>NC_086326.1:153487625-154087625 GCF_036172605.1 Pelobates fuscus | reverse complement strand
TAGACAGCTAAATAGCAACGGTTGTATGCAATTTGTCAACAGTTTAAGATTTACGACAGGACACTGTTTAGAAACCAACTTCACACAGAAGACAAAAACTTCACAGAATACAACAGTGCAGCCAGAAGCAATAAAAACTTCGGCTGACAGTCAAATCACACTGATTAACTCTTCCACGGCTGGCTACAATCCTCATAGGCAAGATATCCTATTATGTTGCAACTTTACAATTAAAGTAATGTTCATACCAGATCATTTGACCATTCCTAGGAGCATCCAATAAGAATAATTCTACCAGATTTTACATCTGCCGAATTTTAACTTTCATAAATAAGATTCACTATCTTATATCAGAACAAGTCAATACCACTGGATAAAAATATTGGTATGCTAACCCGTGGCAAATCTTACTGTTAATATATCGTTATCTTTATTCAACCTGCAGGAATGGAATTTTTATAACCATATATTCCTTAGCTAACTAAGATTTCTAATGATTAAAATCTGACCAAGATTTAGCCAGATATATATTCCTGCCATTAGTAAAATTAATTTATTTAATTCAATTAAATAAAACCAGCATAATTATCAGTTAGGTTGTAGAGTTTTTCTCGGATGTGTAGATATGTCCCAGGAATTTGAATGCAAGTATGATGTATAGAGAATTGTATGGAAATAGAAAAAGTTTTCAGAGTTCTGGAGTTGTGTTAATTTGGAAAAGTAATAGTAAAAATTAGGTGTCTAGGAGGGTGTTGTTTCTTGAGTACAGTCCAAGTGTTTCAAAGAGAGTTTGAATGTGGTTCAAAGAGTATGAATGTCCCAAAGAGCTGAATGTTTGAATGTCTGAATCTTTGAATGTCCCTCTCTTCCCTTTGTCCTTACAAACAGTTCCACAGATTCAGGCTGTGCGGTCAGTCTATTTCTGCCCTGAAAATAACAAAGTCCCATCCGAAGGCGGCGTTCGAATCGTCGAACTCACTTCGACTTCTGCCGAAGTGTCGAAGTGGAACCGGGGTTGTGTTTCCGAATCTTCGAACGGGACTTAGTCTCCAGCCGCAGTGGCCGATTTCTGTTCCAGGGATTTGACGGCACACACCGATGACCGCGTTCGACTGGATTAAAATGGCCGCCGCCACGTGTTCGACTGTCTAATGGCGGCCACTTCGACTGCTTCGGCACTTCGACGACTTCGGCACTTCGACTGCATCTGAAGTGCCAGTTTAAAAGCACAAACCCTTTCTTTGTACAACACAGTTAAAGGGCCAGAAACGGTAGAATAAAAATCCATGATGCCCAAATACAATTCTTAAAGGGCAATACATCCCAGGGCCATAGTCGCAGGGCAGGAGGCTAGCAATCAGTCCTCTCCAATGCCCAGTGGCAAATGGCAGTTTGTCACAGGTCCATTACGCAGAGAGGGCCTTAAAGCCATAAGCAAACCCCACAATGTGGGAAAGCATGCTTCCAAAAATGAATTGACGAACAGGGTACATCCTGTCACCCCGGAGGTCGTGGGGCCCCCACGAAAATGAGCCACCCGCCGGGCAAAAGCGGTGCGGACTTGGAAGAGGGCAAAAGCCCTAACACACTCTTCCGACTCTGATTCGGATGCTGAGGAGGTTTCGAATGAGTCCAACGAGGTCGACTCAAGCGAATGGGAGGGTTCCTCCCTGGGCCGTAGTCCACCACACAATCCAACCACCCCCTTGTATGATACCGCGGATACATCCGCTATTTTGGATCCCCAGGGCGAACCTCTGTTCGACCCTGATACATTACAAAACCCTAGGTCGGCTGAATGGTACCCGACCGATCATGTTGCATGGTACATAGCGGCCAGGATCCGTAAGCCCTTGGATAAAGCCACCAGAAATAAACTGCGGGTGGAATGCCCACGCCCAACGGTGCCCGATATGGCCTGCGCCACGCCAGACATAGACCCCAAAATAGCACAATTCCTGGGTAAATCTGTCTGGAAAGCAAAAAAGGGACTTGATTATTCCCTACGCCATTGCCAGGATAAAGTACTGGATACATTAGGCCCTAGTGCCAAGATTTTTGAACTGGTCGAGGCGGCCTTAACTGATGGGACACCTCTTGATTTATTAGCCATTAGAGGCTGGGCCCAGAGATCCATATGCCTCATCGGCAACGCTAATGCAGCGCTAGCCACCGAAAGGCGCAAAACTATCTTGATGAAAATCGAGGCCAAGCTCGTAAACATGGCTCTCACCGAACCGGGACCGCAAGCCAAGGGTCTCCTGTTCGGAGCCAATTTTGTTAAGGAACTAGGCACTTACGTAAGCAAATTTACGCCCTAGACAAGGCACAGACGAACATAAAGAAAGTGTTCTCCCCTAGAGTTTTTGGTGGGGTTGGCAGACACCGGGGCCGTCTGCCCGGCCGTTCTTCCCGCAGTTTATACTGGGGATACCGAGGTCCCGACACAGCTAGATTTCAGCCTCCAGAGAATAGATCGCCCTTACCCTTCTTTCCGGTCCATGACCATGGCAACCTCGAGGACCCAGAGGCAACTCAAACAGCCGACGACCTTATGGTGAGTGTACTACCTTTCCCCTCCCCGGGTATACCAACTGTGGGGGGCAGACTGTTACACTTTATAGTGACCTGGCAACAATTAATAGCAGACATGTGGGTCCTAAATACTGTCATGGGGTACCATCAGGGCCGGACTGGCCCACCGGGATACCGGGAAATTTCCCGGTGGGCCGCGGCACCTGGGGGCTGCTCTGGCAATGTATGTGCCACCGGGTGGCCGGTCCGGTGGCACATACTCTGAGGGGGCCGGCGGCCGCATTGCGCGCTGGAGCCGCCGGACCGGGTGGCAGCCTCGCCGGTCCGGTGGCACTCCTAATGCTGGGGGCTGAGCCTGAAGGAGGAGGGAGGAGCATGTCTCTGTACCATGCTCCCTCGCGGTTCCCACAATTCCCAGCACAGGAACCGCGAGGGAGCATGGTACAGAGACATGCTCCTCCCTCCTCCTTCAGGCTCAGCCCCCAGCATTAGAAGTGCCGCCGGACCGGCGAGGCTGTATCGTGGAACGCGCTGCCCCCCCTGACTCCTCTCAGGTAGGGGGGTGGGGGGACAAGAAAGAGACAGATGGGGGGGAGGGGTGTGTGGAAGAAAGAGAAAGAAGGGGGGGAGAATTGGGGGGGGGCAAGAAAGAGACAGAAGGGGAGGGAGAATTGGGGGGGGGCAAGAAAGAGACAGAAGGGGAGGGAGAATGGGGGGGTGCAAGAAAGAGACAGAGGGGGGAGGGAGAATGGGGGGGGTGCAAGAAAGAGACAGAAGGGGAGGGAGAATTGGGGGGCAAGAAAGAGACAGAAGGGGAGGGAGAATGGGGGGGTGCAAGAAAGAGACAGAGGGGGGAGGGAGAATGGGGGGGGTGCAAGAAAGAGACAGAAGGGGAGGGAGAATGGGGGGTGCAAGCAAGAGACAGAGGGGGAGGGTGCAAGAAAGAGACAGAGGGGGAGAGAGAATGGGTGGGGGGGTGCAAGAAAGAGACGGGGGGTGCAAGAAAGAGACAGAGGGGGAGAGAGAATGGGTGGGGGGTGCAAGAAAGAGACAGAGGGGGGTGTGCAAGAAAGAGACAGAGGGGGGGGGTGCAAGAAAGAGACAGAGGGGGAGGGAGAGTGCCACAGGGAAAGGAGGGAGAATAGAGAGACAGAGGGGGGAGAATACAGAGACAGAGGGGGAGGGAGAGTGCCACAGGGAAAGGAGGGAGAAAGAGGCAGAGGGGGGAGAATAGAGAGACAGGGGAAGAGATATGTGGGGGAGAGAGAGAGACACACACATGGAAAGGGGGGAGAGAGACAGAGGGGAAGAGATATGTGGGGGAGAGAGACAGATGGGAAGAGATGTGTGGGGGAGAGAGGGGGAAGAGACAGGGGGGAAGAGAGATGTGGGGGAGAGAGGGGGAAGAGACAGAGATGAAGAGAGATGTGGGGGAGAGAGACACAGGGAAAGGGGGGGAGACAGAGACAGAGGGGAAGAGAGAGACAGGGAGAAAGGAGAGAGACACACAAGGGGAGGGGGAAGAGAGACACAGGGAGAAAGGAGAGAGACACACAAGGGGAGGGGGAAGAGAGAGACAGGGAGAAAGGAGAGAGACACACAAGGGGAGGGGGAAGAGAGAGACAGGGAGAAAGGAGAGAGACACACAAGGGGAGGGGGAAGAGAGAGACAGGGAGAAAGGAGAGAGACACACAAGGGGAGGGGGAAGAGAGAAACAGAGGGAGAAAGGAGAGACACACAAGGGGAGGGGGAGAAAGGCAGAGGGGGAAGAGAGAGACTGGGAAGGAGAGGGGAGACTCCTCCCCCCCCACGAGGCTCTCCCCTGGTGGTCGCAGTGTTGAGAGTGAACTCTAGGCCCATAGACACACTACCCCCCCACACACACACACCATACACATGCACACATTGCCCCCCCCCCACACATTCACAGCCCCCCACACACACATTCACAGCCCCCCCATACACACATTTCCCCACACACCCTACGCATTCACACACTACACCCCCCCCCCACACACACACACACTGCACCCCTCACACATTGCACCACTGCTCCTATACCCTACTACAGCCCCATATCCCAGCAGACCCCAGGTAAGTTGTCAAACTGTTCTTAACCCCTTAAGGACCAAACTTCTGGAATAAAATGGAATCATGACATGTCACACATGTCATGTGTCCTTAAGGGGTTTTAAACGGTTTGACTTCTTACTCTGTGAAGGGGTCCCGGCACTCCTTGCACCATAACCACTACACAGAGCAGTACTGGTTATTGTACATGGATTTTTTCCCCTCCCGGGATCAGGCTCTGGATCCTCCAATGGTATATGACATGTATATTAATGTGTGTATTAGTTATATACATATATATATATATATATATATATATATACACACACACATATATATATATATAACGAACAATTCAAAGATAGCACTCCAGGGACTTAATAAAATGTAACTTTTATTTTTCTCACTAAAACATCAAAGGTGTCAACGTTTCAGCTTGATCCCCTCAAGCTTTCGTCAGGACATACTGTGCAGACAAATAAACCCACATATATACCATACAGATAATGATAACTCACCACACTTGTGAAGGTGACATGTATCAACAATTATAAAAAAACAACCTTACACATAGATCGTGCAATTAAAAGAATTCAAATCAACTATTTTACGCTAGGGGAATCAATTACTTAAACATTAGTCACACTGGCCGCATAGAATAGTAATTACTGCAATGAATATCTTTGCTAATGTGTAAACTGGACTCATAGAAAGCAGGGCTGAAAATCAACAGGAATGCTCGTGACTCTGAAAGAGTTCAGACAAAACCAATCAAAAGCATCTTTAAACATCATTATAAAGGCATATGTCCCACTGGAATTCACTCCACACAAGATCGCTAGGATAGGGGTAGATCGCCTAACTGATTACAAAAATAGACTCCACAATTAAACTCACTGGAGATTGGCCAGTTACTAGATCAAAATAACTACTAATGATCTCAAAATTAATCACACTGGCCACATAGAGCTGTGACTGATGCACTATATTCAATTTCTTAGTATATACAACGGACTCTAAAAAAGCCCATACGAGATAACAAGATTATTTAACAAAAGGATAACACCTAAACGCATGAGCACATATATCCTCAGAGTTAACTAAATCCCAGTTGTATAAGATAGGGGTGGATAACCTAAACGGTTCCAACTAGACTACCCAATTAAACTAATACTGACTTGTGTAGTTACTAGAAATAAACTCGATCTTACTTAGATGAAATAATAAACAGAGCTGCGACTGTCTCACATAGTAAACACCCATGCATTACAAACCTCTGTATCATCATCATGATGAGTTACAATTCTGAGGCACATGGAAACTATTGAGGTTTTCAAAATAATGAATGTGCCAGTGCCACCATGAGTCAAAGGGAGGATTGCCTATGCCCCAGGGTGGGCATCCACATCCCGCCCCATGATCGTGACATATTCCAGGATTGACATGGTTATGAGAGAAACATAGGTATGTATGCCTATCCCTCAGGGTGGGCATCACATACCCCATCTCTAAAAAAGGTTCATTGAATGGCACAGAAAAAGAAAAAGAAAAATTATAAAAATGCAGTCAATGTATATTTCTCATTCAGACCCCCAGGGTATACTGTTCTCAGAGTTCTAATCCAATATAGTTCACGTTGTAGTAACATTTTCTTGCGGTCCCCTCCCCTCCTGGGTGGAGGTACATGGTCGATTGCCATGAGTTTCAGAGTCGGTAGAGTGTGGCCTTTCTCCAAGAAATGTTTGGCCACCGGTAAGTCTGATTTCTGATCCCTATACGCCACTCGTATGCTGGATCTATGATTGCGAATCCGTTCGCGCAGGGGCAGGTCCGTCTTGCCAATATAAGTAAGCCCACAGGGACAAGTAAGCCTATATATTACATAATCAGTGGTGCAGGTTAGCCGATGCCTAATGATGTACTTTTTCCCTGTATGAGGATGGGAAAAGAATTTTCCGGATAACATGTGTCCGCAAGTGACACAACCTAAGCACTTATAACAGCCCAGATTTATAGAGCCTTGTTTCTGCTCGTAACAGTGTATAGGATCCGTCTTAACTAACAGGTCTTTCAGATTTCGATTTCTCCTATAACACATCATAGGTGGTTGGCGAAATGGTTCTGGTAAAGACGTGTCGTTCCTCAAAATTCTCCAATTTTTATCAATCATCCGTTTGAATTTTGGAGATGCTGTAGTGTACGTGGTTGGAAAAACCAATCTCCTTGTTGATACAGTGTTCGGCTCTACTTGTGTTGAATAGCACCTATCTAAGGCTTTATGGAGTGTCTGTTCACTGTAACCCCGTTGGTGGAACTTATCCCACATTAATTTCAATTGTTCCTCAGCTTTACTGGGATCTGAGTTGTTCCTCACCACCCTCAAAAATTGTGAATATGGTAAGGATCGTTTGAGGGCATTGGGGTGGAAACTATTCGCCTGAAGCAAAGTGTTGCGGTCCGTAGTCTTGGAGTAGAGTGTATATGCCAACTTAGTACCTTCTCTAATGATTCGTACATCCAGAAAATCCACTGAAAGCGGGTCTGCCGTCATAGTGAGTTCTACATTCGGTGTACATGAATTGATGTATTGGACCATGGATTCTGCAGTGCTATTATCTCCCTTGATGATCATAAAAATGTCATCGATGTAGCGGCCGTATAATAAAATAATATCTTTAAATGGCTCCAATATATATTGAGTTTCAAATTCGAACATGAATCCATTCGCATACATTGGAGCCATGGCCGCTCCCATGGATGTTCCTGCTGACTGCCTAAACCAATCAAATTCAAAACGAAAATAGTTCTGAGTAAGAACCAATTCCAGAATTTGCATAACATATTCGATTGGGGGGCCCCTGTATTTGTCTGAAGATGAAAGAATCCGTTTCATGGCTTGGACTCCCCCTGAGTGGGGTATGATAGTGTATAAACTCTTCACATCACATGTGACTAGTGATGTCAGCCCAGCTGGTAAGGTAATCTTGGAAATCATATCAATGAAACTTGGAGTATCCTTGATGTATGTTGAAAGGTTTTGAATCGTTTCCTTAAATAAGAAATCCAGCCATTTAGCCAGTGGTTCTAGGATGCCTCCCACCGCCGACACAATTGGTCTCCCAGGAGGGTCCTGAAGGTTCTTATGCACCTTGGGGAGTGTATAGATCACTGGGGTCCTCGGGTTTAGTTGATGTAAAAATTCCCAGAGGTCCTGATCAATAAAATTCTGTTCTAGACCCTTTAGTAGAATGTCGTCAATTAAAAGTTTAACTTGAAGCGTAGGATCGCCTTTCAATTTCAAATAAGTCTGGGAATCAGATAACTGTTGGATAATTTCCAATCTATATTTAGCATAGTCTTGGATAACAACTCCCCCGCCCTTGTCCGCTGATCTAATAACAATGTCTTTGTCCATAGCCAAAGACTTAATGATCTGTCGATCCATTTTAGAACAATTTGAATTGTGGGAATGAGTAACTTTTAAATGATCCGTTGTCTCCTTTTGTACAGATCTTAAAAAACTTTTAATAGAGGCTTGATTCGGCAGGGGATCGAAGGTACTTTTCCTCTTAAACCTTATTGCATCAGAGGGAGTGGTTTGATTTTTAAAGAAATCTTTAAGTCGCAACGATCTCCCAAACTTATACAATTCAACTTCCCAGTCAAGTGGGTTGGGTTTGGCAGTGGGGACAAAAGATAAGCCCTTACTCAGCAAAGTAATTTCAGCCACTGTCAATACTCTGGATGATAAATTGAAGATAGGTATTATCTCCTCTGTCGTGGTGGTCTCCCTCTTGCCCCAGAAGGTACGTCCCTTCTGACCTCGTCTGGTGATTGTCCTCCTTCTGACGTAATCCCTTTGCTCTGGTGTCTGGTTTGTATCCCCTGACTGGCAGGGTTCGGAACCTCTAAAAAAGATTGTGCTTGAAAGTTGTTGGCCCCCCTCTCCCTACTGCTGCGATCAGATTCCGAGCTGGAATTTCCTGAGGTTTGATCAATAGTATAATGTCTAGGTTTGCGAATGGGTCTTCTTTTCCTCGCAAATCTAGGTAGATCACTGGTGCCGCTAAGCCACCTATAAACTCTGTGCTCCTTGTAATCGGCTGCCACTTTTTCTTGCTTATCCTTTTTGAATCTAATAAGATCCGTCTTGTAGCTCTTTACGTTATTTTCCAATTTCAGCAATGTAGAGGTCGCTTCTGAACTTGCCAGCAATAATGCCTGTCTTGTTTCCAACTCAGTAATCTTCCTTCTGATTTGAATCAGATCTTCCTTCACATCCTCAATGATCACTAGCATCAAGTCCAATGAACATTTATTAAGGACTGAAATCCACTTTTTACAGACAGCTGGTTTCAATCTACCAATCGTGGGTACATTACTAACCCTGAAGCCTCTCGGAATCTGGAGTTTCCGGTGGTAATCAGATAAAAATAAACCGTGAAGGTCCAAATCTGTTTCTCTCTTTTTTAATTTCAGCAATTCAAAATAAATATCACGTAGTGAAGTGGTGTTAGGAAGATCCTGTACAAAAGGAGACAACGGATCATTTAAAAGTTACTCATTCCCACAATTCAAATTGTTCTAAAATGGATCGACAGATCATTAAGTCTTTGGCTATGGACAAAGACATTGTTATTAGATCAGCGGACAAGGGCGGGGGAGTTGTTATCCAAGACTATGCTAAATATAGATTGGAAATTATCCAACAGTTATCTGATTCCCAGACTTATTTGAAATTGAAAGGCGATCCTACGCTTCAAGTTAAACTTTTAATTGACGACATTCTACTAAAGGGTCTAGAACAGAATTTTATTGATCAGGACCTCTGGGAATTTTTACATCAACTAAACCCGAGGACCCCAGTGATCTATACACTCCCCAAGGTGCATAAGAACCTTCAGGACCCTCCTGGGAGACCAATTGTGTCGGCGGTGGGAGGCATCCTAGAACCACTGGCTAAATGGCTGGATTTCTTATTTAAGGAAACGATTCAAAACCTTTCAACATACATCAAGGATACTCCAAGTTTCATTGATATGATTTCCAAGATTACCTTACCAGCTGGGCTGACATCACTAGTCACATGTGATGTGAAGAGTTTATACACTATCATACCCCACTCAGGGGGAGTCCAAGCCATGAAACGGATTCTTTCATCTTCAGACAAATACAGGGGCCCCCCAATCGAATATGTTATGCAAATTCTGGAATTGGTTCTTACTCAGAACTATTTTCGTTTTGAATTTGATTGGTTTAGGCAGTCAGCAGGAACATCCATGGGAGCGGCCATGGCTCCAATGTATGCGAATGGATTCATGTTCGAATTTGAAACTCAATATATATTGGAGCCATTTAAAGATATTATTTTATTATACGGCCGCTACATCGATGACATTTTTATGATCATCAAGGGAGATAATAGCACTGCAGAATCCATGGTCCAATACATCAATTCATGTACACCGAATGTAGAACTCACTATGACGGCAGACCCGCTTTCAGTGGATTTTCTGGATGTACGAATCATTAGAGAAGGTACTAAGTTGGCATATACACTCTACTCCAAGACTACGGACCGCAACACTTTGCTTCAGGCGAATAGTTTCCACCCCAATGCCCTCAAACGATCCTTACCATATTCACAATTTTTGAGGGTGGTGAGGAACAACTCAGATCCCAGTAAAGCTGAGGAACAATTGAAATTAATGTGGGATAAGTTCCACCAACGGGGTTACAGTGAACAGACACTCCATAAAGCCTTAGATAGGTGCTATTCAACACAAGTAGAGCCGAACACTGTATCAACAAGGAGATTGGTTTTTCCAACCACGTACACTACAGCATCTCCAAAATTCAAACGGATGATTGATAAAAATTGGAGAATTTTGAGGAACGACACGTCTTTACCAGAACCATTTCGCCAACCACCTATGATGTGTTATAGGAGAAATCGAAATCTGAAAGACCTGTTAGTTAAGACGGATCCTATACACTGTTACGAGCAGAAACAAGGCTCTATAAATCTGGGCTGTTATAAGTGCTTAGGTTGTGTCACTTGCGGACACATGTTATCCGGAAAATTCTTTTCCCATCCTCATACAGGGAAAAAGTACATCATTAGGCATCGGCTAACCTGCACCACTGATTATGTAATATATAGGCTTACTTGTCCCTGTGGGCTTACTTATATTGGCAAGACGGACCTGCCCCTGCGCGAACGGATTCGCAATCATAGATCCAGCATACGAGTGGCGTATAGGGATCAGAAATCAGACTTACCGGTGGCCAAACATTTCTTGGAGAAAGGCCACACTCTACCGACTCTGAAACTCATGGCAATCGACCATGTACCTCCACCCAGGAGGGGAGGGGACCGCAAGAAAATGTTACTACAACGTGAACTATATTGGATTAGAACTCTGAGAACAGTATACCCTGGGGGTCTGAATGAGAAATATACATTGACTGCATTTTTATAATTTTTCTTTTTCTTTTTCTGTGCCATTCAATGAACCTTTTTTAGAGATGGGGTATGTGATGCCCACCCTGAGGGATAGGCATACATACCTATGTTTCTCTCATAACCATGTCAATCCTGGAATATGTCACGATCATGGGGCGGGATGTGGATGCCCACCCTGGGGGATAGGCAATCCTCCCTTTGACTCATGGTGGCACTGGCACATTCATTATTTTGAAAACCTCAATAGTTTCCATGTGCCTCAGAATTGTAACTCATCATGATGATGATACAGAGGTTTGTAATGCATGGGTGTTTACTATGTGAGACAGTCGCAGCTCTGTTTATTATTTCATCTAAGTAAGATCGAGTTTATTTCTAGTAACTACACAAGTCAGTATTAGTTTAATTGGGTAGTCTAGTTGGAACCGTTTAGGTTATCCACCCCTATCTTATACAACTGGGATTTAGTTAACTCTGAGGATATATGTGCTCATGCGTTTAGGTGTTATCCTTTTGTTAAATAATCTTGTTATCTCGTATGGGCTTTTTTAGAGTCCGTTGTATATACTAAGAAATTGAATATAGTGCATCAGTCACAGCTCTATGTGGCCAGTGTGATTAATTTTGAGATCATTAGTAGTTATTTTGATCTAGTAACTGGCCAATCTCCAGTGAGTTTAATTGTGGAGTCTATTTTTGTAATCAGTTAGGCGATCTACCCCTATCCTAGCGATCTTGTGTGGAGTGAATTCCAGTGGGACATATGCCTTTATAATGATGTTTAAAGATGCTTTTGATTGGTTTTGTCTGAACTCTTTCAGAGTCACGAGCATTCCTGTTGATTTTCAGCCCTGCTTTCTATGAGTCCAGTTTACACATTAGCAAAGATATTCATTGCAGTAATTACTATTCTATGCGGCCAGTGTGACTAATGTTTAAGTAATTGATTCCCCTAGCGTAAAATAGTTGATTTGAATTCTTTTAATTGCACGATCTATGTGTAAGGTTGTTTTTTTATAATTGTTGATACATGTCACCTTCACAAGTGTGGTGAGTTATCATTATCTGTATGGTATATATGTGGGTTTATTTGTCTGCACAGTATGTCCTGACGAAAGCTTGAGGGGATCAAGCTGAAACGTTGACACCTTTGATGTTTTAGTGAGAAAAATAAAAGTTACATTTTATTAAGTCCCTGGAGTGCTATCTTTGAATTGTTCGTTGAATTTTGGCTGACAAGCACCGGGCATTGGACTACGGATCAGGTGGAGTGCAAGATTATTTGGTTTTTTTATATATATATATATATATATATATATATATATACATATATACACATATATACATATATATTTACAATAACATATTTAAAGTGAAGCGCGCACCCACAGGACTTCAATATAAATAAGATAACGTCAATTTTTTGCAGTTGTGCCGTACATACGTTCACTATTTCAGTCCCATTACCAAGCTTTCCTTAATATGTCAAGGTAGTTGGACCGAAAAATTTATTACATGCACGTCTGCTTAAAATAAATCAGCACTTTTGTTTATTTTGAAGCCTATGAGTGCTTTTCTTCACGTTGGAGTAATAGTTTTTAATTTTAAGTTCTCTTTCCTAACTCTGTATCTGCACACTATGCTGCCACAATGCATTATGGGGCTGGTAAATATTTTTTTCCAGGGCTGCTTTTAATTCCCAGTCCGGCCCTGGGTACCATATAGAGTTTGTACAACCCCCTGTCCAAACAATCATGCCGCACCGAATAGCATTCTCCGCACAAGACGAGGGCTTGGTGAGCAAAGAGATTCTCACCCTACAAGAAAAAGGCGCCATATATCAGGTCCCTTCACCCTCCCCTGGGTTCATGAGCAATCTATTCCTGGTACCCAAGAAGGGCGGCGGAGTACGCCCAGTCATCAACTTGCGGCCCCTAAACGCGTTTGACCAGTACCACCATTTCAAAATGGAGGGTATCCACTGCCTGCGAGACCTGCTCAGGTTAGGGGACTGGATGGTCAAACTGGACCTCACAATCCCTATTGTGGAAGAGTGTCGCCACCTGCTCCAATTCCAATGGGAAAAGGCGACGTGGAGATTCTGATGCCTTTACTTTGGACTCTCATCGGCCCCTTGGTGCTTCACCAAGCTACTGAAGCCCATTGTCGCCTTATTACGCAGCAGGGGCATACGGATGATCATATATCTGGATGATATGCTCATCATGGCACACGAGGTTCATCAACTTCGACAACACCTCTCATGGGCACTAACATTGCTACAAAATTTGGGATTTCTCATCAATTGGGAAAAATCGGTACTTAACCCGTCCCAAAACATGTAATTCCTAGGTTTCCACATAGACGCAACTACCGGGACACTCAGTCTCCCGACAGAGAAAGTCAAGAGCATAAAAAAGGAGATCCGCAGAACGCTCACATGACCAGTGTTAACACTGCGACAACTAGCCAGAATAATCGGACTCCTCTCAGCCTCTATCCAGGCAATCTTCCCGGGGGGCCGCTACACTACAGGGCCTTGCAACGACTAAAAGCCACACAGCTACGCTCAGGGCACTCATACTCCGACTCCGTACCACTCGACTACACGGCCAAACAGGAACTCACCTGGTGGCTGCAACATATGGAGGCATGGAACGGCAGGGCAATCTTTGGGACTGCCCCGGATTTCACCATAGAGTCCGATGCGAGTACACACAGTTGGGGAGCGTGTTGCGGGCCTACCTCCACCGGAGGAATTTGGTCATACTCAGAGAAAGAATTACACATCAACAGTTTGGAAATCATGGCGGGATCATTCGCCCTGAAGAGCCTCCTCGGGAACGCAACCAACTGCTCGATTGTCCTACGAATGGACAACATTCCAGCAGTCCGCTACATCAACCACCTCGGTGGCACGAAATCAAAGATATTGGCAGACCTGGCCAAGGAGTTCTGGCAACACTGCCTGGCTCGCAATATTTTGGTCCATGCGGAATACATCCCGGGCAAGTCCAACGTAGTAGCGGATTGGCATTCCAGACATCTGCATGACGCCAGCAACTGGCGACTAGACCGCAGTGTGTTCTTACGACTTTAGACGCTCTGGGGCCCGATGCGAATCGACCTATTCGCATCTTGGTTGAACTCCCAACTACCAACATTCTTCAGCTGGAGACCAGACCCAGACGCACTAGCAGCGGATGCTTTTCGCCAACAATGGCCGAACAGCCGATTGTATGCCTTTCCTCCGCTCTCCCTCATAGCTCGAACACTGGTGCATCTCAGACGTACTCAAGCATCAATGGTCCTCATAACCCCGTTTTGGACAGCTCAACCATGGTTCCCAACACTCATGGAGATGTCCATACAGGGAGTGCAGAATTATTAGGCAAGTTGTATTTTTGAGGATTAATTTTATTATTGAACAACAACCATGTTCTCAATGAACCCAAAAAACTCATTAATATCAAAGCTGAATATTTTTGGAAGTAGTTTTTAGTTTGTTTTTAGTTATAGCTATTTTAGGGGGATATCGGTGTGTGCAGGTGACTATTACTGTGCATAATTATTAGGCAACTTAACAAAAAACAAATATATACCCATTTCAATTATTTATTTTTACCAGTGAAACCAATATAACATCTCAACATTCACAAATATACATTTCTGACACTCAAAAACATAACAAAAACAAATCAGTGACCAATATAGCCACCTTTCTTTGCAAGAACACTCAAAAGCCTGCCATCCATGGATTCTGCCAGTGTTTTGATCTGTTCACCATCAACATTGCGTGCAGCAGCAACCACAGCCTCCCAGACACTGTTCAGAGAGGTGTACTGTTTTCCCTCCTTGTAAATCTCACATTTGATGATGGACCACAGGTTCTCAATGGGGTTCAGATCAGGTGAACAAGGAGGCCATGTCATTAGATTTTCTTCTTTTATACCCTTTCTTGCCAGCCACGCTGTGGAGTACTTGGACGCGTGTGATGGAGCATTGTCCTGCATGAAAATCATGTTTTTCTTGAAGGATGCAGACTCCTTCCTGTACCACTGCTTGAAGAAGGTGTCTTCCAGAAACTGGCAGTAGGACTGGGAGTTGAGCTTGACTCCATCCTCAACCCGAAAAGGCCCCACAAGCTCATCTTTGATGATACCAGCCCAAACCAGTACTCCACCTCCACCTTGCTGGCGTCTGAGTCGGACTGGAGCTCTCTGCCCTTTACCAATCCAGCCACGGGCCCATCCATCTGGCCCATCAAGACTCACTCTCATTTCATCAGTCCATAAAACCTTAGAAAAACCAGTCTTGAGATATTTCTTGGCCCAGTCTTGACGTTTCAGCTTGTGTGTCTTGTTCAGTGGTGGTCGTCTTTCAGCCTTTCTTACCTTGGCCATGTCTCTGAGTATTACACACCTTGTGCTTTTGGGCACTCCAGTTATGTTGCAGCTCTGAAATATGGCCAAACTGGTGTCAAGTGGCATCTTGGCAGCTGCACGCTTGACTTTTCTCAGTTCATGGGCAGTTATTTTGCGCCTTGGTTTCTCCACACGCTTCTTGTGACCCTGTTGACTATTTTGAATGAAACGCTTGATTGTTCGATGATCACGCTTCAGAAGCTTTGCAATTTTAAGAGTGCTGCATCCCTCTGCAAGATATCTCACTGTTTTTGACTTTTCTGAGCCTGTCAATTCCTTCTTTTGACCCATTTTGCCAAAGGAAAGGAAGTTGCCTAATAATTATGCACACCTGATATAGGGTGTTGATGTCATTAGACCACACCCCTTCTCATTACAGAGATGCACATCACCTAATATGCTTAATTGGTAGTAGGCTTTCGAGCCTATACAGCTTGGAGTAAGACAACATGCATAAAGAGGATGATGTGGTCAAAATACTCATTTGCCTAATAATTCTGCACTCCCTGTAGACCTCCCGAGATTGCTACCAGATGTCTTATTCCTTTTATCGTACCCAGAGGGCAACCCACCCCCCCTTCTGGTCCAGGGGCACTTCAAACTCTTAGCGTGGCTCCTTTCAGGGGACCCTGGATCGTACCAGATGTTCCACAGGAAACTATCAAGTTACTGGCAGGAGCTTGGGCGCCTGGAACAAGACGCTCCTACCTCTATGCCTGGAACGGATGGAGTAGTTGGTGCGTGGAACAACAGGTGGATCCCGTACGTGCTCATGTAAATTACCTGTTACGCTTCCTTACCAATTTGTATATTCAGGGCTTGGCCTACCGCACCATTAATGTCTACAGATCAGCAATCTCAGCAGGACATCAGGGAATAGATGGGACCCCAATGGGTCAGCAACTATTGGTATAGCGTCTCCTACGTGGAATTCGGTTTGCTCGTCCACCACAACCCCGATACACGTCACTGTGGGATGTCAATTCAGTCCTGCAACTGTTGGAATCTTGGCCAAAAAATGAAGCACTCACGTTTAAACAACTGTCAGCGAAACTGGCCATGCTTCTTTGCCTGATCTCTTGCAAGAGAGTGTCCGATGTTAGAGCGCTGGATTTCGATGCACGCTCCTTTACCCCCACAGGAGTTTCATTGAACATCTCCAGGCGTACAAAGTCGTCAATAACCTCAGTTTCATACCCTTCGTTCCCACATAACAATAAACTCTGCCCAGTGAACTGTTTACGGGAATACGATAAACGAACCTTGGGTTTCAGGAACCCGATGCATCCAGAATTGTTTTTGGCTATCAAACAGCCTCACCAACCTGTATCCACGGTGACTCTCGCCCGCTGGGTGAAATGGATAATGGCTTTGGTCCACATTGATACCACTGTGTATGGCGCACACTCTACTAGAAGAGCCATGGCGTCAAAGGTTTTAAGTTTGGGCTGTAGGTTAGAGGACCTCCTGAGAACAGCAGATTGGTCTTGTGAATTGACATTTAAGGAATATTATTTTCGACCTACGGAACATGTGTCAAGTATAGTTATCTCACAGCTTTGAACTAGCCTAATAGGAGCTTCCGTGTCCTTTAAAAAAATTACCAGATTTTACCAATTACATGACGTAAAGTCATGATTTTATAAAGGACACGGAGGCGAGTATTAGGCCACCCGGATCAGATACAACCAAATTTGTATCCCAGCCCAGGTACGTAATAGGTACTTTAGTAGAATGAGTTATTTATATAGTTGACTTTGGTAAATATATCAAACAAGTAACGATTGCATGTTTATATATAACTGATTACATAAACAGATCAATTTGCGTAAAATAATAAGATGAAAATAGTTGGCATGGACACATTTTACCATTTGTTTTCTTTGTCCTTTCCAGCCTGAAATCTACAGATACCCATTGATGACGGCGATTAATCTCGCAGTTTAAGAGGATCAGTTCCGGAAGATCCCTCGTTGCTTATGGAAGGATTCAACGTGAAGAATTCAGTTGCCAACCTTTTTGTGTTTGGTTTATAACGAGTTTGTGGTTAATTTCTACTGGTGATTTGTTAGCTTCGGCACCATCAGGAAAGAGGAAGAGGAGGAGGTTACATGAGAGGATATCAGATAAGGACTGTTCCTATTGGTTAAGAGATAATGATGTAATGTTAACCCTGTGAGGGTAGTTATGCATGTTTTTTCTACAAATAAACACCTTAGCTTTCTTTGCTGCTGAGGAATAAAAGAAAGAGATAAGCCTAATACTCGCCTCCGTGTCCTTTATAAAATCATGACTTTACGTCATGTAATTAGTAAAATCTGGTAATTATCTTGGCCAATTCGCACATCTCAAGGATATCATGGTATGGAGAGTCATAGCACCAGGGAATTATCTTGGCCAATTCACACATCTCAAAGATATTATGGTATGGAGAGTCATAGCACCAGGGAATTATCTTGGCCAATTCACACATCTCAAAGATATTATGGTATGGAGAGTCATAGCACCAGGGAATTATCTTGGCCAATTTGCTCATCTCAAGGATATCATGGTATGGAGAGTCATTGCACCAGGGAATTATCTTGGCCAATTCACACATCTAAAAGATATTATGGTATGGAGAGTCATAGCACCAGGGAATTATCTTGGCCAATTTGCTCATCTCAAGGATATCATGGTATGGAGAGTCATTGCACCAGGGAATTTTCTTGGCCAATTCGCACATCTCAAGGGATTTGCAGACCCAACTGAGGAGCTATTTCCCCAGGGTTACCCTCGCTCTAAGAGCACAAAACATAACTTTCTAGTAATCCCATCATTACATGTGCCTACTTTGACGACTGATGCATCTCAAGAAGGTCTCAAACAATGGGAAATTCCCTGCAAAACCACCAAGACCACTTTACCAACACCTGGAAACACATGCTGCCTCCCATCATTCCCTTTGAAAGGTTCTAACAGATACTAGAAGGACTACAACTCCCATCATTGCTTTTGACAGGTTCTAACAAATACTAGAAGGACTACAACTCCCATCATTGCCTTTGACAGGTTCTAACAAATACTAGAAGGACTACAACTCCCATCATTCCCTTTGACAGGTTCTAACAAATACTAGAAGGACTACAACTCCCATCATTCCCTTTGACAGGTTCTAACAAATACTAGAAGGACTACAACTCCCATCATTCCCTTTGACAGGTTCTAACAAAGGACTACAACTCCCATCATTCCCTTTGACGGGTTCTAACAAATACTAGAAGGACTACAACTCCCATCATTACCTTTGACGGGTTCTAACAAATACTAGAAGTACTACAACTCCCATCATTACCTTTGACGGGTTCTAACAAATACTAGAAGAGCTACAACTCCCATCATTACCTTTGACAGGTTCTAACAAATACTAGAAGGACTACAACTCCCATCATCACCTTTGACAGTGTAACGGCACCCCCAGGCAGTAAATCCCCCCAGACAAGACAAAGCTCCATATTGAGGGTCAAGCAGTGGTCTGGTTTATTCAGGCCTACCTGCCCAGTATTTATGCAGGTCTCCCACCTGGTGGACACTCCCCTAGGGGACCAAATGGGAGACTGTGACAAGGGACAGACATGCACCAATCACAGACACACAGAAGTAAAACATCCCCACAATGCAACCTAATTCCCTCCCCTCTATCCAGGAGATAATTGGGAAGTAATCCAATTATCTCCCAGGACAGAGGCAAATCGCCATTACACACATGGTTATAATAAAACACTAAAATACAATAAAATACATAATGTTACATTTCTCACATAAAATATATACATGTAACCCATCCCCAGATAGCTGGGATCTGAGCGCACAATTGTACCGAATAGCGCTCTCATCCTATACACACAGTTCAATTGCCATGGAGCCAAAGTCTTTAATTACATGAATAGGCTCCATGGCTGTGCTATCTGGGTTAAAGCATTCACATAAAACAAAGTCCCGAATGATCAGGTGTTCAGTTAAATAGCCACGAATAGAAGCTGGAGAAGGGAAGGCTGGAGGCTCAGCGGTGCCTGCACGTAAAATTATCCGCTTTTAGTGCACTGAATCCGGGCTGAGCACCGCTGGCCGTCCGGGGAGCTCCATAACACCGCCACCTAGCGGCCGCTAAGTGTAACCACGGCCACCAAGTCACAGTCAATGAAGCTGCGGTTAACCGCAGCTACTGGGTGGTCAATTGACTGCACACGCTCGTTAAGCCGTGGTTAACCGCGGCTTCAGGGAGGTAGATTGTCGGTGCACGCCAGCTTCTGGGCGGCCAATTAACAGCGCCTGACGGCTCCCCACGGCTCCTGTTTGTTTGGTAGATAGAATCTACCGAACGGCTGTGCAGAAAGGCATGAATGAGCCTTTCTGCACAGTAAAATAGACTGTTTAACTGCCGGTCTATAGTCACAAGGGAGCAGGCAGGCAACCCTGCTCCTCCAATGTACCGTGGCGAGATTGATCTCATCACAGACAGGTTCTAACAAATACTAGGACTATAACTCCCATTGTTCCATTTGACATGTTCTAACAAAGAGCAGAAGAAATATAATTCCTATCATTCACTGCAATTTATTTTGTAACAATACACAGGTGGACTTAAAGGCCCATCATTCAGTTTCAGTGTCTAACAATGAGTGTAAGGACTAACTAAACAATATGATATAATAGGCATAACAGAAAAATGGTGGGATGAGACACCTGACTGGGCAGTTAACTTGAATGGGTACACGTTATTTAGGAAGGATAGGAAAAACAGGCAGGGTGGTGGGGTATCTTTGTATGTCAGCCATGAGTTAAAATCAAATCTTAGGCATGTGGAGTGTGACGAGCAAAATGTGGAAGCTTTATGGGTAGATATCTGCTTGGAGCAAACAAAGAGAAATACGTTATTGGTTGGGATATGTTATAAACCACCAAATGTAAATATTAATGAGGAAGAACTGCTGTTAGAGCAAATTGGTAAAGCTGCAAATCGGGGTAACACTTTAATTATTGGAGATTTTAATTACCCAGACATAAATTGGGATATAAGGACTAGTACTTCAGCAAGGGGAATCCGGTTTTTGAATGTGTTAAATGACACCTTTATGTTTAATCTTTTAACCAACAAGTAGGGGAGCATTTGGGAAATAGTGATCACAATATGGTAACTTTTGAAATAAACTAAAAAAAGCAAAAGATGTGGGGTATACTAAAACATATAATTTAAATAAAAAGTAAATTTCAATAAGATTAGGGCAGCTCTACAACATATCGACTGGCATAAACTCCTTAGTGATAAAAACACTGAGGATAAATGGAAACTATTCAAACAAATATTAGAAAGGTACATTTCTCAGTGTGTACCATTGGGTAATACATATAAAAGAAACAAATTAAAACCAATGTGGCTTAGTAGAGAAGTAAAACAAGAGATTAAAAAAAAGAAAAGGGCATTTAAATCGGGCAAATCAGAGGCATCCTATATAAGATGTAAGGAGGCCAATAATGCTTTCAAAAAGGCAATTAAAGTGGCTAAACTAGAAAATGAGAAATTGATAGCTAAAGAATGCAAAACCAACCATAAAAAGTTTTTCAAGTACATCAATTCTAAAAAAAATGAAAGTGTAGGTACATTGGAAACAGAGATGGACCAGGAAAAGGCAGAAATTTTAAATAACTATTTTTCTTCAGTATATATTAATAAGGATCCTATGGCAAGGGATATGCAAATGGTTGCTGCAAAAAAAGTTGCAGATAACTTGTGATTGGATAACTCGAGACAAGGTGCTACAGCTGTTAGAGAAAATTAATGTGAATAAAGCTCCGGGGCCTGACGGTTTTCACCCATGAGTACTTAAGGAGCTAAGTAGGGAAATAATTGAACCTCTGTATTTAACTTTTCAAGATTCTTTTGTTTCAGGTATTGTACCGGAGGATTGGAGGAAGGCAGATGTCGTTCCTATATTTAAAATGGGTTCAAAATACTTGCCAGGAAATTATAGACCTGTGAGCTTAACTTCTGTGACTGGGAAAATATTTAAAGGGCTATTAAGGGATAATATTCAGGAATTCATTGGTAAGAACTTTGTTATTAGCAATAATCAGCATGGTTTTATGAAACATGGGTAATGTCAAATTAACCTAATTGCATTCTATGAAGAAGTAAGTAGAAGTATAGATCACGGTGTTGCAGTGGATGTGATCTACTTGGATTTTGCCAAGGCATTTGATACGGTTCCTCACAATAGGTTAGTCTTCAAACTAAAATAAATTTGTCTAGATGATTATTCTTGTTCTTGGGTAGAACATTGGCTTAAGGATAGAGTACAATGAGTTGTCATTAATGGTAATTTTCCGGCTGGACAAAAGTGGTAAGTGGTGTCCCTCAGGGTTCTGTTTTGGGACCACTTCTATTTAACATATTTATAAATGATCTTGAAATAGGCATTGAAAGACATGTTTCAGTGTTTGCAGATGACACAAATCTTTGTAAAGTAATAAAATATGAGCAGTATATTTCTTTGCCGCAGAGGGATTTGGATAGATTGGGGGACTGGGCACTAAAATGGCAGATTAAATTTAACGTAGAGAAATGGAAAGTTATGCACTTCGGGGTTAAGAATGCACAAGCAACTTACACCCTAAATGGTAGTGAACTAGGGATAACCACACACGAGAAGGATTTGGGAATTGTCATAAACAACAAATTAGGCAGCAATATGCAATGTCAATCTGCAGTTGCTAAGGCCAGTAAGGTTTTGTCATGTATAAATAGGGGCATAAATTCTCGGGATGAAAATATAGTTTTGCCTCTTTATAAATCGCTGGTAAGACCGCACCTTGAATATGCTGTGCAGTTTTGGGCACCTGTTCTAAAGAAAGATATTATGGCACTAGAAAAAGTCCAGAGACGAGCTACAAAATTGATAAAAGGAATGGAGCATTTTGGTTATGAAGAAAGGTTAAAAAATTAAATCTCTTTAGTTTGGAAAAACGGCGCCTTAGAGGGGATATGATAACATTATACAAATATATTTGGGGCCAGTACAAACCATTATCTGTAAATCTATTCATAAACAGGGCTATACATTAGGAATCGACTGATATTGATTTTTTAGAGCCGATACCGATAATCTGTGAACTTTCAGGCCGATAGCCGATAACTTGCCGATATTCTGTACATTTACCATTTTGAAAAAATAAACTATTTCTAAAGGTAAATGCACAAAATATACATGCCACGTGTAGTGGATGCAGTGTGTTTAGACAGGGGAGCTGTGTGTGTTTGTGTAGTGGATGCAGTGTGTGTTTGTGTAGTGTGTATATAATGAATGTAGTGTGTGTGTGTGTGTGAAGGGATGTAATTTGTGTAAAATGGGTGGGAGGGGAGGGGGACACTTTTTATTTTAATAATATTTTTACGTTTTATATATTTATTTATTTTAGTCCCCCCCCCCCCCTCCCTGCTTGTTACCTGGCCAGGGAGGGGGGATATAGCATTCCCTGGTGGTCCAGTGGCATTGGCTGAGCAGTGGTTCTCTGCCTGAAGAGGTGGTTTTGTCAGAGTCTATACAGATGTTTAAACTGCAATTGGATAAATACTTCCAAAAACATAACATACAGGGATATAATTTCTAATTAGTGGGGTAATAGCTGCTTGATCCAAGGAGACATCTGACTGCTATTTTGGGGTCAAGAAGGAATTTTTTCCTAGTTTGTTGCAAAATTGGAAGCACTTCACACTGGGTTTTTTGCCTTCTTTTGGATCAACAGCAAAAACATATGTGAGGAAGGCTGAACTTGATGGACGCAAGTCTCTTTTCAGCTATGTAACTATGTAACTATGTAACTCCCATCATTCACTGTAATTTATTTCGAACAATGAGTGGAAGGACTATGACTCCCATCATTCAGTTTCAAAGTGCCCAATAATGAGTAGAAGGACTATAACTCCCATCATTCAGTTTCAAAGTGCCCAATAATGAGTAGAAGGACTATAACTCCCATCATTCAGTTTCAAAGTGCCCAATAATGAGTAGAAGGACTATAACTCCCATCATTCAGTTTCAAAGTGCCCAATAATGAGTAGAAGGACTATAACTCCCATCATTCAGTTTCAAAGTGCCCAATAATGAGTAGGACTATAACTCCCATCATTCGTTTCAAAGTGCCCAATAATGAGTAGAAGGACTATAACTCCCATCATTCAGTTTCAAAGTGCCCAATAATGAGTAGAAGGACTATAACTCCCATCATTCAGTTTCAAAGTGCCCAATAATGAGTAGAAGGACTATAACTCCCATCATTCAGTTTCAAAGTGCCCAATAATGAGTAGAAGGACTATAACTCCCATCATTCAGTTTCAAAGTGCCCAATAATGAGTAGAAGGACTATAACTCCCATCATTCAGTTTCAAAGTGCCCAATAATGAGTAGAAGGACTATAACTCCCATCATTCCGTTTCAAAGTGCCCAATAATGAGTAGAAGGACTATAACTCCCATCATTCAGTTTCAAAGTGCCCAATAATGAGTAGAAGGACTATAACTCCCATCATTCAGTTTCAAAGTGCCCAATAATGAGTAGAAGGACTATAACTCCCATCATTCAGTTTCAAAGTGCCCAATAATGAGTAGAAGGACTATAATTCCCATCATTCAGTTTCAAAGTGCCCAATAATGAGTAGAAGGACTATAACTCCCATCATTCCGTTTCAAAGTGCCCAATAATGAGTAGAAGGACTATAACTCCCATCATTCAGTTTCAAAGTGCCCAATAATGAGTAGAAGGACTATAACTCCCATCATTCCGTTTCAAAGTGCCCAATAATGAGTAGAAGGACTATAACTCCCATCATTCAGTTTCAAAGTGTCCAATAATGAGTAGAAGGACTATAACTCCCATCATTCAGTTTCAAAGTGCCCAATAATGAGTAGAAGGACTATAACTCCCATCATTCAGTTTCAAAGTGCCCAATAATGAGTAGAAGGACTATAACTCCCATCATTCAGTTTCAAAGTGCCCAATAATGAGTAGAAGGACTATAACTCCCATCATTCAGTTTCAAAGTGCCCAATAATGAGTAGAAGGACTATAACTCCCATCCTACCCGCCCATGCTTTACTACCCAGGACAATGAATTGAACTAGAATACAGAAAGCTGGATCCTCAGCTCTCCAAACAAACCCTCAGAGACAGCCAGCAAGTGGAACGCAAAACCCGGAACTCAGCTGGAACGCAAAACCCGGAACTCAGCTGGAACGCAAAACCCGGAAGTGATGCTTTCGCAGACCTGGAGGAGGAAGGAGTAGCTGCTTCCGGTGTTTGTTCCATGTGGACAGAAACTGTTATTGGACAAAACAGCTTTAATTAATAGAATCTGAATGGTAAGAGCGAGTAATGAGTGGATTTACTGTATACAGCATTCATGTACTATGTAGAGTATACAGCATTCATGTAATATATATATAGTATACAGCATTCATGTACTATGGAGAGTATACAGCATTCATGTACTATGGAGAGTATACAGCATTCATGTAATATATATATATAGCATTCATGTACCATGTAGAGTATACAGCATTCATGTAATATATATATAGTATACAGCATTCATGTACTATGTAGAGTATACAGCATTCATGTAATATAGAGTATACAGCATTCATGTAATATAGAGTATACAGCATTCATGTACCATGTAGAGTATACAGCATTCATGTACCATGTAGAGTATACAGCATTCATGTACCATGTAGAGTATACAGCATTCATGTACCATATATTATTATTATTTTATTATTTATATAGCGCCAACAATTCATCACACGTATTTTTCAAATCTAGGTTTTATTCTATCAAAGCCCCCCCTTTTTTTTCTTTTAATATATATATATATATATAGTCATTTATGTCCATGCTTTACAAAATATAGTAATCCATTATCAGTCATAATAATAATCTCATTGTCATAAATTAAAGGACCACAATAGTGCCAGGAAAACATACTTGTTTTCCTGGCACTACAGTGTTAATAGGTCCCACCCCCCCACCCTTATGGCCCCCTTCCCGCTGGGCTCTAGGGGGAGGAAGGGGTTGAACGCTTACCTTTCTCCAGCACCGGGCTCCCTCTGCGCTGGGGACTCTCCTCCTCCTTCCGACATCATCAGCTGAATGCGCATGCACGGCAAGAGCCGCGCGCGCATTCAGCCAGTCCATAGGAAAGCATTACTCAATGCTTTCCTATGGACGCTGGCGTCTTCTCACTGTGAAAATCACAGTTAGAAGCGCCTCTAGCGGCTGTCAATGAGACCGCCACTAGAGGCTGGATTAACCCATATGTAAAGCTATGTTTACAGCAGGCAGGGTTAACCCTTGATGGACCTGGCACCCAGACCACTTAATTAAGCTGAAGTGGTCTGGGTGCCTATAGTGGTCCTTTAAATCAAAGATGTTTAAATCAACCCCAGTTATATTCTGCGTTGAGCTCTGCCGCTCCTAAGACTGGGAGGGGTCAGCTGTCGTATCACTTCTGCACTGTGTCCAAAAAAGGAGGAGAAGGGGGGTGTCCCATCTGGGCTGTTACATTCTTTCTCTGCCTTATTTCACAATCCATGGTCACTGCTTCAGTTCTGGACTCCCGCCTTAATTAATATAGAACAAAGCAACTTCTTCTCACAGTTTTTTTTTTTTAGCACAAACTCATTGATTAACTGATATGCAGGAAAATCAGCAACACGGCTATATGCATTTTCAAGTTATAATCGCCACCAGCAAATACTCTAATAAGAAACGGTTAATTATTGACCTATCGGCACCTCATTAATCTACACACCCAAGCCTAAACTCTCTCATACCATCCTCTGAATTCTCTCTACACTACACCACTGTGGATAATGCTATACAGGCAATCCTGAAGGCTTAGCAAGACCGATATCACCAATGCTTTTAAGTCGCTCCCTTTTCATCCCTCGTTATGGCATGTTCACGGGGTTAAGTGGAGAGGGGAATATTATTTTGCTACTAGAATCACTTTCGGTGCAAAAAGTAACCCTAAAATCTTTGACACATTTGCTGAGACTGTTTGCTGGCTTTGCCTAAACATCGCTAGGTGTCCCATGGTTATACACTATCTGGACGATTTTCTAATGGTGGAAGATAGCAGTAGCACTCCTCTAAGCTTAAAAAGCTCAACAGCACTATTTTCAACTCTTGGCGTTCCACTTTCCCAAGACAAAATCACTGAACCCACCACCAGAATTATTTTTCTAGGTATCACACTGGACTCCAATTCCATGCAGTCAAGTCTCCCCGAGGATAAACTTCAACGCTTTCGCGAAGAGTTAGACAAGTTCTTAAAATTAGGGACTTGCACACGGAAAGACCTACAATCTTTATTGCGGTCATTAAACTTCGCCATGCGTTTTATTTCGGAGGGGAGATCTTTTATATCTAGACTGCTACGCCTCTTACCAGGTCTGCCTGATGACCGTACTATTCGTTTAGATCCTCTGGCTAGAGCAGATCTGGTTATCTGGTTAATGGGATTTCAATGTTCATTCCTCCAGTGTCCGACCAGTCCCCGTTTTTTTTGGAAAGATGCAGCCGCTAACAACAGGTTCGCAGCAATTTACAAAAATCACTGGTTGAGAGATTACTGGCTGGCAGAGACGCTTGAACTGCCTTCCTTTCGCGAAACGGCCGCTTTATTCGAAATCTACCCGATAGTAGCGTCTGCATTTACATGGGGAAAAACCTAGTCATTAATGGACGTTAGATGTTATACCGACAACATGGCGGCCTGTGAAATAATTAATAAGGGTCGGTCATCTTCATTGACCATTATGAGGTTAGTTCGCAGGCTGACCTGGTTGGGTGCCACATACCAGTTTTTTTCTCTTCTGCGAACATTTACCAGGCTACATTAATTCTGCAGCCGATGCCTTATCTCGTTGCAAATTTCAGGAATTCTTCACCCATCTGCCAACAAATACCGAACACATATCCCAGAATTCAACAACTTAATCCTGGACTGAGCCAGCTATTGGCCCATGGCAGGAAACTGGCGCAGGCAGCATTATCCGTAAACACAAGAAAAACCTATAATAGAGCTATGGTCATTTTTAAGCGGTTCACTTTAGAATTTAACATTCACAATTATTCGATCCAAACCATGGTAGCATCTGCCGCATTTTGCCACCTTCATCTCAAACTATCATACAACACAGTCAAACTCTATCAGGAGTACAACACGACATCATGACCACTATACCAAACCACGCTCCTGCTCTTACTTCTTACCCTATAAAGAACATACTGAAACGCATCAATAAATCAGATCACCACACTAAACAGAAACGTCAATAAATTAGATCACCACACTAAACAGAAACGTCAATAAATTAGATCACCACACTAAACAGAAACATCAATAAATCAGATTACAATAAACAGAAACGTAAATAAATTAGATCACCACACTAAACAGAAAGGTCAATAAATCAGGTCACCACCCTAAACAGACACGTCAATAAATTAGATCGCCACACTAAACAGACACGTCAATAAATCAGGTCACCATACTAAACAGACACGTCAATAAATCAGGTCACCACCCTAAACAGACACGTCAATAAATTAGATCACCACACTAAACAGACACGTCAATAAATCAGGTCACCATACTAAACAGACACGTCAATAAATCAGGTCACCACCCTAAACAGACACGTCAATAAATTAGATCACCACACTAAACAGACACGGCAATAAATCAGGTCACCATACTAAACAGACACGTCAATAAATCAGGTCACCATACTAAACAGACACGTCAATAAATCAGGTCACCACCCTAAACAGACACGTCAATAAATTAGATCGCCACACTAAACAGACACGTCAATAAATTAGATCACCACACTACACAGAAACGCCAATAAATTAGATCACCACACTAAACAGAAACGTCATCCTATAGATAGGGAAAAATTACGGACATGCTGGACACACAACCATTCGACCCTCATACAAATATGGTCTTAAAAATCATTATGTACTTGGCATTCTATGGGTTCTTGAGGCCTAGGGAGTTCACGATAGCAACTCGATCTGACAGACATTTGTGCCTCACTATTGATGACTTAAAAAAGGTGGAACAATCACTATATTTTATCGCTTAGGCATTCCAAAACTAAGCAATCGGGCCATGCGCTAGAAGTGCCTTTTTAACCCACTGAGAATCACTGGTGCCCCGTTAATGTTTTAGACATTTATTTACACCAGGTTAGTGGCACATCCATACGTTCACCGCTTTTTACTTTGCTAGGCAGTGCCCTCTCTACTTCCAATGTCATGTTCTACATAAGAACTCTGTGCATTAGATTAGGATGGGGCCCTACCTCTTACTCTGGGCACTCATTCAGAATAAGAGCTGCATCCAGTATCGATACACCAGTTCACATCATAAAAAATTGGGATGTTGGAAATCCGCAGTATACAATAGATACATACCGCAACCAGAGAAAGAGTTAATAAAAGCATTTGAGAATCTTTTTTAATCCTGTTGCAATAAAGTGTGTTTTTTGCATTCCCTTTTGCCCTCTTTAATACAGGCCTGCCCTTACGTCGTTTCCAGCACACCCACAGCGACTTGCTCCAATCGCAAGGTATTTCACGGTCTCTATATTACCGACCACAAATAAAGTATATAGAATTCATGTCATATATAGAGTATATAGCATTCATGTTATATATATATATATATATATATATATATAGAGAGAGAGAGAGAGTATATAGCATTCATGTTTTATATATATATATATAGAGAGAGAGAGACAGAGTATATAGCATTCCTGTACTATATAGAGTTTATAGCAATCAAGTACTATATAGAGTATACAGCATCCATGTACTAAATAAAGTATACAGCAAGCATGTACTATATAGAGTATATAGCATCCATGTACTAAATAAAGTATACAGCAAGCATTTACTATATAGAGTATATAGCATTCATGTACTATATATAGAGTATATAGCATTTATATCATATATAGTATATAGCAATCATGTAATATATAGCGTATATAGATAGCAATCACGTACTATATAAAGTATATAGCAATCATTTAATATATAGGGTATATAGCAATCATGTAATATATTTAGTATGTAGCATTCATGTCATATATATATATAGAGAGAGAGTATAGCAATCATGTAATATATAGAGTATACAGCATTCACGTAATATATATAGAGTATATATCATTCAATGTAATAGAGTACACAGCATTCATGTAACTTAGATTTTATATATTACATGAATGTTGTATACTCTAACATGGTTGCTATAAACTCCATATTACATGAATGCTATATAGTATATAGCAATCATGTAATATATAGATTCATGTTATTTATATATATATAGAGAGAGATAATGTATATAGCATTCATGTAATAGAGTATATAGCAATCATGTTATGAATAGATTATACAGAGTAATATATATATATATATGTTGTGTGTTAGTGTGTGTCTGTTAGTGAGCATGTTAGTGTGTGTCTGTTAGTGAGTGTATTAGTGTGTGTCTGTGAGAGTGTTAGTAAGTGTGTTAGTGTGTGTCAGTGAGAGTGATAGTGTGTGTCTTTTAGTGAGTATGTTAGTGTGTGTCTGTTAGTGAGTGTGTTAGTGTTTGAGTGTTAGTGTGTGTCAGTGAGAGTGTTAGTGAGTGTTACTGTGTGTCTGTTAGCGAGTGTGTTAGTGTGTGTCAGTGAGAGTGATAGTGTGTGTCTTTTAGTGAGTGTGTTAGTGTGTGTCTGTTTGTGAGAGTGTTAGTGTGTGTCTGTTAGTGAGAGTGTTACTGTGTGTGTTAGCAGTGTATTTACCGCAAGGCTGACAACGCATTTGCCTTGGGCGGCACTCACTTTGAAAAAAAGCCACCCCAAACGCCCTGGCAGATGCCTGGTCAGCCTCTTGTACTGGGGGACTCAAGAAGTGTCCGGCTTCCCACCTAAGGGCCCCCCTGTTCTGTTTGCTCTCCCCTGAGCTCTTCCCTGCTTAAAGGGACACTATAGTCACCTGAACAACTTTAGCTTAATGAAGCAGTTTTGGTGTATAGAACATGCCCCTGCAGCCTCACTGCTCAATCCTCTGCCATTTAGGAGTTAAATCCCATTGTTTATGAACCCTAGTCACACCTCCCTGCATGTGACTTGCACAGCCTTCCATAAACACTTCCTGTAAAGAGAGCCCTATTTAGGCTTTCTTTATTGCAATTTCTGTTTAATTAAGATTTTCTTATCCCCTGCTATGTTAATAGCTTCCTAGACCCTGCAAGAGCCTCCTGTATGTGATTAAAGTTCAATTTAGAGATTGAGATACAATTATTTAAGGTAAATTACATCTGTTTGAAAGTGAAACCAGTTTGTTTTTTCATGCAGGCTGTGTCACTCATAGCCAGGGGAGGTGTGGCTAGGGCTGCATAAACAGAAACAAAGTGATTTAACTCCTAAATGACAGTGAATTGAGCAGTGAAATTGCAGGGGAATGATCTATACACTAAAACTGCTTTATTTAGCTAAAGTAATTCAGGTGACTATAGTGTTCCTTTAACTCGCGCACGCACCGCAGTGATGCCGGAGCTGGATTATGATGTCACTCCGGCATCACTGAGAGCAGGTGGATCAGAGCTCCCTTGCCGCCCGCCAGACTGTGCGCCTGTTTCCCAGACCGCAGGCCCGTGCCCGCCAGCTCAGCCAGCAGCAGCCCCACTGGACCCCAGGGAAGAATCAACTCCAGCACCCAAAAGTAGGGAGGCTGGATTGATTTGACATTAAAAATTGTGAGTTTCTGTTAGTGTGTGTCTGTTAGTGTGTGTTACTGTGTGTGTTAGTGTGTCAGTGAGAGTGTTAGTGTGTGTCTGTTAGTGAGAGTTTTAGTGTGTATCTGTTAGTGAGAGTATTACTGTGTGTGTTAGCGTGTGTCTGGTAGTGAGTGTGTATTTTTCTGTCAAAGAGTGTGTATGTCTGTCACTAAGACTGCATATGTGTTTGTCAGTGTGAGTGTATGTGTGTGTGTCTGTCAGTGTGTGTGTATATCTGTCACTGAGAGTGTGTGTCAGTGTGTATATGTCTGGTAGTGAATCTATATGTCTGTCAGTGAGTGTGTATGTGTGTTTGTCAGTGTGTATCTGTCAGCAAGTATATATGCGTCTCACTGTGTGTGGGTCTGACACTGAGTGAGTGTGCATCTGTCAGTGAGTGTGTCTTGTTGGTGAGTGTGTGTCTGCCGGTGAATGTATGTGTCTGTCGGTGTGAATGTGTATGTTTCAGTGAAAGTGTGTTGGTTAAACAATGTGTGTGACAATGACTGTGTATCTGTCAGTGGGTGTATGTCGGTGCATGCATCAGTCAGGGCATATTTCTGCCAGGAAGAGAAATTCGGAAGGGGGGGGGGGGGGATGCCTGAGTTTTGTCATGCCTAGGGCAGCACAAAACCGGAATACACCACTGTACCTACCCACAGATTAATACTCAAGCCTCACTTCCATCATACCCAGACTGGGACAAGCACAATCTTCTAATCAAGCCTAAACATGATTTGCAAACAAGAGGACCACTCAGGGAGATCCCCAGCATGATGACCTGAAAACAATAAGCAGGCAAGTGAGTGGGCACATGTGGGCATGGTACTCAGTGACGTCATTCCATCACACATCTCCCACTTGTCCACCTCTGACAGCTACAGGGTCAGCTTGCTGCTGTGTGGAGTGAACACATAGTCTGTTAGTGCCATGCCCGCAACAGCACTTGTCCTCAGCCAGCCCCTACAGTCCTGGGGTCTGGCCGGCTTTGCATCCTCCTAGGTACAGGCTGACAAACATAAGGCGCCTTTAGCCAGGGAGGCCGTCCAGCCCAGGCTCCTGTACACAGGAGTCTCTGAGCCCGTAAAACCCCCCCACCCAAACAAGGGTGCTCTCCCGGCCATTCCATCACCGGGGTCTCTGCGGGGTTCCCGGCTGCCTGAGGATGATGGGAGTAGTTTGTAGAGTCCGTCGCGGCTCCGCTTCCTGTTAATCGCTGGGGTTGTGGCTGGCTTCTGGGGAGGAAAGCCGGCTGTGCTCTCCCCCTGGAGCTGCTCGGGATACTGGGGAGGGAGAAAGTAATACTCCATCTTCCCCTGGTTTTACTCAGCTACTGGGGAGCGGGGCAGGCGGCACCCGCTCCCGGGGACCATCGCTCAGATAGGTAGATGCCGTTTGCCTGCTGCCCAGAGGCCTGCACCCCCACTACCATTATGTGTCGGCCCTATAAGGCTGCTAGGGTCCCTAAACAAGGGTGGGCAGAAGCTTCTGGGGCCCTGCAAGGCTGCCAGGGCCCAGCTTAGGTACCAGGAGTGGGCAGGGGCTACCTGCCCTCTGCCCGGAGGCTCTTTCACTTGCAGGTGCCCGTGGTGACCGAAGTCTAATCCACGACACCCTCCGTTTCAATGGTTATCTACCGATGGGGAGAGAGGTTTACCACCTCCTCTCTATGTAGCTCAAACAGCCGCTGGGTAGTGAGACCGGTTGTCTCCACTGCCTGTAACACACTCTTCCGCTGGGGAGTGAGACTGTCTCTTCTCCCTGGACCCCACAGTGCCGCTGGGGAGTGAGACTGGTTGTCTCCACTCCCAAGAACTCGCACTGCCACTGGGGAGGACGGACGACATGCTTCTCTCCCTGGATTGCACACTGCCGCTGGGGAGGAATGACGATACGCTTCTCTCCCTGGACCCCACACTGCCGCTGGGGAGTGGACTGGTTATCCAAGTGGGCACAAAAGGAATCTGATATTTTAACCTTATTATCAAAAAACATTGGGGCATGGTTGGAAAGTACAATGTGTGTGTCAGTCTAAAAGAGTGTGGGATGGGGCACACTTTTTGATTTGACCTCAGCTCTTCACATTCTCTCTCCTTTGAGTTTTACTATTCTTTCCTTTCTACACCCTCCTTGTCCCTGCTTCTCCTTCTCTTTGCAGTAGTATCTCTCCATCAGGCATCTTAGTACTGTCCCATGAAATGTTCGATGCCCTCTGTTTGTTTCACCCGTTTTACTCTGTGACTCTCTTCTGTCTACAAAATCCTGATTATGGATCTCCTCAGCAGAGCTCATCTAGAGGATAAAATAACACTACAAAGAGTCCAGTGTAAACCATCTTACTCGTTGATGATGGACAAGGATCTAGTGGATGAAAAGATATTACATCTAACCCTGGAGATTGTCTGCCTCCTAACTGGAGAGGTGAGGGTTTTGGGGAGAAGTGCTGCAGTATTGTTGACCTTCGTGTTGTCATAAAAGGCTATTTGGCTATATTTAGACCAATAATATTAAACCAATTAACATCAGCACCTATCCAAGGTTATGGTCTTATGAGGTTTTTTAAATTAATCTATAGTCACCTAACCAAACGATTTTACTGCTAACAAGCTCTATAGAACAATAACTAATTTATTACATACCAATGACCCAATCTGTGGATGGACTTTATCCCAAGAGTTTAACATGTTAAAACCTATGAATGTTTTCTTCACCCACTGATATTTATCACAGTCTTTGTCAATATTTAGGATTATATTGTTATAAGAAGGTCTGGTGACCATATCACGAAAAGCCGCAGTACGGTGCCTCCACCTCACTCCCTGATTCATAAGAGAAACAATGACCAGAAGATCCTGGAACTGACCAATAAGATCATTGAGTTGCTGACTGGGGAGGTGAGGTTCCTGGGATTGGGGCATAATACAGTGGGATACCAAGGGATGTGTCTAAATGTTGACTATCATTTTGTGTGTATCAGGTTCCTATAAGGTGTGAGGATGTTATGGTCTATTTCTCTGTGGAGGAGTGGGACTATATAGAAAGGCACAAGGATATCTACAAGGACATGATGATGGTGAACCTCCAGCCCCTCAGCTCAGTGGGTAAGAGGAGATATAACTACCTATACAGAACATGAAAAATGTCCACAGAATATAAATAAAAACGGTATCTTAATCTACACTTCATGACATGCCACCACCAACTCAGAACTCTAGCCGAGAACTTCAATCAATACACATAAAAAATTGCATGAATGAGTCAACAGATGATACAAATCCAAGTCATCTTGATTCAAAACTTAGTGTTTATTTTCAGGTAAAATAAAGAATCTTGTTCAATAACTCAATAAAGTCAATAACAAAAAGCAGCAGAATTAACATAGAGGCAACTTACCAACAGCAAATGTATACATTATGCTTGACGCATTTCGCAACACACAGTATAAGCACCAGGTTTCATTTATTAATATGCTGTCTTGGTTGGTATTTTTTTTGTGAACTCATCCCTGCGATGTGGATGTGTTGAGATACAGCATTGCCATGTTTGTGTATATAGCAGACAAGATCACACGTTTTCTAAGGGCACGTGATCTGTATAGTAAATGCACATGGGTAATCTGTGGGAAGAACATACAATGTAAATACCTGATACAAGTGTATCTTTCACACTGATTGGGATGTGGGAGCAGCATGACATATACTGTATATGTGAGTCAGTATACTCCGTAATGTAGGTCATATTAATTCTCAAGTTAAATAAAATAAATTGCCAGTGAAGTATCCACAACCCATTACACAAAAATATTCATGATTACTTGTTAAACACCAGTCAGTATGATAAAGAAATTAGGGTCACTCAGCAGGTACTTTAAGGAACATTCCAGGCACTATGATAACTTCATGTCAATGGGTGCCATCTTATCTTAGGGGGGGGGGGGGGGGTTAAACCGATAATGAACACTTTATCCACTCTGCCCACATTCTTCCATCAGGAAGCCTTGTATTGGGTGCTTCTGAAGCGTCAGCTTCTGCCCTCAGCCTTTTACTAGCTCATCATTCATAAAACTGTGCGAAGGAAGAACGTTCCTGTTTGCCAACACTATTCCTAACGCAGAGCGATTCTCTCGCTGATGTCACTGCTGACCTCTGCAGATGGTTACACAGTGTGATCTCTGTCTCATGCTTCAGATGTTGATGCTCTCCCGGATGGTTACACACTGGTAGGCTTTACTTTAGTACTTATCTTGGTATGTCAGGCAGCCAAGGTCCACTGCTTTGTCATATGACTGATACCAGATTCATACAGAATTTATTGGCTGTGAGCCATTACTGACACAGTCACACTTTGAAAACTGTTTAATCCTGGAGTTAGGTGGTATGGTTATTACGGTGTGTAGGAGGACATTCATTTTTTGGCTGAAGACTTCACAGACCTGTTTACCGAAGTGTCATGCAGTGGCGGATCCAGAGCCTGATCCATGCATAATAACCACTACAGCTCTGTGGAGTGGTTATGGTACTAGTACCCCCTCCCAGAGTAAGTAGTCAAAGCGACAACTTACCTGGAGTCTGCTGGGATATGGGGCTGTAGTAGGGCATTGAAGCAGTGTTGTGTGTGAGGGGTGCAGTGTGTGTGTGTGTGTGGGGGAGGTGTGTGTGAATGTGTAGGGTATGGGGGGCTGTGTGTGTGTGGAGGGGCTATGTGTGTGTGTGGGGCAATGTGTGTGTGTGGGGCATTGCATGGGGGGCCAGGGCCGCCATCAGGGGGTTGTCACAGGCCCGGCGGACCTGTGGGGCCAGGACTGCTTTGGCAGTCCTGGCCCCACATTCCCTCTCTGCACATATAGATAGCGAATATCGCTATCTATGTATGCAGCCGCGGGCCCCCAGCTCCCTGTACTTGCAGAGGGGGCCCAGCGGACTGCAAGTGTACTTACAAGCTCTTCCCTCTCTGTAACTCCCGCGAGACCCGCGGCCGTCAGAGCGTTACCATGGCAACGCTCCGCATGGCACGCAAGCCGCGGGAGTTACAGAGTACACTTGCAGTTCGCTGGGCCCCCTCTGCAAGTACAGGGGGCCCCCACAATGCCACCAGACCACCAGGGATCATGGAATCTCCCCTCTCCCTGGACCAGGTAAGAACCAGGGAGGGGGGAATAACATTTTTGGAATGCTCCATATACACTACATGCATTCACTACACTAACACACATACACTGCATTCACTACACTAACACACACACTGCATTCACTACACTAACACACACACACACACTGCATTCACTACACTAACACACACACACTCTGCATTCACTACACTAACACACACTCTGCATTCACTACACTAACACACACACTGCATTCACTACACTAACACACACACTGCATTCACTACACTAACACACACTCTGCATTCATTACACTGAAACACACTCTGCATTCATTACACTAACACACACACTGCATTCACTACACTAACACACACACTGCATTCACTACACTGACACACACTCTGCATTCACTACACTGACACACACTGCATTCACTACACTAACACACACTCTGCATTCACTACACTGAAACACACTCTGCATTCATTACACTAACACACACTCTGCATTCACTACACTAACACACACACTGCATTCACTACACTAACACACACACTGCATTCGCTACACTGACACACACTCTGCATTCACTACACTAACACACACTCTGCATTCACTACACTAACACACACTCTGCATTCACTACACTAACACACTCTGCATTCACTACACTGACACACACACTGCATTCACTACACTAACACACACACTGCATTCACTACACTAACACACACTCTGCATTCACTACACTGAAACACACTCTGCATTCATTACACTAACACACACTCTGCATTCACTACACTGACACACACACTGCATTCACTACACTGACACACTCTCTGCATTCACTACACTAACACACACTCTGCATTCACTACACTGACACACACTGCATTCACTACACTGACACACACACTGCATTCAATACACTGACACACACACTGCATTCAATACACTGACACACACTCTGCATTCACTACACTGACACACACACTGCATTCACTACACTAACACACACTCTGCATTCACTACACTGACATACTCTGCATTCACTACACTAACACACACACTGCATTCACTACACTGACACACATTCTGCATTCACTACGCTGACACAAACTCTGCATTCACTACACTGACACACACACTGCATTCACTACACTGACACACACTGCATTCACTACACTGACACACACACTGCATTCACTACACTGACACACACACTGCATTCACTACACTGACACACACACTGCATTCACTACACTGACACACACACTGCATTCACTACACTGACACACACACTGCATTCACTACACTGACACACACACTGCATTCACTACACTAACACACACTCTGCATTCACTACACTGACACACACACTGCATTCACTACACTAACACACTCTGCATTCACTACACTGACACACATTCTGCATTCACTACACTGACACACATTCTGCATTCACTACACTGACACACACTCTGCATTCACTACACTGACACACACTCTGCATTCACTACACTGACACACACTCTGCATTCATTACACTGACACACACTGCATTCACTACACTGACACACACTGCATTCACTACACTGACACACACTGCATTCACTACACTGACACACACTGCATTCACTACACTGACACACACTCTGCATTCACTACACTAACAAACACACTGCATTCATTATGCTAACACACTCTGCATTCACTACACTAACACACACACACTCTGCAAACACTACACTAACACACACACTGCATTCACTACATTAACACACACTCTGCATTCACTACACTAACACACACACTCTGCATACACTACACTAACACACACTCTGCATACACTACACTAACACACACTCTGCCTACACTACACTAACACACACTCTGCATACACTACACTAACACACTCTGCATTCACTACACTAACACACACACACTCTGCATATACTACACTAACACACACTCTGCGTTCACTACACTAACACACACTCTGCGTTCACTACACTAACACACACTCTGCATTCACTACACTAACACACACTCTGCATTCACTGCACAAACAGTATCTAATACACATATTCAGTATCTAATACACACATTGTGCTTTGCCAGTAGCTCCAGGGCTAGAGTTCACTCTCGCAAGATCCGGAGCATTGCCGTGGTAACTGCGGCAATGCTCCGTGCTCGCGAGAGAAGGACCCGGAGGAGCTGCAGGCTAAGCTCCCGGGTCCTCTCTCCCTCCCTTCCCTGCCGGCTGCCAGCATGGTGCCTGCGGACCAAGGAGGGAGATCTCTGATCTCCCCTCCGGTCCGTGAAGGCACATTGCAGGGCTGGCGCTTGGATCCTGAGTGCCATAAAAAACATTGTATTGTTCTGTATTTCGGGTCCTTAGGTGATAGCATTCATTGCTGACATTGTACCACTTCAAAGTGGTTGTTGTTTCCCAAGTACGTAAATCTATAGGTTTATGTTCTTAACACAATGTTTATATTTTTAATAATCAAAAAAGGTTATAATAACAAATTTTGATTGGGTGCTATCTTAAAGAAGCAACCCTGTCATGCCAAAACACCGTACATCTAGAAATATGTTTAAACGGCACATGTTGTCTCATTGGGCCAGGCGTTCAGCACATGGGGTTTAGTGCCCCACCATTTTAAACCTCACCAGCAGCCTCTGCTAATAACTTCAGCGTGTTCCAGTAATTATGGTGCCTATTGTGTCCCAGTAAGGGGTTAATAAGAAAACATCCAGATATATTCTAATCACTACTTATTCTATGTGACACAGCACATTTAAGATGTCTTTACCCATAGTTAGATGATCCATAGTTAGAGAGATACATTATTAAAAGGACACTATAGTCACCAGAACAACTACAGCTTATTGAATTTGTTCTGGTGAGTAGAATCATTACCTTCAGGCTTTTTGCTGTAAACACTGTCTTTTCAGAGAAAAAGCAGTGTTTACATTACAGCCTAGTGATAACTTCACTGGCCACCACTCCTTAGATGGCTGCTAGAGCTGCTTCCTATCTCAGTCTTGCCTAGTTTGAATCACAACATTCAGTATCTCCTCCCTCTGCATGCAGACACTGAACCTTCCTCATAGAGATTCATTTTTCAATTAATCTCTATGAGGAGATGATGATTGGCCAGGGCTGTGTTTGACTTGTGGTGGCTCTGCCCCTGATCTGACTCCTTGACAGTCTCAGCCAATCCTATGGGGAACCATTGTGATTGGCTCAGAACAACACTTCTGATGATGTCAGCAGGCAGCTTGCTGTTCTGAGGCAAACAGGGACAAAACCAGCAGCTTCAGGCTTGAATATAAGTACGGTTTTACTATATTTAGGGAAGCAAGAGGGGATATGGGGGGCTAGATGGTGGTTTTAACAATATAGGGTCAGAAATATATGTTTGTGTTCCTGACCTTATAGTACTCCTTTAATGTTCCCAGTTACTTTACATGTAAGCTTTTTGTATTTCTTTTCAGGTTTATTCAAGATTACACAGAAATCTATTTGTTCATCATATTATCAAAGAAAAGAAATGAATGAATTTGAGAATTATCCTGGAAAACAATTGGCAAACTGTGAACTAAACAATCAATTTTCAAATGAAGCGAACAAAGTGACTTCACATGTCGAAGGAGATTTAACAAACATTAAAATGCAGACTGAAAGCATGCCTGGCCATATTATACAGGACTTTATCACATGTCAAAAAAAAAATCTCACAGCCGTCAACACAGAACATCCACAGACCGAATACTCATCTATTCATATTAAGGAGAAACCAGCCTCATGTGAAGAAAGAAATCTCACCAACATTTATACACCATCAGACCATCTAGAGACCAAATATCCATCTATTCATATTAGGGAGGAACCAGCCTCATGTGAAGAAAGAAATCTCAACGACATGTATACACCATCAGAACATCTACAGACCGAATATCAATCCATTCATATTAAGGAGGAACCAGCCTCATGTGAAGAAAGAAATCTCACCAACATTTATACACCATCACAACATCTACAGACCGAATATCAATCCATTCATATTAAGGAGGAACCAGCCTCATGTGAAGAAAGAAATCTCACCAACATTTATACACCATCAGAACATCTACAGACCGAATATCAGTCTATTCATATTAAAGAGGAACCAGCCTCATGTGATGAAGGAAATCTTACAGACATTTATACACCCACAGACAATCCACAGGCAGAATATTCAGCTACTCATAGTAAGGAGGAGAGATATATAACAAAAGAATTGGAATTTTGTGGAGACTTAAAAATTCTAGAAATCTGTTCACCACCTGAATACTCACAGACAGACCATCCATCTACTGATTGTAAGGATGAATCTGCCTCATTTATAGGGCATCATTCCAGAATGAATGTGTCCACAAAACATACACCTAGAGAATGCATGTTTGCAGACACTGACAAATTATTGTTTGAGGAACGAAATATTACAACCACACACTTTTATACTCCGGAAGAACTTTTTAAACACACAATTCAGAGAAACCAGAAACATGTGTGCCCTGAGTGTGGCAAACAATTCTCCTCTAAATCGAAACTTACAACACATCAAAGGACTCACACTTTAGACAAACCCTTCTGCTGCTCTGAGTGCAAAAAGTGCTTCAAATATAAGTCAAATCTTGGAAAGCATGCTAAAACTCACACAGGTAAAAAACTGTGTGTATGTTCAGAATGTGGAAAAGGTTTCATTCACAATTCTGTTCTTGTTAGACATAAGCTAATCCACAAAGGAGAGAAACCCTATGCTTGTTCCCAGTGTGAGAGGTGCTTTATTTACAAATCTGATCTTGTTCGGCATCAGAAAATTCACACAGGAGAGAAACCATTTCTGTGTTCTGAATGTGGGAAATGTTTTACCCAAAAAACAGAGCTTGTTTCCCATCAGAGAATATACATGGATGAGAATCCATATTGTTGCTTGGACTGTGGGAAATGTTTTATCAACAATTCCCAGCTACTCGTACACCGGAGAACTCACACAGGAGAGAAGCCATATTCTTGTTCTGAATGTGGAAAATGTTTTGCCCATAAAAAAATCCTTCTTTCCCATAAAAGGTTTCACTTAGATTATAAACCACATTTATGTCCTGATTGTGGGAAATGTTTTACCCAGAAATCTGACCTCCTTCTTCATCAAAGAGAACACACAGGAGAGAGACCTTTCTCATGTTCTGAATGTGGGAAATGTTTCAGCAATAATGCACACCTTCTTAGGCATCAGAGAACTCACACAGGAGTGAAGCCATTCTCGTGTTCAGAATGTGGACAATGTTTTATTTGTAAAGCAGGGCTTTATAAACATCAGAAACACCATACAGAAGAGGAACTGTAATGTGGTGGCAAACAAACACATTGTACATGCATGGTTAAAAAATAGACATAATATGAAAATTCTACCTCATGTAGATATACATGTTTAGTCACAATGTGGTGTATTCCTATTTAGATGCCATTTCCTTTCCAGTCGGCAGTCATTCAGTATATAAGCAAGTGGCATTGTTTTAACATACTGTAAAGAAATGATAAAACATGTATTTACGGCTTGTGAAAAACACTAGATTACTTTGCATTACAGGAACTTTCTACGTCAGCAACAATGTTACCAAAAATGTTAATTTCCAGCTCTAGATACAACAATGTGGGTTGGTGGGGAAGAAAGAAACCAGTACATTGTTTTTACATCGATATCCTCCCTGAGAGATATTTTTGGTCCAAGCAAGCTTTAGTAGGTATAATTTACCTCTCGAAATGTTGACAGGTTTTCAGTACAGAGATGGCCAACGTGGAACTGCACCATAATTTTCAAACAATGAGAAGATGTTCACAGCCAATTTCCACCCATTATTGTCTTTTTTATATAGTGCCAGTATATTCTGCAGTGCTTTACCACTTTAATGTGGGGATGTAGCAGCAAATAGGATGCTATTCCAAATGTTCATAAGAGGCTAATAAGGACCATGCTCAAACAAGCTTACAATCTAGAGGAATTTCTGAGTTGAGCAGACTAAGCAACCAGTATTTTGCTGTATAGGGAAGATGAATCACACTGTGCTGAAATGACTTATAATGCAGAATGACCACTGGAAATCTGGGATTACTAAAGCAAAACCTAGAATGTTCACTATGTGTTTTTATATATTGTGTTTTTAAAGATAAGAGATGACAAACATAATATTACGTATGAAAAAAATTGTGAAAAATAAAAACACAAACAGGAATTTTCTTATAATTTAATACCAGGGAAACTAAAGAAAATTATTAAAAATTGTTTCACATACCAGTCCTTATTGTTAAATGCCTCAAATATATGGGATCTAAATTTGCTTTAGGCATTTAGCAATAACTCAAAACCAACCCCCCCCCCTCCCAACCCAATCCTTACACCAATTATAATCGTATACCTACCCAAATCCTGCAACAGTATTAACCTTAACCCAGCATTAAACTAGACCTAGCCATATCCTAAACCTAACCTGCCTTAAACCTAAGGAATACCCTCTGCTAATAAGTGTACTGATATAAACAGATGGATTTTCGAGTTAAAGCGAGCACAAGCACGCTTACTGATAAGCTGGTGTTTGCATCCCACAAAGAGCCTTCATCTTTGGAGAAGCTTGTATTATTTTTTATTTCATTGATTTATTCATAAAATATTTTACCAGGAAAGATACTTTGAGATTTCTCTTGTTTTCAAGTATGTCCTGGGTCCACAAAACATTGCATTGTTACATTAGGGTACAATAAAATACAAAAACAGTATTAATACACAATATTTACAAAAAACTTAACATAGAACAGGTAGGAAATATATAATCAACAATGACACGTGCATTCTGTTTTGAGGTATGTAGAGAGGGATCTCTTAAAGGATTTTAGGCTTAGGGAAGATTTTAAATTGTGCGAGAAGTCGTTCCACAATTGTGGCGCTCTGTAGGAGAAGGAGGATCAGGCTGCTTTCATTTTGTATTGAAGTAGACTAAATAAAGTGTTGGTACTAGATCGGAGGTTATAGGAGGTGGGAACAGCCGAGGAGAACATTTTGTTTAGGTAGGGTGGGAGTTTCCCAGAAAAGCTCTTAAAAACAAGGCTGGAAAGATGAAGGGTGCGTCTGGATTCCAGCGACAGCCAGTTTAGGTCCTGTAATTACATTGTATCACAAATCGGCAGAACGAGTTATACAATGTATTGAGTTTATTAATGTGGGATGCGATGCAGATGCATATACTACATCCCCATAATCAATGATTGGCATCAGCATTTGCTGTACAATCTTTTCCTTTACTGTAGTGCTTAGGCAGGATTTGTTTCTGTACAGGGCACCTAGTTTTGGATAAAGTTTAGATGGATAGAAGTGTTTCTATGTGGAGACCAAAAGATAGATTGGGGTCTAACAACATACCCGAGTATTTAAAAGAGTGGACTGCGGTCAGTGTGCTATTTGAATTTGTTTTGATGGATAGGTGGGAATTGTGTAATTTAGGTACTGTTCCAAAGATCATTGTGACAGTTTTGTTTAGGAAGAGTTTGTTTTTTGCGATCCACTTTTCTACCTCTGTAAACTGTGTCATCTGCGTACATGTGTACATTTGAGGATTTGCAGACATTAGGCAGATCATTTATAAATAATGTGAATAGTAGGGGGCCGAGAATGGAACCTTGGGGAACACCACACGTGACTGGGAGAGGGAGGGATTAGACTAACTAGATAGTTTTTCTCCCTCTAGCCTCTACGACCCATACTTGTATGAGGACGGCACAATCTGATCCATAAAGAGAGATATCTAAGCTCTCCTGGGGGCGATTAAAGTGTGTCAGTCACCCTCTGCCCCAGAAAAATTTGTATTTTATGAAGATATAATCTTTCTGAAATACTCATTTTGATTGTGTTGGGATTTTACTGAAAATCCCAATCAGTCAAGAGATATACTGAGCCAAAGTAAGGACTACTTTATCTGTATATTTCCTCCACCTGACTTTCTTAGATTCTGGGCGAAGTCTAAGTACCAATACCGACAGCCATCACCAGTGACAGCTACAGGGAATTGGCTCTGTCTATGGAGGATCTTGTGGGGTCTTCCGTAGACCTCAATGCTGTACTCTCGCGCATGCATCACAACCATTGAGGGGGATGTGAGTGACTTTACTCAATATCGGCCTACCACCCCGCCTATGTTGTCACCCCTTCAGCAAATCTGTGATATATTGCAAACCCAAATGATAGACTTAGAAGTTGGTAGCCACCGCAGGCATATTAAAATGTGAGGCATCCCTGATACAAAAGGAGGAACAGATCTTCCTACTTATATTAACCGCTTATTTGTCACATTGTTGTCTACTGCTCATGTGCCAACTGGTGGACTTTTCAAAATCTACAGTGCAAAAGAAGGGTTCCTGTGATGTCATAGCCCAAATGTTCCACATTTGTGACAAGCCTACCTCCATGCAGGTGGCTCGCAGCCCTCCTACACTTTTGAGGGCAGGACTTAACATGTTAAAATTATGGTGAGCTCTTAAGTCTTGTCACCAAACTACTCTAGGACAAAGCGATAGCCTACCGATGGGAGAATCCTAGGTCGTCAATAGTTGAACTCAAAGGTGTGGTGCTGAAGATGGTCCATGCAGAGGAGACTCCAGCATTCCTTCAAGAACTGCTATCTACATTTACTCAAGGCAAATCTGGTCATATGTCCTCGGACATTGCTGGGGTTATGCCCTTTGTTCCTGTGGGTAATACGCCTATACCTGATGGGCCAGTTGCTTGAATATGTATCTACAATTTTACTATGTATTATGGTAGGCTTTGATATTGAATGTATTGGGTCCCTCAACAAATTACTAACAACTCTGGAAGATATTTCTTTCTTTTCTGCAACACAGCTAAAATCTGCAGGAATGTTGGAGGCTGTCATATTGGTGCCAACATCTGTCTGCAATTAATAGCAACCGAACACCGTACTTGGCATGAGCTCCATCATTTATATATGTTTTCACACATACCGTCATCCTAATGTAAAAACCACAGCAAAAACATTTATATATCTTGCCCCCTGAAACACTGGACTACCGTGGAGATGGTCCATAGTTCTTATAGTAGTATATGCATAAACTTCACGGTGTAAAGCAATAGATGGTGAGGTTTATTAGATTAAATAAAGACAACAAAATACATTGTTTCATCCTCCAGCCTTAATCACGCATTGAGAGCGTATAACAAAACAAAGTAATAAATACATGAGGTCATTAGAGCAATTCCAGTCCAAACATCTGTCTCAATCTGGTAGTATCACGTCAGAGGGAGTCCAACAACCATCAGCAGCTGGTTGCTAAGGAAACCAGTAAACTCTAGCAATAAGCTATATCACGTAGAAGCGATTAAATAGACTCCTAGCCCCTAGTCAGGGAGAATATCAGCTATGGTCCCAGTGTATAGCTGGCACAGAAAATAGATCATATCCCGGTGTCTTTAAAGCTGTATTGAGTGCGCAAAGCAAAATTGGGTTTCTATTGCAACCAGGGACCACCCCGCCTTCTAAAACAGGTTAAAGGATCACTATAGTGTCAGGAAAACAAAGCGGTTTTCCTGACACTATAGTGCCCCCATCCTCTGTGTCCACCTCCCGTGGCGCTTAAAACCCCTTCAGCAGCTTACCTTTATCCAGCGCCGGGTTCCCTCGGCGCTGGTGACCTCGCAAGTTCCGCGAGCACATTCAAAGAGTCCATAGGAAGGTATTTCTCAATGCTTTCCTATAGGCGCGATGGATGCGAAATTCTCATCCAGCGTCACAGATGCACCTCTAGCGGCTGTCAGGAAGACAGCCACTAGAGGCTGGATTAACCCCAAATGTAAAGATAGCAGTTTCTCTGAAACTGCAATGTTTACATCTGAAGGGTTAAAACCTGAGGGACCTGGCACCCAGACCACTTCATTGAGCTGAAGTGGTCTGGATGACTATAGTGTCCCTTTAACCTAGATCCTAATACAAATAAAGTGAAAAATGGGTGAGAGAACAACAATATATCTACAGTATATAGTGCACATAGTAAGTAAGAACTGACATAGGACTGCAGTCATGTAGTATAGCAAAAACATGTAGTATAGATAAAACATATTATAGCTAAAACATGTATGTGACGAACTGAACCTCGTCATGGGTGCTTGGAGGGGCCTGCTGGCCAGCCTCTTGCCAAAAGACTAGGGGCCAAGTCAATGACGGTAAAAAAACCCATAATTTATTCCCCCTGGTTCGGCACTTTCCATAGAATCGAACGTTAGCTCCCTGGCTGCCGTTCGCATGGACCAAAGCCACGAATAGACTTCAAGGGGACAGCCACGAATGCCCTGGAACTATTTTCAGCATGAAGACTTCGCGATTCCCGGTCGGACCCCCAGCGGCACTTAGCCGCGATTCTATGGAACTATTTTTGGCATGAAGACTTCGCAGTTCCTGGTTGGTCACAAGCAGCACTTAGCCATGATTCTATGGAACCGTTTTGGGCATGGGACTGTCATTATATTTATATCAGCAGACATTTTGTGCTAAGACAGAAATTAATAGTGTATATTGCCAGAGTCCCTCAGAACAGAGCTGACTCCATTTTGGGTATTTTCAGGCAAGAAAGACAGATTTTGTTCTATCTGTAACTCTAGTCATTCAAGTCTGAGCTAAGTAATGCGTTACATAAACAAGGCAATGCGTCTAACAGAGAAGTGGGATGGATACTCTTCTTAGTGTTAATAAAATAGAATAATCTTACAGACAGCTTCACACAAGAACCAGATAACAGTTATAGATAAGACTTAGTAATTAATTTTACTTTCTAAATCTTACAAGGTCCCATTGTAAAAAATAGGGTAAAATTAAGGTTAGGAGGTGTCAATTTTAGAAATACAATAGGAATTGCAGACGCTCTGTCTGGTGTGAGCCGTTGAAATTGACAGCAAATTTGAGTTATACAGTCATAAAATAGATAAGTAAATTATGTCAAAGTCATCATCGTTTTTAATTAACTCTTTCCAGGACATGAAATTTTGGTGATGTAATTGCGCCATCTACTGACCAAAAACTAGATAAAACTAGACACACCTACAGTTTCCTATTCATCTGTTAAACTACTGACGTACAGAGAGTTTGGCCCTTTAAAAAGTAAGAACAAAGGGAAGAGAGGGAGATCCAGGACAGAAATTGAGGACAGATTCAGGGAATACACTCTGGGACTAACACTCAGCTCTCAAACTCTCTTTGACTGTCCTCAATAAACTATCAACTCTCTTAAACTCACCTAATTCTTAATATTTTCTACTGCATACAGTCATCAAGCATACTTGCATTCAAGTTCCTGGGACTATCTATTCATCTGATAAGAGCATCCACAACATAACTGGTAATTATGCTGGTTTTATTTAATTAAAGGGAAACTCCAGTGCCAGGAAAACAATCAGTTTTCCTGGCACTGCAGGTCCCCTCTCCCTCCCACCCCCCAATCTCCGGTTGATGAAGGGGTGAAAACCCCTTCAGTGACTTACCAGAGGCAGCGACATGTCCCACGTCGCTGCTTATCCCTCCGCCGCCGCTACTCCTCTGCATTATGTTGGCCGGTGGGCAAGGCTGATCCCGCCCACCGGCCGTGGAGACCTAATGCAATTGCCGTGCATGCGCATTAGAGCTCCCCATAGGAAAGCATTGAAAATGCTTTTCAATGCTTTCCTATGGGGAATTGAGTGACGCTGGAGGTCCTCACAAAGCGTGAGGACGTCCAGCGACGCTCTAGCACAGGTTTTCTGTGCTATGAAGGAGGAAGTGCTCTCTAGTGGCTGCCGCATGTGCCGCAGGTCTGTCCAAGTGGGCCGGTGAGGGAGATCTTTGATCTCCTCACCGGCCCCGGCCCTTCATTGAAAACAGCGGGGCCGACGCTCGGATAGTGCCGGCCCCGCATAGACCGGCAGGGGAGATCCTGGGACTTCCCCTGCCGGCCTCGGCCCATGGCCACCGCGGCCCACCGGGCATTTGCCCGGTGTGCCCGATGGCCAGTCCGGGCCTGTGTGTAATTCATGCAATATTAATCTTGATATAGAAAAGAGTTTTGTTTTGAGATTAAATCAGTGTATAGAAATATGGCCAGCGATCCATCTGTATCAGACAATGCTGAAGTAATTGAAGACCTAAGAAAAAATGCTCTATGTAGTGGAGAGCTGATTTCCCACAGCTTAACTCCACTGGTATATTAGAAGAATGCAGGAACAAGTAGTAAATCCAAGAGGGTAACCAGCACAATCAGCAATAAAATACAATAGTATCCCATCACCTTTCCCAATCACTGGAGGACACACAGTATCAGGAGTAGAACTGAAGTTTAATGACACAATTCCTGCTTTTATGGGATTCTCCTATGCAAGGGAGGGACTCACCATAATTACTACAGTAACCAATCACATAGACGTTACCTCCCACACATCTCCTCCCCTTAGCTTAACAGTTAACATAATTATAAAGTACATACTTTTCCCCAATTCCTGGATGTACCCCAAATATGGTAGGTACACCTTTAAATGATCTGGATGAAAAACATATTCAAGAATCACCCAGATCAGACCAGGGGTTCGGGAGTTATGAGGAAGCAAAGATTTGACCGACTGCATGGGTAAAGTAGCCGAAAATAGTTCCATGAGATCTGGCCCTGGTCAGTCTTTGTTCGTGCATCAAAAGTCCCGAAAGCCTATGCCATCCATGGTTAAGTTCGCATTCGGATGAATCCCCTAGTTCGTGGGATTCATCCTACCGAACGACGGGCCGTTCGTGCGTTTCAATCAGAACTTTCTGAAGTCCTGGAGGTCTTAGCGATGTTCGGTTAGTCGAGTGTCCGATTTGAGTTCCAGACACTCGACAACCAAACACCGCTGTTCGCGAGTTTAATATGGCCGCCGCCACGTGTTCAGCTGCCGAAATGGCGGCCACCCAGGGAATACAGCAGAGCGTTCGTGTGTTTAAACCAAGGGAATGGAACGAGCATACAGGGAGGTAAATTACAGCCACACTTCACACCAGGGTGGTCCGGTTGTTCGGTACTTTAGTTCGGATGGTGAATTTAGCCATTCCCATGCAGACTTGTACATCTTTTTACCGAACAAAGTATGGCCACATATGGTTGTATTTAATTCTGTATAATCCAGGCACAGGAAAAACACTAAGGTTCCAACAATAAAAGGGAATATATTGGACAGCCAAAGGGGTTCTGCTACACTCTAGTCCATATTCATAAACAAATGAAGATTGGTTGAAGGACATAGAACGGGAAGCTAGAATTTCCATTCTAAGTGATTTCACCCATAATAGAACATCTTAAAGTAATTGTTGGACAAACTAACATAGAGAAAAAAATGGAGTACATAATACACTCTTGGCCTTTCTTTATGACAGGACTTCTCAAGACGTTAAAAGAAAACAGGGAACTGAATACCAGATTGGACACATATAGTGAGAACCTGGGCATTCAAAATGGGAAATACCAAGATTTACTTACTGAGCACAAAACGCGTCAGGCTGATCATGATAAAGAGCTGATAGCTTTGACAGATAAATATACACAGCAAATAAATCAGCTTAAAGAGCAATTGGATAAGTACAAAAAAGGAGAGTCAGAAATCAGACAGTGAGATTAGTAGACATTGTCTGCCAAGAAGTTGCACAAAAATGCAAGAAAGGGCTACCTGTAAATCCCCTCCTTATTATGATTTTCCCACACCAAACCAGGTTTTCCTAAAACAGTCTGAAAGAAAAGATGTGAGTAATTCTGAGTGTGACGAAACCAATCTCGCCACATTGTATTGGAGGAGCCTGGTTGCCCGCCTGCTGCCTCTGGACTATGGACCGGCAGCTAAAGTGTTAATTTTACTGTGCAGAAAGGTTTATTTTTCCCTTTCTGCACAGCCGTTCCATCTACCGAACAATCAGCTTCTTTTCAGCCTCCCCAGAGCCGTGGGAAGCCGGCCGGCGTTATTAAGGGGCCACCCAGAAGCTGGCGTGTGCCTCCTATTGACCTCCCTGAAGCCGCGGTTAACCGCGGCTTAACAAGCGTGTGCCGGCAATTGACCACCCAGTAGCTGCGGTTAACCGCAGTTTAATTGATTGTTACTGGGTGTTCGCGGTTACACCTAGCCGCCACACGATGGCGGTGTTCTGGAGCTCCCCGGGCAGCCAGAGCTTGTCTGCCCGGCTTTCCTGCACTATAAGCGGACACTTTTGCGTGCAGGCACCGCTGAGCCTCCAGCCCCCTGGTTCTTATTCGGGACTTTGAATTTCTATCACAATCTATGTGAACTGTAGTAACCCAGATAGCCTGCCATGGAGCCTGTTCGTATAATTAAAGACTTTGGCTCCATGGCAATTAAAATGTATTTGTGTGATCTGGGTGCCATTCACCTAATAATGTGCACCCAGACCTGAGCTATCTGGGGATATGTAACATGTCTATGTTTTGTGTATAAAATGTGTCTGTATGTATTTTAAAGTGATAGTCTGTTTCTGTGTCACCATGTGCATAATGGAGTCTGGCCTTTGTCCTGGGAGATAATTGAATTACTTCATTAATTATCTCCAGGACAGAGAGGAGGAAACCAGGATGCATTATGGGAAAGTATTGTGGCTGTATGTACTAATCTGATACATGTCTGTCTGCTGTTTCAGTCTTCCATCTGGTCCCCTAGGGGAGTGTCCACCAGGTGGGAGACCTGCATAAATACAGGGGCAGGTAGCCCTGAATAAAGAGACCACTGCTTGACCCTCAACACGGAGCCTTGTCTCGTTCTTGGGGGGATTCACTGTATGCTGCTGGGGATTGATTGCTAGGAGTGTAAGCTGATGTCTGCTTTTCCTGTTCGTCTGCTAGCAGCTATTCGTGAGGTTCCAGTTTGGAGTGCTACCTTATTCCCTGGTATGCAGTTCGGGAGTTTTGGTGCTTTTACAGTAGCTGTGCCTTTTTGTGAAAAGGGGATTATCGCCTAAACGGATTTTTACCCTTTTCTGCTGAAACGGTCCGTTACACTGAGAAAACACCTTTGGAACAGGATTCCTCACCTCATGATATTGCCAAACAATCCTGGCAATCTTGGGCAGAACAGTTTGAAAAGACTGTCTTGGCCAAGCTTGAGAGAGGGAGTCCGGTTCAGGGTGATAGTTGTGAAAACAGACATGGTTCTGTACACTGGCAGAACTCTGATGCTGATCTGAATTGTGACAGTGAACAAGAAGCTCAGAGTGATGGGAGTGAAAGTGATTGCACTGTCCACTCTGAAGGCCATGTTACTGATATGCCATCTGCACTGTTATACGGATCTAATTCCTCTTCAGCAGACAGATCGCATAGACGTTTACCTAACAGGGAAAATAGAAACAGGGATCGTAAATCAACGATGCCTGTCTATGAAACGCCTAAGGTTATTAAATTCCTCAAAGAGACAGTCCCACAATTCTCTAGAAGCTCAGGAAACATATCTGAACATCTGGAAAATTATGAAAGAGCAATGAATTCATTGGGCATGTATGATGACATTCATAAGAAATGGTACATTATACGGACCTTTGATTCAATGTGCCGTGTTCATCTAGAGAGTCTTCAAGCTATACAGCTAATGTCCTGGTCCAAGATGAAATATGAAATAATCATGGAATATTGTAAGTAGAAAACCATTGCTTCTGCAAAGAAGGCGCTTTATAACTTAAAGTGCCGTCCAGATCAAAGCCCCAGAGAATTTTTAATAATTCTTAAAAATGCATACTCCGTGGCCCAAAGAAAACCCAGGTATGAAAGCACAGAATTCAAAGATCTGTATTTTCATGCCATGCCTGTAAACATACAGATGAATCTCGCAAGAGATTATGACTGTAAGTTACCATTAGAATGGCTAGTCAGTCAATGCATGAAATTGTATACCATACACCATGCACATGACGAAAATCAGCCAAAGGTTAAAAAACCTGGTGATAAAATGGTGTCAGAGACTAAAATTCAGTTAGGTTTAGAAACCCAACAGAAAAAGAGGACCTATTCTGAGGTTCTAAAATAACTCCAAAACCTCAGAAACAGGAAAATGCCAGAAGTAATTCTGTAAACTCCTATGTGTCAGGGCTTACCTGGGTGTGGGAGTCCGGCAGGCAGAGAAGTATGCTCACCCTTGCAAGAAAACACAGGCCAAGGTGATCAGGCAAGAATTCACCTGACCTGTGAGTCGGTGCACGGGGGCTGTGCAGGGTAAATCCAAAACGCGGTACAGGAACAATAAACCAGGAGAATAGTCGTGGGAAGCCAAGGGTCAAAGGAAGCCAGAAGTCAGGATAATCGGTGTACCAAGCCAGAGGTCAATAACAAACTGGAGAACAGGAAACAGCAGGATGATCACCAGAGTCAAGGAACTGACACTGCCTTCTGGGAGAGGCAGTGTTATATACCTGGCTAACGAGACATCAGGCTCAGGTGTAACATGAGTGACAGGAGATGTTCCAACAAATGTCCAGCTTCAGTACTAAATACTAGACAGGGCTAGATACAGGAAACAGAAGCGGAGAGATGGCTCAGAGGTAAGCCAAAGCACCAGAGCTGCCAAGGTCCCAGGTTCGAATCCTGACATTACCCCCTCCTCAAAGACGCCTCCAGGCGAGAAAAAAAAAACAAGAAAGGCAAAAACAAGTACGGCCCAGGAGGTCACTTCTTGTTTTTGGTTTTGCCAGCAGGATCGGAGGACATAGCTATAAGGGCCTTCTCAAATGTTTGCAAGTGCTCCTTCCGGACTAGAGTCCCATTAGAGGCATAGGTACAGCCAGGAGGAGGATCGTTCTTCCCCGAACAATTAGCATTTTCAGGTACTACTGGAGAGAGGTTAGGGTTGGCAATGGATATAATGCAAGTGGCAGGTAACTTGATCCCAGGAGTCTTCTTTTCCGAACCTTTTTCCTTCTGTACGTCACCATTACAGACGGTAAGTAACTCCTCTTTAGGTTGACAAGAAGGGATGATATTACCAGCTTTAACAAAAGTTTCTACCGGCGGAGGTTCAGATTTCTCAGGAGCACTGGGTAAGTTATACAGCATAGTTTGCGTACCCTTCTGTGTCACATAACGGGGACATGACTGGCAAAAACCTTGGCAGCGTCTAGACGAAGTTTCTGAGACGACTGGATGGGTACGTAGGGCACTCAATAGAAGGGGTCTTTGCTTGGGTGGACGAATTGGGCAGAAAGAAATGAAATGCCCTCTTTCTCCACAATATAGGCACAAGCCATGGGCTCTCCTACGATCTCTTTCCGTTAGGGTCAACCTAGTCCCGATATATCCAATCTCCATAGGTTCGTCTGGGTCGAGAGGAAGGCAGGATTGCTCTGGGGCCTTCATAGGATCAGGAGCATAATGAGGCAACACGGGGTTGTCGTATAGGTACAGGTTCCCTTTGTTTCTGGGAATCTGGGATCCTCTGGGACGTGGTGGTGGCTTAGGCACAGCGGTCTTGCTAGGAGTCTTGCAGTGTGCTTCCATGGCAGACATGAAAGCATCCCATCCCGCAAGGACAGGATTCTGAGACAGCAACATATCGTGTGCCCATTGTTTCATCTTTCCAGACAGCAGGTTTATAGCTGCTCGGACCTTTATGAAATCATTGGCATAAGTCCGAGGCTTCAGGGAAAACACCAATTCACAATCCACTTTAAAGCATAGGAAGGAAGCTTGGTTGCCATCAAATCTCTCCGGCATAACTGTGAATGGTTCAGGAAAAACAGGTTCCAGGGCTGGGCGTACTGTCCCTTTAAGAAAAAAAAATTCTCGCTGTAGCTCCAAAACAGTCTGGGCCAGGCTAGACACTTGCTGGAGCAGGGGTGAGCACATCTCTGCGGACTCCATAAAGGTCAGTTCCTTATGTCAGGGCTTACCTGGGTGTGGGAGTCCGGCAGGCAGAGAAGTATGCTCACCCTTGCAAGAAAACACAGGCCAAGGTGATCAGGCAAGAATTCACCTGACCTGTGAGTCGGTGCACGGGGGCTGTGCAGGGTAAATCCAAAACGCGGTACAGGAACAATAAACCAGGAGAATAGTCGTGGGAAGCCAAGGGTCAAAGGAAGCCAGAAGTCAGGATAATCGGTGTACCAAGCCAGAGGTCAATAACAAACTGGAGAACAGGAAACAGCAGGATGATCACCAGAGTCAAGGAACTGACACTGCCTTCTGGGAGAGGCAGTGTTATATACCTGGCTAACGAGACATCAGGCTCAGGTGTAACATGAGTGACAGGAGATGTTCCAACAAATGTCCAGCTTCAGTACTAAATACTAGACAGGGCTAGATACAGGAAACAGAAGCGGAGAGATGGCTCAGAGGTAAGCCAAAGCACCAGAGCTGCCAAGGTCCCAGGTTCGAATCCTGACACTATGATAATAACTCTGAAAAATCCAATTCCAATGGGAATAAACGCCCCTGGATTAATAAGAACCAAGGCAATTCCCAATGGAGAAGGAATCCTCAGGGAAATAGGAGATATGGGAACAGAAACAACCAATCTGCTTCCAATAACTCCTAACAGTCTCAGCCATCCCAGCCAAATTCTAATGGGCAAAGACAAAACGGCAATGGGGGAAATAATTTGCGTAATCAGGTTGGTCAATTGACAGACCAGATGGGCAAATTAATGGAAGAAATGACAAGTATTAACCAAGTCTTTGCCAGAAATCCTTTTTTAGGGACAGCTCCAATTGTAGATCCCCCTGTTCAACTGCAGCAGCAACAACAGGTGCCGCAGCAATAATAGCTACAGTGACTAAACAGGCTAGGTTGTCAGTAGATGTAATGCCTAACCCTGTTTCCTTTCCAGATCCTCACAGTCAAACAAACAATAGTTGTGTTAGGATACCTATTGCCAATCCCGTCACTTCACTTCCGGGTGAAGGAGGCGCAACGTGTTCCTCTGTTTTTTCATTTCAGCCAAAGGCTAAAATAGCCCCAACAACCACTAGTTTCCAGGATCCAGCCATGAAAGGGTTAACTGATGAGATGCCGACCACTAGTTCCCGCTTGACAGTTCAAGATATTCCTACAAAGGATGGGCCTGTGGGTAAGACTGAGCATTCCTCAGTACAGGTGGAAACTACTGCTGTGACCGGTAATGTATGGAAAACGAGTAATATGTTGACACATTCTAAATTCTTATGTGAATTAGAAGAACATGAAGGAAGGTACTACATGTCTGTAGAAATACAGGATTCGCTACCCCAGCCTTTCAAAGGGTTAATAGATACTGGTTCACAAGCCACGATCTTATCCAATACCTACTTCCAGCAGGTAATGGACTTAGCAACGGATAAGCCGAAGCTAAGAAATTTCCCCAATGCTCTGTTGAGTGTAGGAGGAAATGCCCTTCATGTTATTGGCAATACCTGGTTAAAGTTTAAAATAGGTAACAAAACCTTTAGACACCCGGTGATAGTGGTAGATCTCCCATATAACCGACTGATTCTGGGTATAGACATACTCAGAAGACTTAACACAATTATTGACTGTGTGAATGGAATTGTATGGTCACAAGCTAAGGTTCCTATAACCTATGAGAAATCACATGTATAATCTGATCGTAACTGCCATGTAATAGAAGAAAGACCTGACTCAATAGAGGTACATTTTAGGAATAGTCAGTCACCTGACGTGACTATCCTGCAGGTGAATGATGCAATCGCACCTGTAGATGAGCATTCCGTAAGAATTGCTCCAGAGAGAATCCAGAATGTCTCTCTGGAAGGTGATGTTTTAACCATTTCTCTCCACAGGGACTATGTTGAATCTGTAGATCTGGCAGGTCATGCTCAATTCCTTGCCAGAATTGAAAGGGTTAATAACAACTTATTCTTTCCTATTCAAATAAATGACTTAGGAAGAAGTAGGAATGCAAAGCTGGACTTAAAGAGTGAGAACAGCTATGAGAGGCCTGCTTGCATGCCTCCTCCCCTGCGACTATGGCCCTGGGGAGATTGTACCCTCTTAAATCAGCATTTGGGCATATTGTATTTTATGATGCTGTTGTGGGGATATTTATGGGATAATAATAGTAAACAGTTGAGAATTGCCCACTATTTCAATTCTCAGATCCCAAAGATCGTTATCGTGTAAGTGAAATGTATTCCATATAAATAAAATACAAATTGTTATAAAAATAGATAGAATTTATTGTGACAATTTAAATAATAATAATATGTAACATGCGTGACAATAATCAATGAATATTTAGTATAACATAGTATGCAATACAATGGAAATACATTACAATGGTTAATGCAGCATCAATTACCAAGACAAGATTTATGACTGTCTTTCACAGAGACAAAGAAAAACTTTCTTTCACGGAGCTTGCAGCATAAGACCATAAAACTTAGCTAACAGTTAGAATAACCCTTTCAATGCTGGCTAGACCTCCTAGGTTATTAAGACCTATTCTCATGTAATTTAAAATAAAATAATATTTAAACCAGCTCATTAGTCATTTCCTGGAACCATCCAATAAGAGTAATCTACCATGTTCTATAAGCAGAATTTTAACTTACCTAAACAGATATTTTATCTTATTTTAGAGCAAATCAATACACCTAGATAAATATCACGATATGCTAACATGTGATATGTCACATTAATACATAATTATTATTTTCCCATCTGCAGATTGGGATGATTATAACCATATACTCTTTAGTAACTAAGATTTCTAAATATTGAAATCTGATCGTGATTTATCCAGCCATATATCATGCTATTAGAAAATTTTAATTAATTTAGATTAATTAAATGAAACCAGTATAATTACCAGTTGAGTAGATATTTTCATCAGATTAGTAGGTAGTCTCAGAAACTTGTTTGGATGTCTCTCTGCATGGAGGTGTGTAATAATTTCTGAGTGCCCTGGAGTGGATATCTGTCATGGATTTCTCTGCATGCCAACTCTTTGACTGCTTAGCCTGCTTCCGACTTTTTGACTTTGCCCCCGACTGCTCACTCCTTTCTTTCTTCTTTGCTTCCTTTGCATCCCTCTCCCTTCCCTTTGTCTTAACTTTTTAAAGGGAAAATTCACTAGGTGAAAGAGCAATAGAAAACTGGAGGTGTGGTTACCTTCCAGATAGCAATTTAAGTATTTGGTCTATAGAGGGCAGTCTCGTCCCACTAAACATACCTATCCAGGAAAGAGTTAACTTTTCCTGGTGGCTATTTTGACTTCATTTAGCTTATCTTTATGGTTATTTATAATTTAAGTTTTCTGTCAGTTCAAAGCTTTTCTTTAGGCTTTCTTCAGACTATGTGTCTGGCAAATTCTGCTATAAATTCTAATATGACAGTTCGTAAACTAAGTTTCACCTTAAATTACAATGGGACCTTATACAATATCGAAAGTAAAATTAAATTATTTCATCTTCTCTGTCACAACTGTCTGGGTTTAGAATTCATTATATTCCATTAGCATTTAAACAGTATGTCTATCCCCCGTTCTCATTTCTTATCAACAGGTTTGTATATACTATGCATTCCTTTAGCTCTGGCAAAGTGGTTAGTTTTACAGAAGGGATAGAAATCTTGTGTCTTTTGTTAGCTTGAAAATAACAAAATGGAGTCTGCTCTGTTCAGAGTGACTGACAATATACATTTTAATTTCTATCATAGCACAAAATGTCTGCCGATATAAATACCCTGACACTGTGTATGGCCCTTTAAGAACCGTCGGTGGGCACATTGGGACTTTGGAGAACAATGCCCCTTTAAGACTATGGCCCCTTGAAGATATTGCCTGTTAAAGACTGTTTTAGCAGATTGGATTTTAAAAGACTCTTGCTGCCCCTTTAAATTGTATTGGAGCAGTTCTGCAGCTTTAAATTGGCACTTCGGATGCAGCTGGAGTGCCGAAGTAGCCATCTTTGTTCATTCAAACGAGGTCAGCGGTATGTGTAGCCAAATCCATGGAACTGAAATCGGCTACACATTTCAACAAACACCGCTGATCCTTACCTTCTCCTACACTCCGTTTTCAACCACAGAGACTAAGTCCCGTTCGTAGTGATGTACCGAACTGTTCGCTGGCGAATAGTTCCCGGCGAACATAGCGTGTTCGCTTTTGCCGCCGCGAGCGAACACATGCGCGGTTCGATCCGCCCCCTATTCGTCATCATTGAGCAAACTTTGACCCTGTGCCTCACGGTCAGCAGACACATTCCAGCCAATCAGCAGCACACCCTCCCTAGCAGACCCTCCCACCTCCCTCCCAGCATCCATTTTAGATTCATTCTGAAGCTGCATGCTTAGTGAGAGGAGGGAAAGGGTAGCTGCTGCTCATTAGATAGGGAAATTGATAGCTAGGCTAGGGTATTCAGTGTCCACTACAATCCTGAAGGACTCATCTGATCTCTGCTGTAAGGACAGCACCCCAAAAAGCCCTTTTTAGGGCTAGAACATCAGTCTGCTTTATTTTTTTTGGGTGTCAGGCCTCCTTCAGCGTGTGCTCTGCAGACCCCTACCTGTGTACTTTGACAGTTGCCACTCATATCTAGTGTCTCTATAGCGTGCTTTTACAAAGAAAAAAGTTTTCCAGTGTAAGCTAATAGCAGTCAGTGTCCTTAAAGCAGGTGTGTCAGGCCTTCAGCGTGTGCTCTGCAGACCCCTGCCTGTGTACTTTGACAGTTGCCACTCATATCTGATGTCTCTATAGCGTGCTTTTACAAAGAAAAAAAGTTTTCCAGTGTAAGCTGCTAATAGCAGTCAGTGTCCTTAAAGCGGGTGTGTCAGGCCTTCAGCGTGTGCTCTGCAGAACTGTGACAGTGCACATTGCCACTCATATCTGGTGTCACAATAGCGTGCATTTAAAACCCAAAAACTTTTTTCACTGTTATAGATTGAATAGCAGTTACTTGTCTTCAAGCGGGTGTGTCAGGCCTACAGCCTGTGCACTGCAGACCTGTGCCAGTGCACATTGCCACTCATATCTGGTGTCTCTATAGCGTGCTTTTACAAAGAAAAAAAGTTTTCCAGTTTAAGCTAATAGCAGTCAGTGTCCTTAAAGCGGGTGTGTCAGGCCTTCAGCGTGTGCTCTGCAGAACTGTGACAGTGCACATTGCCACTCATATCTGGTGTCACAATAGTGTGCATTTAAAACCAAAAAACTTTTTTCACTGTTATAGATTGAATAGCAGTTACTTGTCTTCAAGCGGGTGTGTCAGGCCTACAGCGTGTGCTCTGCAGAACTGTGCCAGTGCACATTGCCACTCATATCTGGTGTCACAATAGCGTGCATTTAAAACCCAAAAACTTTTTTCACTGTTATAGATTGAATAGCAGTTACTTGTCTTCAAGCGGGTGTGTCAGGCCTACAGCGTGTGCCCTGCAGACCTGTGCCAGTGCACATTGCCACTCATATCTGGTGTCACAATAGCGTGCATTTAAAACCCCAAAACTTTTTTCACTGTTATAGATTGAATAGCAGTTACTTGTCTTCAAGCGGGTGTGTCAGGCCTACAGCCTGTGCTCTGCAGACCTGTGCCAGTGCACATTGCCACTCATATCTGGTGTCTCTATAGCGTGCTTTTACAAAGAAAAAAAGTTTTCCAGTGTAAGCTAATAGCAGTCAGTGTCCTTAAAGTGGGTGTGTCAGGCCTTCAGCGTGTGCTCTGCAGAACTGTGACAGTGCACATAGCCACTCATATCTGGTGTCACAATAGCATGCATTTAAAACCCAAAAACTTTTTTCACTGTTATAGATTGAATAGCAGTTACTTGTCTTCAAGCGGGTGTGTCAGGCCTACAGCCTGTGCTCTGCTCTGTTATTATATACTCAGTTATTATATTCAGTTAATATATTCAGTTATTATATACAGTTATTATATACTCAGTTATTACATACTCAGTTATTATACTCAGTTATTATATATTCAGTTATTATATACAGTTATTATATACTCAGTTATTATATATTCAGTTATTATATTCAGTTATTATATTCAGTTATTATATACTCAGTTATTATATACAGTCATTATATACAGTTATTATATACAGTTATTATATATTCAGTTATTATATTCAGTTATTATGTACTCAGTTATTATATACAGTTATTATATACTCAGTTATTATACTCAGTTATTATATATACAGTTATTATATACAGTTATTATATATTCAGTTATTATATATTCAGTTATTATATTCAGTTATTATGTACTCAGTTATTATATACAGTTATTATATACTCAGTTATTATACTCAGTTATTATATATACAGTTATTATATTCAGTTATTATATATTCAGTTATTATACTCAGTTATTATATATTCAGTTATTATATATTCAGTTATTATATACAGTTATTATATACTCAGTTATTACATATTCAGTTATTATATTCAGTTATTATATACTCAGTTATTATATACAGTCATTATATACAGTTATTATATATTCAGTTATTATATTCAGTTATTATATACTCAGTTATTATATATTCAGTTATTATATTCAGTTATTATATATTCAGTTATTATATACAGTTATTATATACTCAGTTATTACATATTCAGTTATTATATTCAGTTATTATATTCAGTTATTATATATTCAGTTATTATATTCAGTTATTATCCTCAGTTATTATATATACAGTTATTATATTCAGTTATTATATTCAGTTATTATGTACTCAGTTATTATATTCAGTTATTATCCTCAGTTATTATATATACAGTTATTATATTCAGTTATTATATTCAGTTATTATATATACAGTTATTATATTCAGTTATTATATATACAGTTATTATATTCAGTTATTATATTCAGTTATTATGTACTCAGTTATTATATTCAGTTATTATCCTCAGTTATTATATATACAGTTATTATATTCAGTTATTATATTCAGTTATTATGTACTCAGTTATTATATTCAGTTATTATCCTCAGTTATTATATATACAGTTATTATATTCAGTTATTATCCTCAGTTATTATATATACAGTTATTATATTCAGTTATTATATTCAGTTATTATATATACAGTTATTATATTCAGTTATTATACTCAGTTATTATATATACAGTTATTATATTCAGTTATTATATATACAGTTATTATATTCAGTTATTATATTCAGTTATTATGTACTCAGTTATTATATTCAGTTATTATCCTCAGTTATTATATATACAGTTATTATATTCAGTTATTATATTCAGTTATTATGTACTCAGTTATTATATTCAGTTATTATCCTCAGTTATTATATATACAGTTATTATATTCAGTTATTATCCTCAGTTATTATATATACAGTTATTATATTCAGTTATTATATATACAGTTATTATATTCAGTTATTATCCTCAGTTATTATATATTCAGTTATTATATATACAGTTATTATATATACAGTTATTATATACAGTTATTATACTCAGTTATTATATTCAGTTATTATATATTCAGTTATTATATATTCAGTTATTATATACAGTTATTATATATTCAGTTATTATATTCAGTTATTATATTCAGTTATTATATTCAGTTATTATGTACTCAGTTATTATATTCAGTTATTATATATACAGTTATTATATATACAGTTATTATATACAGTTATTATACTCAGTTATTATATATACAGTTATTATATTCAGTTATTATATATTCAGTTATTATACTCAGTTATTATATATTCAGTTATTATATATTCAGTTATTATATACAGTTATTATATACTCAGTTATTACATATTCAGTTATTATATTCAGTTATTATATACTCAGTTATTATATACAGCCATTATATACAGTTATTATATATTCAGTTATTATATTCAGTTATTATATACTCAGTTATTATATATTCAGTTATTATATTCAGTTATTATATATTCAGTTATTATATACAGTTATTATATACTCAGTTATTACATATTCAGTTATTATATTCAGTTATTATATACTCAGTTATTATATACAGTCATTATTATGCAGTTATTATATATTCAGTTATTATATTCAGTTATTATATACTCAGTTATTATATATTCAGTTATTATATTCAGTTATTATATTCAGTTATTATATATTCAGTTATTATATTCAGTTATTATCCTCAGTTATTATATATACAGTTATTATATTCAGTTATTATATTCAGTTATTATGTACTCAGTTATTATATTCAGTTATTATCCTCAGTTATTATATATACAGTTATTATATTCAGTTATTATATTCAGTTATTATATATACAGTTATTATATTCAGTTATTATATATACAGTTATTATATTCAGTTATTATATTCAGTTATTATGTACTCAGTTATTATATTCAGTTATTATCCTCAGTTATTATATATACAGTTATTATATTCAGTTATTATATTCAGTTATTATGTACTCAGTTATTATATTCAGTTATTATCCTCAGTTATTATATATACAGTTATTATATTCAGTTATTATCCTCAGTTATTATATATACAGTTATTATATTCAGTTATTATCCTCAGTTATTATATATACAGTTATTATATTCAGTTATTATATTCAGTTATTATATATACAGTTATTATATTCAGTTATTATACTCAGTTATTATATATACAGTTATTATATTCAGTTATTATATATACAGTTATTATATTCAGTTATTATATTCAGTTATTATGTACTCAGTTATTATATTCAGTTATTATCCTCAGTTATTATATATACAGTTATTATATTCAGTTATTATATTCAGTTATTATGTACTCAGTTATTATATTCAGTTATTATCCTCAGTTATTATATATACAGTTATTATATTCAGTTATTATCCTCAGTTATTATATATACAGTTATTATATTCAGTTATTATATTCAGTTATTATATATACAGTTATTATATTCAGTTATTATCCTCAGTTATTATATATTCAGTTATTATATATACAGTTATTATATATACAGTTATTATATACAGTTATTATACTCAGTTATTATATTCAGTTATTATATATTCAGTTATTATATATTCAGTTATTATATACAGTTATTATATATTCAGTTATTATATTCAGTTATTATATTCAGTTATTATATTCAGTTATTATGTACTCAGTTATTATATTCAGTTATTATATATACAGTTATTATATATACAGTTATTATATACAGTTATTATACTCAGTTATTATATTCAGTTATTATATATACAGTTATTATATATACAGTTATTATATACAGTTATTATACTCAGTTATTATATTCAGTTATTATATTCAGTTATTATATATACAGTTATTATACTCAGTTATTATATTCAGTTATTATATATACAGTTATTATATATACAGTTATTATACTCAGTTATTATATTCAGTTATTATATATTCAGTTATTATATACAGTTATTATATATTCAGTTATTATATTCAGTTATTATATTCAGTTATTATATACAGTTATTATACTCAGTTATTATATACTCAGTTATTATATATACAGTTATTATATATTCAGTTATTATATTCAGTTATTATATACAGTTATTATCCTCAGTTATTATATATTCAGTTATTATATATACAGTTATTATATATACAGTTATTATACTCAGTTATTATATACAGTTATTATATATTCAGTTATTATATTCAGTTATTATATTCAGTTATTATCCTCAGTTATTATATATTCAGTTATTATATATACAGTTATTATATATACAGTTATTATATACAGTTATTATACTCAGTTATTATATTCAGTTATTATATATTCAGTTATTATATATTCAGTTATTATATTCAGTTATTATATTCAGTTATTATGTACTCAGTTATTATATTCAGTTATTATATATACAGTTATTATATATACAGTTATTATATTCAGTTATTATATACTCAGTTATTATATATACAGTTATTATATATTCAGTTATTATATATACAGTTATTATATTCAGTTATTATATACAGTTATTATATACAGTCATTATATACAGTCATTATATACAGTTATTATACTCAGTTATTATACTCAGTTATTATATTCAGTTATTATATTCAGTTATTATATACAGTTATTATATACAGTTATTATATACTCAGTTATTATATTCAGTTATTATACTCAGTTATTATATTCAGTTATTATACTCAGTTATTATATACTCAGTTATTATATTCAGTTATTATATACTCAGTTATTATATACAGTTATTATACTCAGTTATTATATTCAGTTATTATATATACAGTTATTATATTCAGTTATTATATACTCAGTTATTATATATACAGTTATTATATTCAGTTATTATATACAGTTATTATATACAGTCATTATATACAGTCATTATATACAGTTATTATACTCAGTTATTATACTCAGTTATTATATTCAGTTATTATATACTCAGTTATTATATTCAGTTATTATACTCAGTTATTATATTCAGTTATTATATTCAGTTATTATATACTCAGTTATTATATTCAGTTATTATATTCAGTTATTATATTCAGTTATTATATATACAGTTATTATATACAGTCATTATATACAGTCATTATATACAGTTATTATACTCAGTTATTATACTCAGTTATTATATTCAGTTATTATATTCAGTTATTATATACTCAGTTATTATATTCAGTTATTATATACTCAGTTATTATATTCAGTTATTATACTCAGTTATTATACTCAGTTATTATATTCAGTTATTATATACTCAGTTATTATATTCAGTTATTATATTCAGTTATTATATACTCAGTTATTATATTCAGTTATTATATTCAGTTATTATATATACAGTTATTATATTCAGTTATTATATACAGTTATTATATACAGTCATTATATACAGTCATTATATACAGTTATTATACTCAGTTATTATACTCAGTTATTATATTCAGTTATTATATACTCAGTTATTATATTCAGTTATTATACTCAGTTATTATATACAGTTATTATATACAGTCATTATATACAGTCATTATATACAGTTATTATACTCAGTTATTATACTCAGTTATTATATATCCAGTTATTATATATTCAGTTATTATATACTCAGTTATTATATTCAGTTATTATATATACAGTTATTATATTCAGTTATTATATATACAGTTATTATATTCAGTTATTATATACAGTTATTATATACAGTCATTATATACAGTCATTATATACAGTTATTATACTCAGTTATTATACTCAGTTATTATATTCAGTTATTATATTCAGTTATTATATACTCAGTTATTATATTCAGTTATTATATACTCAGTTATTATATTAAGTTATTATACTCAGTTATTATATACAGTCATTATATACAGTCATTATATACAGTCATTATATACAGTTATTATACTCAGTTATTATACTCAGTTATTATATATACAGTTATTATATACTCAGTTATTATATTCAGTTATTATATACTCAGTTATTATATTAAGTTATTATACTCAGTTATTATATTCAGTTATTATATACAGTCATTATATACAGTCATTATATACAGTTATTATACTCAGTTATTATACTCAGTTATTATATATACAGTTATTATATACTCAGTTATTATATTCAGTTATTATATACTCAGTTATTATATTAAGTTATTATACTCAGTTATTATATACAGTTATTATATACAGTCATTATATACAGTCATTATATACAGTTATTATACTCAGTTATTATACTCAGTTATTATATACTCAGTTATTATATTCAGTTATTATATACTCAGTTATTATATTCAGTTATTATATTCAGTTATTATATTCAGTTATTATATATTCAGTTATTATATTATTACACACTAAGAGGCCATATTGGATTTTTATTATTATTATTATTATTATTATTGTAGTGAAGGGCCAGTTTATGTATCATTCTGTATTAATATCTCACTCTCTCAGTCTGAGCTGTGTGAGCGGCTAATGGCGGCCTATTGCCCACACTGCTCAATGACATTAATAGGGAGTCTGCCCTCATCCAACATGGCGCCCGGCGGATCGAACGACGTCACTTCCTCCCTGCGATCGGCAATGTAAACGCCCCTCCGCCTTCCTAAATAAGCATGGCTCTCCGTGACGTCATTAATGTGCGCAGAGCATATCTGATCGAGCCATTGGAAGAGGAAGAGGAAGGTGAGAGAGAGAGAGAGAGAGAGAGAGAGAGAGAGAGAGAGAGAGAGAGAGAGAGAGAGAGACAGAGACATAGAGACATAGAGACATAGAGAGAGAGACAGAGAGAGAGAGACATAGAGAGAGAGAGACATAGAGAGAGAGACATAGAGAGAGAGAGACATAGAGAGAGAGAGACATAGAGAGAGAGAGACATAGAGAGAGAGAGAGAGACATAGAAAGAGAGAGAGAGAAACATGGGGATAGAGAGAGAGAGAGAAACATGGGGATAGAGAGAGAGAGAGAAACATGGGGATAGAGAGAGAGAGAGAGAGAGAAACATGGGGATAGAGAGAGAGAGAGAGAGAAAGAAACATGGGGATAGAGAGAGAGAGAAACATGGGGATAGAGAGAGAGAGAGAGAAACATGGGGAGAGAGAGAGAGAAACATGGGGAGAGAGAGAGAGAAACATGGGGAGAGAGAGAAACATGGGGAGAGAGAAACATGGGGAGAGAGAGAGAGAGAAACATGGGGATAGAGAGAGAGAGAGAGAAACATGGGGGATAGAGAGAGAGAGAGAGAAACATGGGGATAGAGAGAGAGAGAGAGAGAAACATGGGGATAGAGAGAGAGAGAGAGAGAGAAACATGGGGGATAGAGAGAGAGAGAGAGAGAGAAACATGGGGGATAGAGAGAGAGAGAGAGAGAAACATGGGGATAGAGAGAGAGAGAGAGAGAAACATGGGGATAGAGAGAGAGAGAGAGAGAAACATGGGGGATAGAGAGAGAGAGAGAGAGAGAGAAACATGGGGGATAGAGAGAGAGAGAGAGAGAGAGAGAGAGAAACATGGGGATAGAGAGAGAGAGAGAGAGAAACATGGGGATAGAGAGAGAGAGAGAGAAACATGGGGAGAGAGAGAGAAACATGGGGAGAGAGAGAGAAACATGGGGAGAGAGAGAGAGAGAAACATGGGGAGAGAGAGAGAGAGAAACATGGGGAGAGAGAGAGAGAGAAACATGGGGAGAGAGAGAGAGAGAGAAACATGGGGAGAGAGAGAGAGAGAGAAACATGGGGAGAGAGAGAGAGAGAAACATGGGGAGAGAGAGAGAGAGAAACATGGGGAGAGAGAGAGAGAGAAACATGGGGAGAGAGAGAGAGAGAAACATGGGGAGAGAGAGAGAGAGAAACATGGGGAGAGAGAGAGAGAGAAACATGGGGAGAGAGAGAGAGAGAAACATGGGGAGAGAGAGAGAGAGAAACATGGGGAGAGAGAGAGAGAGAAACATGGGGAGAGAGAGAGAGAGAAACATGGGGAGAGAGAGAGAGAGAAACATGGGGAGAGAGAGAGAGAGAAACATGGGGAGAGAGAGAGAGAGAAACATGGGGAGAGAGAGAGAGAGAAACATGGGGAGAGAGAGAGAGAGAAACATGGGGAGAGAGAGAGAGAGAAACATGGGGAGAGAGAGAGAGAGAAACATGGGGAGAGAGAGAGAGAGAAACATGGGGAGAGAGAGAGAGAGAGAAACATGGGGAGAGAGAGAGAGAGAGAAACATGGGGAGAGAGAGAGAGAAACATGGGGAGAGAGAGAGAGAGAAACATGGGGAGAGAGAGAGAGTGTAACATGGAGAGAGAGAGAGAGAGAAACATGGAGAGAGAGAGAGAGTGTAACATGGAGAGAGAGAGAGAGTGTAACATGGAGAGAGAGAGAGAGTGTAACATGGAGAGAGAGAGAGAGAGTGTAACATGGAGAGAGAGAGAGAGAGTGTAACATGGAGAGAGAGAGAGAGTGTAACATGGAGAGAGAGAGAGTGTAACATGGAGAGAGAGAGAGTGTAACATGGAGAGAGAGAGAGTGTAACATGGAGGGAGTGAGTGTAACATGGAGGGAGTGAGTGTAACATGGAGGGAGTGAGTGTAACATGGAGGGAGTGAGTGTAACATGGAGGGAGTGAGTGTAACATGGAGGGAGTGAGTGTAACATGGAGGGAGTGAGTGTAACATGGAGGGAGTGAGTGTAACATGGAGAGAGAGAGAAGGAGAGGAGAACATGGGGGGACATGGAAAGAGGAGAGGGGGCATCGTGCAGGGAGAGGGCTCACTTTAAAAAATTTACAGAGCGTGAACAATATCATCTTGTCCATATATTTCATTGCTTTTGTTTAGTTTTTTTGTAATTGTATTTCATATTTCTCCCTATTTTATATAATAGAGATTGTTTAAAGAACTGTGACACACCTAGCAGGTCTGATTCTCCATAGGGACCAAAATCTGTTGTTTGGAGAAAGCAAGTCATCGAGTGACTCCAGGATAATAAATTAGAAGAAGGTGGAGGAGATCGAGAGGTTCTTGTATCAGAGATGGACTACCAACTTACTGGACAGGTACTGGAGATATACAAAGCATAACAAAGTGGTTAATTCTCTAGCCTTCATCATGGTTTGGCCATTGGTAGTCAAGGAATGATAAACACTAACTTTAAGGGGTCATTCACCCACTATTCTCCGGCTCTGTCACCACACCACCAACCCACCCCACTGCAGATGGAGCAGCACCATCTGGGATCTTTACAAAAAATGCAATGATCTCAGAAGATGACATTGCCATAGATGGTGACCATGCAGCTAAAGTGGAAGTTCACACGTCTGCATGATTACTAGCTCATACCATGTTTGAATTAGCTGCTCAGTTTATTCAGAGTGGTTCCATTAATCCTTGGCTCAGAGTGTCAGTCGATAACTCTCGGCCTATGAATGATGTGTAAGACATGTTGTGAAGGTGGATGCTCAACATTGTAAGGTAAGTATCAAACCATTCCTAAACATTTTGGCATATTACTGGTAGACGTTGCCTTGGGACTCCTAGCATCATAGCCGTTAAACTGCTCCAGTGGTTATGGTGCCAGGAGTGTCCCTTTAAAGGGTTAATCTTGGCATCAATACTATTTTGCAAGTTAAATGGTTATTGAGTACCCTGCACTTTATCTCTCATTTCATCTACAGCAATATCCAAATATTAGATCCCAGTGGTAGTCAAATGGCCAAAACAATTTGTTCTTTGCCGGTGTGAGTGCTGTCAGTGCAGTCCACATTTACAGGTTGACTTCTCTTGTTTTTCTCCCTGTAGTGTCTCCGTTTATGTGATTAGCTTGAGTGGAACTGCCCTGAGTGGACAAAATAGTGATCCCATAAACCCCTGGCGGACTTTCAATGACCACTATGAAATACCCTGAGATTGGAGTCTTATTTATGGTTAGGGAGTTGTCTTGTTAATGTCAAAACCACAAGAGTGTATCTGCAGAATCATTGATCGGGAATATGTATATGTGATGGATGGCCTGGCTTGTTTTTGTTACTGTTTTCCATCTACATTGGCATTCAGTGTCTGTATCGTACACGGAGCAGTGTCTCTGTGTGTGTGGCGGGAACTACACCCTGTTCCAAATTATTATGCAAATGATATTTTTCTCATTTACCTATATAATTGATGTAAATAACAGTCAGCATAATTCTCATGTTATCAACTATTAAGAGTACAATTCAAATTTTATTGAACAAACCTCCTAATGATAACAGTATTTTTTTTAAACATAAAAAACGTACAATGCACTGTTCCAAATTATTACGCACAGTAAGTTTCAAAACACTTTATAGGTTGTAAAGAACTGAAAATTGTCATTTGTTGTGTTTGCAGCATATTTACTGAAAGCTATTTCAATCAAACGTATAACATTTTAACTTTTTAAACATTTCAACAGGTCACGTTACATTTTAACATAGGACCCCTTATTTGATAGCAGCTTCACAAGTCTTGCATCCATTGAACTTGTGAGTTTTTGGACAGTTTCTGCTTGAATTTGTTTGCAAGATGTCAGAATAGCCTCCCAGAGCTGCTGTTTGGATGTAAACAGTCTCTCACCCTCATAGATCTTTTGCTTGAGGATGCTCCAAAGGTTCTCAATAGGATTGAGGTCAGGGGAGGATGGAGGCTACACCATGACTTTGTCTCTCCTTTTATCACTATAGCAGCCATTGATTCAGAGGTATTCTTTGCAGCATGAGATGTTGCATTGTCATGCATGAAGATGATTTTATTACGGAAAGCATAGTTTTTCCTTCTGTACCAGGGAAGAAAGTGGTCAGTCAGAAACTCTACATACTTTGCAGAGGTCCTCTTTACCTCTTCGGGGACCCTAAAGGGGCTGACCAGCTCTCTTCCCATGATTCTGGCCCAAAACATGACTCCACCTCGCCTTGCTGACGTCGCAGCCTTGTTGGAACAAGGTGGCCGTCCACCGACCATCCACTACTCCATCCATCTGGACCATCCAGGGTTGCACGGCACTCATCAGTGAACAGGACTGTTTGAAAATGAGTCTTCATGTATTTTTCTGCCCAAAGCAGCCGTTTCTGCTTGTGAGCATTGGTTAGTGGTGGCCGAATAGAAGGTTTATGTGCTCTGAATCAGCCACAAATCTCTTAATAGTGCGATGATCACGAGTTTTCGTGAAATATCTAATGTTTTCATACCTCGTCCAAGGCATTGAACTATTTCACTCTTTTCGGCAGCAGAGAGATCCTTTTTCTTCCCCATATTGCATGAAAATGGTTTGGCGAAAGTGACCACGCCACTGGTTTTTGGAGGGGCCTGTTTGACAGCCTCCTGCCCTGCGACTATGGCCCTGGGATGTATTGCCCTTCTAGGAACTAATTTAGGCATAATGGATTTCTAAAATGCTTTCTGGCCCTTTAATTCCCAGAGAAAGGATTTGTACTTTTAAACTGGCACTTTAGATGCAGTCGAAGTGCCGAAGTTGTCGAAGCCATTATTTTTCAAAAACCGAACACGTGGCGGCGGCCATTTTAACTCATTTGAACGCGGTCAGCGGTGTGTGCAGCCAAATCTATGGAACTGTTTCCGGCTACCCAGTTGCACGAACACCACTGACCTGTACCTTCTACTCCACTTCGACACTGCGGCTGGAGATTCGAACGCTTGTTCAAATGGGACTTAGTCATTTTCTCAGTGTAAAATAGACCGACCGCATAGCCCAAATCCATGGAACTGTTTTGGGCATGAAAATGTGCTTGCGGGGGGGGCGGAGCCTGGCTGTGGAGCTGAACAGACGCGTGCAGCACGAGCTCTCGCCTGAAACTCTACTTACCTCGAAATAATCGCTGCTCCCCAGATACAAAATCGACTAAAAACACAATATTCACGAAGGGGATGCAAGGGAGAACAAAAAGAGACCACTTTTGAAACGCTGAGCCACCGTGAACGCTGACTGCAAAGCTGGGGCCTACCGCAAAAACGACTGGCCTGAACGGAGCTATGGGAAAGGGTGAGGCGGCCGATCACCCAACCCTGGATACCGACATGAACGCTGAGGGGCACCATCCACTAGCCTTCCTCCCTCCCCCCCCGCCGGTGGGGGTTATCCCGGCAACAACAGCATACTCACCGTGGACACTCTCGTCCCAGAGGCTGCACACATCAGGAGTCCCTGACTCCAAAATGGCGGATGCCACGCGCCAGTCGGCAGGCACAGATGCAGGTGGCGACCTAACAAGCAACACGTTGACTAAACTGGACGAAATCCTTGATGCTTTTTGGGCTCGGATTTCGGAGAGGGCGCAGGACACGGATAACGCTGTATGGCCTAACCCTGCGGGCACACCCCTGACAACTGCGGGCTCCGAACACAAGGGTAAAACAAGCTCGGATAGGGCGGCATCCCTACCCTGGACCGGGCAACGAAACCCGGTTCACAAGCACCTAGCCAGATCCAGAGGCCTACCTAAGGGCCCAAAGCTGCACGCACAGCGGCAGAGATGCGGTACTAAACTGCCAAGACGGATCACCCAACGCTTCCAACATTTACTGGAGGCCACTACCGTGGGCCGCCCACAATGCCATCCCAGGTTGAAGGCCGCAGGGAGTCAAACTCCGAAGCACCATCCACACCGCCGGAGGCCTGCCCGCCGCTGGCGGCGGCTGAACACCCAGGCCTCGCATGGCGCCCGACGACGGGTCGACCCGGCCTCTATGAGCAACCGAGTCGGTGGTGCAGGTGCAGGCCGTTGTGAAGACCTGGGGCCGGAAGGCGGCCGTCATCAACCTGCACCACGCTGCAGCCTTGAGAAATTTCCAAGACGAGGGGTCTGTATACCTCACCCTACTGGCCCTACCCAGCAGCGGCATAGGCTAAACCAACCTCTGGGACTGGCAGCACGGTTTATACCGCGCACTACCATTGACTCTCGGGGACCTGACCCTAATGGCAGGCACGAACTCCCCTTACTGTACTTCCACCCGCAGACACACATACCACACGGCTTCATGGTATTGCCCAGAGATCGCATTTAGTCAATATATATGCCATACTTATGTTTAATGCTCTGCATTTAGCGATTACCCTTACAATGTTGTAAACATACTGTGTCTTTATGCCTTACCATTTATATTACGACCTAGAGATGCACACATGGGACCTGACCACCTACCATTTCGTACTGAGTTAACTATGTTCACGGTCACTATATGGTAGCCTGCCCATAACGCCACTTATGCATCCAGGCCCTAAGGTCAGAATCGCACTTAAAACATGACTGTCTAATCGACTACACCCGTAGCCTCGCTACATAAGCACACGCCACAACATACTTATCGACACTATACTGTGCCCTAACCCGCATGCCACGCTAGCCTTACTGACACAAGATATACTTCTCTTCCAGCCTAGATGTGTGCTATTAGCTAGCTCCCACTCGTTATTACCTTGGGTTTACTTTACCCACATAGAGTGGCACACTTATAAACCTCTGTATATGTAGCGTTACTTACCTTATCCGGGGGCCGGCCGCGGTCCTCTCTTCAAGCCGCGAGCGGCTCATCCGACTCGCCCAACAGGAAGACGGGCAGTGACCGCGAGATGCGGTCACGTGTCCCGCCTGCAGCTAAGAGCGCGCCGCGAGTCTCGGGCGCGCTCTTAAAGAGACAGTGGGAGCCTAAATTGCAAAAAGGCTCCCATTGGCTCCTGTCATGCCAATCACCCCATACACTTACCTGTTGGGGGTGTGGAAGTGACAGGAGCCAATCACATTAGTTTGAAGGCTACTTATACTCACCCTTTTCCCTTGGTTCCTTGCCCTATCGTGGTTTCTGCTACAGTTCCCTTTAGTGCTTGTTGTGTTCAGTTGTGTTTCTCCGTATTTGACCTTGGCTTTGTATTCTGACTTCGTTTTCGCTTTATCCTTGTCTGTACTGTTTGCCGGCTTACTGATTCCTGTGTACCAGACCCCGGCTAGTTCTCGTTTACGCTGTCTCTTTGTGCCCTTGACCTCGGATCGTTCCTGACTCTGTACTTCTCCTATTACGTCGAGTCCGGCCACTCTAAGGTCCGGTAGACGTATCTCTCCTCTGTGCTGTCTTCTGTTTGGCTGGATCCTGCGTGTAGGGGTATATACTCGTTACAGTATACAACCCATGACTTCAAATCCCTATGTTTGCTGGACGACAGTCGCAAGCTAGCTCATCGCTTCATTAATATTGTTAAGCATCATTTATTCTTTTTATTCACTACAGTTACCAAGCTTGTATCTTTATGACGTTTTAAAACACAAAAAATATGGCAATCCTTCTTCGGAGGGCACTGCATACCTTCTTGTTATCATTAATCTGTGCTACCCCACAATGCCTCCTTTCTCTATTCTGTACCCCATAACTCATGTGCCATAATAAAAGAGAGATTTACAACAAAAAAAAAAGAAAATGTGCTTGCGGTCGGTCGATAAAGTGACTTATACCTCTCTCCCGAACGGCTGAACTGATTCGAATGATTTTTGGTTATGTTTGTATTTGAAATGTGCTGATTAATAATATGTGACTATATTTAATAATATTGGATGTATAGTTTTAGAGTTATGGAATTTGGGTAAAAAGTATGTTTTAAACTGTACGGCTAATTGTGTTACCTCTCAGGCTGAGGGGAAGGAATCTGTGGGTTGTAACCATTGTTTGATTGGCTAATGTATAATTGGCTATGGGCGTCTCCCTTGCAGGGGAGAATTTCATAAAAGCAGAGTGTGTGTCATTAAACCAGAGTTCTTCTTCGCCCCTCAATCTAGAGTCCTGTCTCTTATTGGGGGAATTGCTATATCACCACAAGGGATTGCTATGCTCTGCATGCTTCCTTGGATAATCACTGCTAAGCTCTTTTAAGAGCTTGTTCCTGTCTTGCTGTCTGAAGGAGTTTATGGTGGTTATGGTGTCGGCTGGAGTGCTTGGAGCCCTCTGTAAGCGCTAGGAGCATCCTTCAACGGAGGTACCCAGTCGGGGTGCCAGGTGACCCGTTACAAATGGTGCTCTGCTTAACCCTTTAAGTCCGGAGGGCGTACATTTACGTCCTTTTTAAAGCGGCTCTAAACGCCGCAGGACGTAAATGTACGCCCTCCGTTTTTTTTTTTTCACTTACCGATCGGCGATCGCGGTTGGGGGGACTCCCAGGGAGCCCCCCGCGGCACCTCCGTCCTCTTCAGCCCCCCCGGGCCATGTGAGAGTGAGGTCCTTGCGAGGACCTCACAATCACATGGCCGGTTTAGCTGGCTCAGGCATTGCCAGCAGGGGGACTAACTGTAATGACAGTCCCCCTGCTGGCTGGAAATAAAATAAAAATAAGTTAAATCAGTGTGTAAAAAAAAAAAAAAAATATATATATATATATATATATATATATATATATATATATATATATGATCTAAGTATACACACACACACATACACTGTCTAGGTGTATTTTAATAATATATATATATATAATTTTTGGCGTTTTTTGCATTTTTCACACACAAACAAATACTAACGCTAACTTTGGCCAGTGTTTGTGACCAAATGGCTACTAAAAAAGACTGGACATACCCCATTTGCAATACCTTGGGTCGTCTACTATTGCAAATGGTATGCCATTATGGTTGTAAATGTATTTCCTGGGCAACTATACAGTCTCAAAGACAACGTAACCAATCTGGCGATTTTCAATTTCAAATGTAACGTGCTATATTTGACCCTGTAACTTCCCAAAACACCATAAAACCTGTACATAGGGGGTACTGTTTTACACGTGAGACTTTGCTGAATACAAATGTGTATTTTATTGCAGTAAAAGCAAACAGTATTATGACATTGACAAAAAAAAATCTTATTTTCTCCCATTTTTTTCATATTAAATTATGTTTCATAGCTAAATATTTGATATTAAATGAAAGCCCTGTTTCCCCTGAATAAAATGATATATAATAAGGGGGGTGCATTTAATATGAAAGAGGTGAATTACGGTTGGACAGACATATAGCGCAAATGCCAGGTTTTGTTTACATTTTGTTTCGTTCACAACTTGTACATTTGGCTGCGGTGTTAAGGGGTTAATAATGTGGAACACCTTCCTTTAGTAGTTTTTCCTTAAATTGGGCTCACCTGGCAATCTGATTTTCAGTGAGCAAAAGAGCCCTGAGACACAATGCCATCCATGAATTAAACTGAAAAACTAAATATTTAATCTTTGTGACACTTAAATAGAATTTGCATAATAATTTGGAACAGGGTGTACTGTAAGAATAATTTTTTAGCTTTGTAGTTATTCTCCTGTGCCGTGTTCTGTATTGCTATTGGTGAAAGTTTTGTGTAATGCTTATTTTACCACATGCTGTGGTCTATGTAAGCTGGGTCTGGATACAATAAACTGAGTCGGAGTCTGAGTTTGTCTCTTCCTTGAGGTCTCCCAAGATATTCATTGTCCTCTATAGAGTAATTACAATAAGAGTATTGCCAGAACACTGGATGGATAGAATATCATAACCAGATAAGTAACCAGATATTTGCTCAGTATATCCTGCATACGCTACCAAAGAGTCCCAGCATTTAGTGGTGCGAGTTATGTAAAAAGAATACCCACGGACGATCTACTAGGCCGTATCGTCACAGTGTATGTATAACACATATTTTTTTTAATAATTTTTTTTAGGAACAGTGCCGGATTAAGGAGGAAGCCAAAGTCTCTAAGGAAGAGGAGTTGGACAGTTTAAAAGAGGAAGTGAGTGAGCTTTACATGGATGTGGTGATGGAGAATTGCCAGATTCTGGGTAAGGAATGATCGTTGTTCTTATAGGAAATGTTAAAGGGACACTATAGTCACCAAAAAGTTTGTCACATCTTACTGGAAAAGCAAATAGAAATCACCAGTACATATTTTTCTGAATTTCCTATTTGAGATAAAATTGAGATCTTCATGCTCCCCATCACACTTGACCATGCAAAATGAGCTTCTCAAAAATTTCACAAAATGGTCTGATGGGGCGAACGTCCAACAGATCCAACTAATGTTAGCTAGAATGAAGACAGAGAAGATTACAGCTACGAACGCCCTGAGCTCTGTGAGCTGAAGCCTAGTGCCCCCTGCCTATTTATTATTAACCTAGGCTGGTATTTACAGGGCATTGTCTATCTTTAGTCTACCAGCGACTCTTTACACACGGCTCTTTTTCTTACTCCATTACTGATATAACATCACATTGATCTCTCCTCAATGTGATTTATGTGAAATGTTATTCCCAATTAGATATTCAATGAGTTATAGCAACATATCTGATAAAAGGTCTCTTTAACCCAGATATAAAAGATGTTCTCAGTTAGCATTAACCCCTTCATGCCACTGGATGTTCTATGCTGTCCTGAAAGAGCCAGGCTTTAACGTCGCAGGCAGTCCACCTGCAGCACCTCTGGCTCTCTCAGGCCCCCCGGGGGCCACATGGCTGCAATAGCGGATAATGGAGATGCCTGCAGGGGGAATACCTGAAAATGGTAAAATAAATAAATTACTGCCATAATATATATTTAAATGGTTATAATATATTTTGTGTTCGGTGCATAATGCCGTAACGAGTCACATTGTACGAATTAGTATACGCGTGACAATCATTAGTGAAAAGTCCGTTGTGGTGTACCAGAACAGATAAAAGATGATGTGATTAGAGAGTGGAGGGAGGGGCATGCGAATCGAGAGACCACTAACAGTATGGGAGACAGGATGGCAGTCCCTTAAAAGGGGACCCAAGCTCTCACACAACTCCAGCCTTTTAATTTGTGTTCGGGGCAGAATGCTGTAACGAGTCACATAATATGAATTGGTATATGCGTGACACATGCATATATCTGAAAGTCAGTGTTGGTGTGTCGGAACCAACGATGCAGTAGGTCTGTAATAGAAGGGGGCAAAAAGGAAGGACACCATACATATAATTTATTCAATCTACAATAATCCTATCATCCGTTACATAGTTATATCGAGAAATGCTTGACATATTTCTTGTACAGGTTGAGGTATGTATCGTGAATAAGCAGAGGACTTCGAACATCCTAGTGTTTTAATAATGTGTACCGGAACATTTTTACTGGAGGCGGTGGATGCTGTCCCTATTCTGAATGAGTGGCCAGTGTATTTGGGGGGTTAAAACTAAGTCTCGTAAGCACAATTTGTGCGTTTAACATGAGCTTGGCTGTGGTAAGTATTGTTCCGTGCAATAATTATAAAGGTTGGGTGGAGTGATCGTTATGGGAGCGTAGATACGTGTCTAATTCTATTACTGGGCACAATTTGTTGCTTGTAGGTTAGTAAGCGATATCGACAGAGTGGCCCATTTTACTTTTTATTTTATTTTTATTTTTTTTTAGTTTTAAAAGGTTTTATTGCAGTTTCCACATGCATTACATGTTGTAAGATGCATAAAACTAAAATTTGACAAGTCATAACATGCGTAAAACAAAGATCTGAAAACTCTGCTAACTTTAGCATCGCGGTACAGAAGTGTATATGATTGGACGATACATAAACAATGTACAAATACAATTGTGGTGTGTTCCATACCGAATAGGTGAGTCATATGAAAAGGCATTAGTTATTACATATTTTACTAAAGTTTATTCCCGCATTGATCCCAAATATTTTTAAGACCCTCCCCCAGTCACTGTCACCCCCTCCCGCCCTCCTTCACGATCATTAGAGATATAATTGTACAGATCACAAGTAGGCTATGATTACATATGTTTTGAAAAAACTTTGTTGGTGGGAATCCCTTGGTGACTATGGGCTGCTATTAAACACCGCAGGATGGTCCTTCGGACCTGAGGGGGGAGGAAATGAGAATACTGTGTGGCACAGTCTCGTGAGTGTACTTGGCAAATTATGGCAGTACATAGACTGCGCCACACAGTCATCCCATGTAAACAGAGAAAGAAGGTTGTAAATAGGCTAATCGAGGAGTAACTGGAACCAAGTTGAAAAATGGGACTGTTTTTTTTGCTTGGGCAACACAGTATCTCACAAAAGTGAGTACACCCCTCAACTTTTTAAAAATATTAATATTTTAGCTTTTCATGTTACAACACTGAAGAAATAACACTCTGCTACAATGTAAAATTGTGATTGTACAGCCGGTATAAAACTGTAAATTTGCTGTCCCCTCAAAATAACTCCACACACAGCCATTCATGTCTAAACCGTTGGCAACAAAAGTGAGAAATATTTAGAAATATCCAAATTGGGTGTCAAGTGTCAATATTTTGTGTGGCCACAATTATTTTCCAGCACTACCTTAACCCTCATGGGCATGGAGTTCAACAGAGCTTCACAGATTGCCACTGGTGTCCTCTTTCACTCCTCCATGATGGCATCACAGAGCTGATGGATGTTTGAGACCTTGCGCTCCCCCACCTTCTGTTTGAGGATTCTCAATAAGCTTTAGGTCTGGAGACATGCATGGCCAGTCCATCACCTTTACCTTCAGCTTCTTAAGCAAGGCAGTGGTCATCTTGGAGGTGTTTGGGGTCGTTATCATGTTGGCCTACTGCCCTGTGGCCCGGTCTCTGAAGGGAGGGGATCAGTACCTGTTGACATTCATGGTTCCCTCAATGAACTGTAACTCCCCAGTGCTGGCAGCACTCATGCAAGCCCAGACCATGACACTCCCACCACCATGTTTGACTGTAGGCAAGGCACACCTGTCTTTCTACTCCTCACCTGGTTGCCGTCACACACGCTTGACACCATCTGAACCAAATAAGTTTATCTTGGTCTCATCGGACCACAGGACATGGTTCCAGTAATCCATGTCCTTCAGCAAAGGCTATGGGCTGGATTGTTCCGAATCGAAACTAAAGCAAGTGACCCCGTTGTAAATGAGGCCTAGCACCTAACAACAAAGAAGATGTGTGCTTGTATCAGAATACGTATGGATTACATATGAACATAATTGTGATAACGTGACTTATCTATTTAACCAACAAGGTACGAGATATGAAAAGTAAATGCTGCTCTGAATGATGAGCACCCCGTAACCTGAAATTGAAATATATATATATATATATATATATATATATTCATTCAGAAAGGGTGATGATCAATGGATCAACATACATCCTACTAAACCAGGACCCACCTCAGTTATGGATTAATCCAATGCACCTCAGAATTCCTGATTATTGAACCTTATGCACAGAAAGTGCATTAATATCTACAGTGATCCTGAAGAAATCAAGTCCAACAGGATTATTACAATACATGTTCTGGAATTAAAATGTGACTCCCCTACATTGACCAGACAAATTAAATTCAGGTCAAAAGACAGAAGGTACATAATCATTCCCACAATGCTTACACATACCAGACCTAAGAAACAAGTAACAGTAATATGAGTGTAATTTAGGACAAATGAGAGAAAATACAATCAATTGTAACCCAGCGTAACGAACTTGTGAAGCATCATGTAACGGCACCCCCAGGCATATAAGGGTTACACCGCCGTTTAGTATATCTTCCCCTTCCAGAGATACAGGCACAGCTACTGCAGAACACCAAACTCCCAAACTGGATACCAAATAGCACTCCAACTCCCGAACTGGAACCTCCCAAATAGCTGCTAGCAGACGAACAGGAAAAGCAGACAATCAGCTTACAATCCTGGCAATCAGTCTCTAACAGCATACAGTAAATCCCCCCACGAACGAGACAAGGCTCCGTGTTGAGGGTCAAGCAGTGGTCTGAGGTGCTCGCACACCAGGCTGTTTTTATTACAGTCTTGCAAATACAGGACCGCCCACAGGGAGGTATAACATATCCGTTACAACCCACAGATCCCCCTCCCCTTATGCTGAGAGGTAACACAATTATAAATACTTTTTAGCACAATGCATCCTGGCTTTCTCTCCTCTGCCCTGGAGATAATTGAGAAGGAATTCAATTATCTCCCAGGACAGAGACAAGACTCAATTATGCACATGGTGAGCACAAAGCATTAAAATACTGTAAAATACAGTTACATTTTATACATAAAACACAGACATGTCACATATCCTCAGATAGCTGGGATCTGAGCGCACAAAACTACCGAATAGCGCTCAGATCCTATTCACACAGTTAAATTGCCATGGAGCCGAAGTCTTTAACTACACGAATGGGCTCCATGGCATAGCTATCTGGATTAACACATTCACATAAAGTCTGGTCCATAGTCCAAAGGCAGCAGGCGGGCAGCCAGGCTTCTCCAATGCAATGTGGCGAGATTGCTCTCGTCACACATCATGCCAGCAATAATTATTGAAACGTGAGCAAATAACCGTGTGAGTGTCACATAATCTATAATTTTAATACAGCCAACTTTATCTGCAAGACGTAATATAAATATTGACCACTATAGAGCCATCTCTGTGTCCAGAATAACTTGTATATGAATTTCATATTCGTTCGTGTAACTTGGCCGTTCATATGAATAGCAGAGAACTGTTACTGAAGACCTAAAGAGAGCATTAGTGTGAAACGCCCCATACTCCATAGAGTGTTCGTGTATATAAAAACTGAAATGATACAATCTACTGAGCATTCGACTGAAAGGTGACAAAAGCTCTGCCACTTTCAATCGGTATTGGCTACACGAATAGGCATTTGTATGTTTAAAAGCCCGATGGGATGAGTATGCATGCGTGCACATAGTCCCGAATGCCCCCATTCGTATGACAATTTTAGGAAATGATGGTTATAGCTGACCATGTGTAACCCGACTGGTTACCTCTGCAAATTCCTTCCTTCAGCCAAGCTGGAACCATTAAAACAAGCAGACATCCATTCCCCAAGTAACCAGATAAAACACAGTTCTGGGAGTCAACTGATTTTATTCAGGCCACACATGGTTTTTATGCACTGACCACTACATGGGGTTTTTAGCACACAAAAACAGGGTTTTCAATCCCAGGATCTTCTGTGCCTGAGAGATAACTGTGTGGGGAAATCAAACAATCTAATTATATCTCGGGTACAGAAAATCCAACAAAATATACAGTACCCCAAAAGTTCCCCCCCCCCATAATCCGGAACCACAAAAAAAGTACATCCCGGATAGCCCAGATCTGAGTGTATAACATATCCAAGAATTACTCAGATCGGTTTGGTGGAACGGGAATGCCATCGAGGTAAAGTTTTGACTGGCCAGACATGAGGGGCTAGCCCAAATCCGTTCCAGGGATATAGGTGTCCTGGCCGGTGGGATTCCTGTGTGAACACCATGCAAGGGAATCTCTGCATTTCGGTATACGAATGCTCCTCCTGTTCGGTAGTTCATATCTCCCAAACGGCATTCTTATAGGAGGTCGGGAAATAGAACAGACAGTGGTTTGTTTTACCGGTGTTTGTGTGATTGCCTAGCCGAAAAGAGTTCCAGGGGCTCAATTACCAAGTACTGCTGCCCCAAGTGTAGCATTCATTAATTACTTCCCTTGTGGTTCCGCACTTAAGTTGCTTGTGTGAACGTTTGTTACGGTTGCCCCAGGCTAGCTGAGGGTTGGACCGTAGAAAGGATGCTCCTAGCTCTCACCAAGGACCATCAGCACCACACCAAACAGTCGCTGCTTGGTTGGGGTCTCGCCGTCTCCTACCCACCCTGGGCCTACGACCAGGCTCCAGTGGGTGAACCTCTCTTCCTTCCAGAGAGCGAAGCAGGAACAGGAAGAAGCTCTTACAAGAGCTCAGTGAAGCTAAGGGAGTATGAAGAGCATAGCAATCCCTGTAGTGATTATAGCTGTCCCCTCCAAACACGAGTCAGGGCTGCGAGTTGAGGGTCAAGTAGACACATGAGCACACATGACTTTCTTTTATACAGATTTTCCCACAAGGTTACCACCCACGTGGACCTTGTGGAACACAGGACACAAAGTTACAACAGCCAATCAACACAATACAGTACAGTCAGACACTCCCAGCTAAGGCACACAAACCCTCTCCTCTGCCTGTGATACAATTACTGAACACAATGGGCTAACTTAATTATCACAGGCAGAAAATATACAGTTTTTACCCAAAACACAAACACCCCAAAACAGCAACATCTCCCCATAAATACATCCCTGGATAGCCCCGATCTTGGTGAACAGCATATCCAAAAATCACCTAGTTCAGAGCAGAGGTTCAAAAGCTTTATGGAAGTCATATTTGACCGACCGCAAGCATGGCTTTCATGCCCAAAACAGTTCCACAGATTTAGGCAGTGCAGCAGATCTTCTTCTCTATCCTGGAGATAATTGGCTTAAAGGGACACTGTACTCACTTTAATCATTTCATCTCTTTGAATTGGTTATGATGCCTGGAGACCACTGGCACTGTCTCTCCATAAAATGTTAAATCATTTTAGAGCAGTTTAACACTAAATAAGGGATCCAGGCCACCCACAGTCTGGCCTCTTCTGGAGATGTGGCCAAGGCAGAGATTATACACTTTCTTGTAGTCCTACCCTTCTTCATACCGTCAGTTGGAGCTCTGAAAGGCTAAAAACAGACAGCTGACACTCTCATCCAATCATAGCTGCCCATTTCTGCTCATGCTAATACTTCCTCATTTGCCAAAGCAAATGAGGGGCAAAATGGTCAAGGGAAAGAGAGCATGTGCCTACCTGCGCCTCAGAGTGCACGCGATCTTGGGTGGTGCGGGCCTGTTGTCTGGTCATTTGCCAAAGGACTCTCATTTAGCATTGAAACATAAAAATATGAAAAACTGTTTAATGCTGAATGAAATTATGGAACTTGGGAACTCCGGACACCATAATCAGTTTACTGCAATGAAGCAGATACAGTGCCTACAGTGTCCCTTTAAGTGGCTGTGGTAAGCCAATTATCTCCAGGTACAGGAAATATCTCTAAGTCCAAAAACTGTTACAAAACGACATAAAAATACATAACTCGTATAATACAATGTTTAACCTATATGTCCAACATATCCCCAGACAGCCTGGATCTGAGCACTCAGTATGTCCGAAAAGCGCTCAAATCTCACAAATACAGTTGGATCGCCATGGGGTTAAACAATAACAAGGGCTGATGAGAGATTGAGGAGGGACAAAGCAGCCAGTTTCAACTGGTCTGGCAGTGTCCCTGGGACAACGCCCTGCTGGAGAACAATAGGACAGGAAAAAGGGAAAGGGGAAGAGGCACATTTTCCCATGAAATTAAAGGGGCAGAAAAAGTGCCTTAAAATCCAATAAGCCCAAATAGACTTTTTAAATGTCAATACACCCCAGGGGCCATAGTCATAAGGCAGGAGGCTGGCAATAGCGCTCCTCCAAAGGGCAGTTTGTCACAACGTTCTAAAGGGGTACAGGGGTGGTCCTCATTCGGCAGAATAATGCACTTTGTTCGTATGAGTGCTGCCGAATGGAAAAAGGTTGAAACAGACGAACTAAGTGGAAAAAATAAAAGGAAAGGTGGCACACAGGTCCTGCCACACAGCTCCCCCTTCACCACACGCTGGCATACACAGTCTGATCATCACTGATCGGCTTGGGGATGTCCAGGGGAGTACTCACAGATAACTTTTCCAGTTCTGTCTGTCGTGATAAGCCTTCGGCATTCCCATTTTTCTTCCTGGTTCAATAATAAATTGTCATAATATATTGTAATGCCAGGTTCCAGCTTAATAGCCTGGCGTTGTCTCCAGCGACCCAATTAAGCCATACCAACCTGTTGTGATCTGTGAGTAGCGTAAACGATTGCCCATAGATCTATGGCTGTAGCTTTTTGAGTGCCTACACCACCGCTAGGCACTCCTTTTCAATGGTGACGTAGCTCACCTGTCTGGGTAGTATTCTGGATCCTACTGCGGGGGAGGGGCCAATTAGCAACTGCCTAAATCTTGGCTGCCCTGGGTCTCAGGTACTGTATTTCTGCCATCCCTATGTGGCATTTGCTGGGTTTTAACGTTAACCCTGCCTCCCTGATCTTATCTAGTACAGCGCCTACATGTACCAGGTGCTCTTCCCAAGTGTCACTGTTTACGGCGATGTCGTCCAGGTATGCGCAAGCATATTCCTGGAGGCCATCTAACACCCGGTCAACCATCCGTTGGAAGGTGGCTGGGGCATTCTTTATTCCAAATGGCATTACCTTAAATTGGTATAAGCCAAATGCAGTGACAAATGCTGACATGGGGGATAGCATCTGCCGCTAACAGAATTTGCCAGTACCCCTTACTCAAATCTATGGTGGTGAGGTACTGACCCTGAGCCATCCTGTCTAGGAGCTTGTCTATACGAGGCATGGGGTAAGCATTCACGACAGTTTTGTCATTGAGCCTCCTGTAGGCCACGCAGAACCGGTGGTTCCGTCGTGCTTCTTGACCAGTACTACTGGGTAAGCCCAAGGACTTGTCGACTGTTTGATTACCCTTAGTTGGAGCATCTTATGGATCTCCTGCCTCGTATTCTCCCGCACTGCCTCTGGTATCCTATATGGGGTTTGCCACAGAGGTTGTTGGTCGGGAGTTTCTATTCTATGGGTAGTTAATGGGGTAAACCCTGGTAAATTATAAAACGTGTCCCTCTTGGCAGACCGCATCTGCTGTGCTTGCCGGTGTTTTTCCCCGGTTAAGCGGTCCCCCTACTTGACCTAATCAATGGATCCTGCCTGGCCTCCACCTTTTAGGACATCAGGCAGGGGAAGATGATCAAAATCTTCTGAGGTTAGAGCACATATAGCGGCTACCTCCTCTGTCTGCTCGTGGTAGGGCTTTAGCATGTAACATGGGTCTAACTCCTTCCCCCGAGCAGGGACCGATAATGTAGGTAGTATCACATTTTTGTTCCACTTCCCGATATTGGCCCTGCCAGGTGGCCTGTAGCCTATCACGTTGGACAGGTATTAAAACTAAAACCTTCTGACCAACGTGAAAGCTACGGCTCCTGGCTCCTCGATCATACCACATGAGCCGGTGTTCCTGAGCTGCCAGGAGGTGGGACAATGGGAGTTCCTTCCTGATTTACGTCCCCTAACCCACTGCCCGAATAATTTGAACGGGGAAAAGCCTGTAGATTCCTGCGGCACCTCCAAATATGCGAACAGGAGGTGAGGCAGGAATTTCTCCTAGTCCTTGCAAGTTGCTGCAAACATACGGAGCATCTGCTTTAACGTACCGTTGAAGCGCTCGCACATGGCCTTTAGTCTGGGGATAGTAGGGGGAGCTTAAGATGGGTTTAATGCTACATAACCTCCACAATTGGTGTGTCATTTCAGCAGTAAACTGGGTGCCCTGATCCGTGACAATTTCCCATGGAAAACCCATCCGGGAAAAAAATGCATTCGTGCCTCTGCTACATTCTCAGCCTAATGCTCAGCATCACTGCCTCAGGGTACCTGGTAGCGTAGACCACAATGGTCAGAATATATTTCTTCGCAGAGGGACTAGGCTTAGCCAGGGGCGGGAAGGGGGTGGAGTTTGACCTTGTGCATATCACCCATCTTTTACACTTTCTGACATACATCACAAGACCGGCAGTATTGCTGTAGGTCTTTGGAGATGCCTGGCCAGAAGAAACTTTGGGTGAGTCGATGTTTGGTACAACTCAGTCCCAAATGTCCAGCTGGGAGGATATCATGGGCTATTCTCAACAGCTCATTGTTATATTTCTTGGGTACGACCAGCTATTTAGTAGTCGGGGCAGTCCCTGAACCTATCCTCTCTTCTACTCTATATAGCAAGTGCTTTTCCCACTTTTTGCCCTCCAACCCTGCCAGACTAGTGGTTACTTTATTCCTATACTTCTGTAGGGAGGGGTCAGAGGCTACCTCCCTTTCAAACTCTAGGGGTATCCCAGGGAAGGGGCAAAATGGTCAAGGGAAAGAGAGCATGTGCCTACCTGCGCCTGAGAGTGCGCGCGATCTTGGGTGGTGCGGGCCTGTAGTCTGGTCGTAACTAGCAACAACTCTACAGGATTCGCTGGTGGCCCAAAAGTGGAGGTTAGCAGGCCCAGATCATTGCCCAGTACCACTTCTGCTGGTAGATGTGCATGAGCCCCACCTCGACCATTCCATTCCTAGAAAATAAATAGCAGATAATTTAGCAATGAGACTGCAGGCACATGATCTATACACCAAAACTGCTTCATTAAACTAAAGTTGTTTTTGTGCCTATAGTGTCCCTTTCAAACCTCACAAAGCCTCCATCGTGTGGAAATCTCATTCACGTGTCTCAATCATTCCTTTTTTTCGTTTTTCTTACCACTATATGGTCGCATGTTACCATCTTCAGACTGTATTATTTGAGAATATTTAAACCTTAATTTTCTGCTCTGCTGGATAGTAATTATAATTAGGACTGTCTTTTTTTTACACAGACCATAAATAGATACGGTTGGACTTACATTTTAATTAAATAGATTAAAATCTGTATCACTATTTTTAATTTATAGAATTGACACATTCACAGTAACATTTAAGTTCATTCACACATTTCCTTTCACTCTTCCTTAGTTTATCTCTTGTAAGAGTGGATCATTGGTTGATATGATTTGCTTGTTTTTTATCTGCCTTTCTGATTTCCAATCTAATATACAGGTAGTTCCTGACTTTACAAACTAATTGGTTCCGAAGCCTAGTTCATAAAGTGAGAACTAATTTCATAGGTTCCGTTCTTGACAAAGAAATTTTACTATAGAAAACCTAAATTATTAAGTACAAATACAAAATATAGGCATAAAAAATACATATATGTTGTAGGAACATTAAAGAAATACATACCATATTGAATTCTTCATCAAATCATAATCATCCTCAATGAAGAGACATGTTGCACTTGATGAATGGGGCACCGCACAGTCCTCCCTCAGTTGTTTGGTACTTGTTGAAGGCTGCACCTCACTTGTTTCTGGTTCGTTTGAGACAGAGCTAGTCACAGCAGCTTTCTGTAGACAAGCTGTGATAGTGGTTTGCTTCCAACACATTCTTTTCGTTGTAAATTTCCTTATAGCAGGCATAGGCATTTCTTAGATCTCTAACGACTTTGGTACTTCTCTCCAAGTTAGAATCTCGCGACTCAAAAATATTAATTGCCTTTTCCATGTGTTGAAATGCTTCAAGGCCTTTCAAAGTGAAAGAATGAACAGGAGTTTCAGGTGCTGTAACATCTTCTACCCCTTCAACTTCCTCTTGTTCTTCCATATCTAAGTGGTCTTCATTTGTAAGTTCTTCCTTGTGCGCTTCAAGAAGGTCATTTATGTCAGTTGCAGAGACGTCCAGGTCCAATCTGTTGGCAAGAGTAACTATTGCTTCTGTGTTCTGCTGTACAATTTCTGCTGGTTCTTCAAACCCTTCAACATTAGTACCAAACAACTGAGGGCAGAGCTTTTTCCAAACACCTTTCATGGTTGTCTCTGAAATTTTGTTCCAGCCATATGCTGTATTTTTATTGCATCTAAAATATTAAATGATTTTCTCCAAAAAGCTTTAAGACTTGGACCTGTCTCGTTATCTGTTGCTTTAATCAACATTTGAAATGTCTGCCGAAGGTACAGTGCTTTAAATGTGGCGATAACTCCTTGGTCCATTGGTTGCAAAATAGAAGTTGTATTTGGTGGCAAGAATATGATTTTGACGTTAGGGTGGTGATGTTGAAGAGAGGGTGGATGACCGGGTGCATTATCTACAAGCAGAATTACTTGAAAAGGTATTGATTTATCTTCACAATATTTTTTTCACTTCAGGTACAAAATAATGTGAGAACCAGTCTTCAAACAGCGAAGCAGTAACCCAACCTTTTTTATTGGCTTTCCATATGACTGGCAGTGTGCTTTTCACAATTCCTTTAAGTGCCCTAGGAGTTTCTGCACGATGCACCATCATGGGTTTTAACTTACAGTCGGTATCCAGCTGCGTTCCCACCAAGCAGTAAAGTTAGTCGATCTTTCGCTGGTTTAAAACCGGGCATTGATGATTCTTCTTTTGCAATGTAGCTTCTTGATGGCATGCGCTTCCAAAAGAGACCGGTTTCATCCGCATTGAAAACCTGTGATGGCGAGTAATTTCCCTCTTCCAATATTTCTGCCAACTTAGCAGGAAATAATTTAGCCGCTTCTGTATCGGCACTTGCTGATTCTGCAAGGATTTTTATGTTATGCCAACCAGCTCTTTTTTTATTTTTTATTTTTTTTGTACCGGTCAAACCACCCACTGCTTGCAGAAAATGTTTCTTCAACGTGGACTCCTTTTCTTTGTTTCAGCATCTCAAAAAGTGATCAAGCTTTAGCACAAATGGTAGCGAAGGTAACAGGCATATGGAGCTGTAGCGGAGAGCTGATATTACACAGCTAATCTCCACTTAAGATCCCAGTGAGGCTCAGGAACAAGTATTATAAATCCATAAGGCAATAATTCCAGTGGGCAAAATAATCCAACAATATCCCAACATCAATCCCAATGACTGGACGACACACAGCATCAGGAGCAGAACTGAAGTTTTAATCCCACAACTGTCTTTTAAAGCATTCTCCCATGCAAGGGATGGATTGACAGTAATTACACAATACACCAATCATACACGAGTTGCCACCCACACATTCCCTCCCCTTAGTGTGACACATAATCCCATTATATAGGACACAAATTCCCTGGGTTTTTGGATGTACCCCTAAACATAGGAGTACCCCTTTAAATCTTACATCCCCTGGTAGCCCTGATCTGGGTGAGACACATATCCAAAAATCACCCAGATCGGACCAGGGGTTCGGGAAATTCATGGAAGTACTAAAAAGACCGACCGCGCTGGGTTTAACAGCTGAAAAGGGTTCCATGTATTTTGGCCCTGCGGTCGGTCACAGAAAATGGAATGAAACACACGAATGGCTTAGGTTATGAGAGCTGGGGAGGATTTGGGTAAATCCCCTTGTTCGTGGGGTTCTTTCTACCGAACGGGGGGCCGTTCGGTAGTTTTTACACGAATTGGCGGCAGTGTGGAGGTCTCAGCTGTTCGGGAGTTTAAAATGGCCGCCGCCATGTGTTCGTCTCCCGAATGGCGGCCACCCAGAGAACAAAGAACACACTACACGAATTGCCAATTAACCGTTTGCAACATTGTTGCGAACGGTAATTGGAAGCACACTTACTCCTGGGGTGGTCTGATTGTTTGGTAGTTTCACTCACATAACTGGAGTGATTTTACCGAACAATCAGTCGAATGCTGCATACACTTCACATACACATTGTTGGGGATAAAATCAGCCCGGGCCCTTTGTGGATGATGGATATACGCAAGTTATATTTATACCCCATTTTAATAGCAGGATGGGAGGGGGGAAAATTGAGCATACGGGCGTGACAATGACATTGTTTTTCACAAGTTATAAACAGCTGTTTCTAGTTATAATCTTTCGTTATTTAACGCATTACATATTTGATTAAAAACAGATATTTACAAATACCGATATCTTGGACAATTAACAAGAACATTTCGAAATCCGTACTTTTCCCGTAACTAGGATTTTAGATCTTATTTCCGAGAATCGGAGATAAAATGCCAAATTTATTCTTGGTTCAAATTAACCCTTATATGAACAGCTAGGATAGATAGTGAAATGGATATTCGAATCTACAATTCCCCTCTTAGATCATATCATGATCTACCTTACGGAAAATATCCATGGGAGGCCTGCAGCAGAGAAATGAAAGGAGGTATATTCAGATGTGCTAATCACGTCTGCGGGACTTTCATTATTTCTTCACCTCGATTTCCCCCATTTGCTCTGTGCCGTAGGTTTTCCCTTCAAGAGGAGTTTGAGTTGTCAATTTTCAGCTTTTTTCAATTATCTGTTGAATACATCTTTTAAGTGTACAAGTTAAATATTTCAAACAGCTGACATGTTAACCATTTTTAAACACACTGACCATGTTATCTTTAGCTTGAGCCTTGGGTCAATACAGTCAAAGTGTATTATTCCCAACAAGAGAATATTATTATTATTATTATAATTCATAATGTAAGCTCATATAGTCACAACGGGAATAATATCTATCCCCCTCTTTGGACCAGGGTCTTGGATTACCAGTCCACCCGGTGATCTGGGGCCGGGTCAAAAAAAACAGTGGCAAAAACTCATATTTGAGGAAAAAAGCACATGTGGGGATACTCTGAGTGAGGGCCATGACTGTGTAGACATGTCATCCCCTCACGTTAACAGCATTAGTGACTTATAAAAACCCACACTTGTAAGTAAATAGCTCGGTTATCGGGATTGGGAAACACTTCTTGATTAGTTTCAAAAGGCCCACTTACATATTAAATCATGAGATAATTTCTAATCAGTTTGCAATTCTAACAATAATCCCAATCATGACCTTGCATCCTATGTCTCCTAATCACATCCCTATTTCGATGGTCCAGTCATATCCACACTTAATAAATGGGAATCCATCCTTGATACACTCAACATACATCAATGACACACATAGTACATCCATGCCTGAGTAAGCTAACACTTCCTCTCTCTCCGGCTAACTCTACAAAAATAAAAATAACAATAAAAAAATAGTTCAATAGTCCAGAACAATAGAATAAGTCTTTCAAGGAGTATAAAGAATCTTAGACACCATAAACTTTGTTCCATAATCTTAGACACCATAAAATAGCTAAGGGTAGCAATATGGCTGACAACAAGACAATGTCAGCTTCCACATAGTTCTTAATTCTTCTGTTTGCTGGATGTTCACCACAATGCTCTGTGCAATACCCCAATTGTTGAAAGGGTTAATACAGAAATAGCGGCATTAGACAGCACTGCACCTTCAGGACTTTCCAAGTTAGTTTATGTCCTCATAAGTAAGCATCTAAGTTTCTTCGGCCTGCATGGATTTTGACCAAACAGATTTACCGTATATACTCGAGTATAAGCAGAGTTTTTCAGCACATTTTTTGTGCTGAAAAACCCCAACTCGGCTTATACTCGAGTCAATAGTCTGTATTATGGCAATTTGCATTGCCATAATACAGACTGGGGGGGAGAGGGGGGCTGGCAGAGCTGTACTTACCTTTCCTGCAGCTCCTGTCAGCTCCCTTCTCCTCTGCGCCGTCCGTTCAGCACCTCGGTCAGCTCCCAGTGTAAATCTCGGCTCTCGCGAGATTTACACTGGGAGCTGACAGAAGAGCTGCACGGACGGCGCAGAGGAGGAGAAGAGAGCTGACAAGAGCTGCAGGAAAGGTAAGTACAGCTCTGACAGCCCCCTTCTCCCCCCACTGAACTGCCAATGCTGGACCACCAGGGAAGGAGCCCCCCTCCCTGCCATGAATCAAGCAGGGAGGGGGGACGAAAAAAAAAATAATAATAATAAAATAAAAAAGTTAATTAAATTAAATAATAAGAAATAATAAATAAAAAAAATTAAAATATATTTTTTTTAAAAATAATAAAATTGCCCACCCCCCACCAAGGCTCTTTAACACACACTGCATTCATACACACACTGCACTCATACACACACTGCACTCATACACACACTGCACTCATACACACACTGCACTCATACACACACACACTGTAAATAAATATTCAATTAATATATTTTTTTAGGATCTAATTTTATTTAGAAATTTACCAGTAGCCGCTGCATTTCCCACCCTAGTCTTATACTCGAGTCAATAAGTTTTCCCAGTTTTTTGGGGTAAAATTAGGGGCCTCGGCTTATATTCGGGTCGGCTTATACTCGAGTATATACGGTAATTGCACAAAAGGTAGGTAGGCAGGTAGGTCAGCCAGAGAGATTGGTGTGTAGTCCCAAATATCAGGCGGCACAAATACTCCAGTATGGTCTCTATAATCATACAAACACAAGGATCAGTACGACATCAATACATTAATTATCTAGGCTAAACTCAAATTAAAGACTAAAGTTAAACCCTTAACTTGTGTAACATGTACTTCTCTCAGTGTTGCTTATAATTCATTGAATTTGTCCTTTATAAAATTTTACATAATTCCCTTTGGAATACCTTTGTACGGATGAGAGAAGTACTTACACTATATAAATGCTAGAATTAAATGAGTATTAAAACACTAACCTATAAATATGGGAATAATTCCCAATAAAATACTGTTCTTAAACTTAAACCTTAATTTGATAATCCCAATTAATTACTTTAATAGAATTGGAATGCTGAATTCTGTCAAATTGTGTGGACCCTGATACATTTTTTTTTGAAACCGAACCCCTTTATAGATCCCGATGTCCAAAAAGCCACCAGTTCTGTATGTGTGTGATCATGTTTAATACTGTACAGTTATCCCACTTAAACAATCTTTTTTTTTTCCAGAACAACTAGGAATGAAATAGGAGAAACAAAATGAATTACTATTGTTCCAAAGTGCTTTGTTTAACCCCTTAAGGACACATGACATGTGTGACATGTCATGATCCCCTTTTATTCCAGAAGTTTGGTCCTTGAGGGGTTAATACAGGTTTCGGAAGAGTTGTCTTGCTGTGTTAAGGTTGCAAGTGGCCTCTGATAAGGAAGGGGCAGCAAACTGTAGACATATGTTATATTACTTTTGTTTTAAGGATTACAACTCATATTGCTCTTGGACTAGTATTCAATAATAAATCCATTATTTAATAGATTATTACGCTGAAATTTCCATCTGTATCAATACTGAGACAAACTTATTCAAATATAATTTAAAATAACACAGCAAAATACCCATTAACATACCTGACAATCTAACTGCATACTTCAAAATGAGTACCCAAAACACACATTTATCGCAATCACCATTTACACAGAATAAACTTTTAACAGCTGTATTCAGAGCATATTATTGTAAGGTATACCAATTTTAGTTTGTATCAGATTTATTTAAGAGTTCTGGTACCAGAGTTTTTTTTTTTCTTTTTAAAGAAGGGATCCCGTACGGCCATTTAACGCGTTTGACTTAAACATTTGTGTAACACTTGCATTAACCAGTTGCAACATATGTAGCCTGTCAATAGAATTTCTCCCTTATACGCTTATAGAACATTTGGACCAGATTACACAGACTTGGTATCGCCTGCATTTATCAGAACTCTCAAAGACTCAAAATATTTATACTACTCCATGTTAAAGGCATGGCAAAATTTTGACCGGTCAGTTTGAGTTCCCAAAAGTCATAACAACACAGGTAAAAACCTTTGTCCATGGTTTTCTGATCCTACATTCCATGACCAAAAATTCAAACCCACTTCTGCACAGTTTGGGTCACAATCAATAACCTCTCCGCATCCCCATACAACAATTTACAGATTTTCACAATGCTACAGCATACAATGTAAAGCACATACAACATGTGATGTACTGGATTACTACAAGTTAGCTTACAGCACAAAATGAAGCATGTGTTGGACCACTGAAAATATAAATTTATAATCATCTACATTTACAACATGAATTCTCTGCATCAAACACACAGGGCAGAAAGAATCTGGTGTTTGACATTTTGAATGAAGTGACTTTTTGTCCCAATATGAAAATAAAGGGCTCATCATATACAGTATTATAAAACATATCACAGGGACCCCAAAACATGCAATAACCAAAAGTATATCATCGGAACCGGGAGATCTGGGTGAACCACATATCCAAAATTCACCCAGATTCGTTCAGTAGTTTGGAAGATACAGTTTAATGCAGATTCCGCAGAACATATACAGGCTAAATGAAACATAATTACTGTATAATGTGTCCCCTGTTTTATAGTTTAAAACTACTGCACGATGTCTTTGTGCACCAAATACCGTCGAGATGACACCGTGTAGAAAAGTCCAAACAGTGTCTGAGTTAAAATGGCCGCCATTCATTGTTCTCACCATGTGCTTCATCCATTGTTCTCACCATGTGCTTCATCCATTGTTCTCACCATGTGCTTCATCCATTGTTCTCACCATGTGCCTCTGATACATGAAATGGTGGCCACCCAGTAACTCCACAGTATGTGCCCAGATAGTTCTTAAAGGACCAGCAGCAGCATAATAAAATACAATATGCCCAAATACTGTATTTAAAGGGCCAAACCTCCCAAGGGCCATAGGCAGGAGGCAGGCAAACAGGCATCTCCAATGCCCAGTGGCGAGGTTGGTTTCGCCACAATGCCTACTTACACTAGCATGTTATGTTCTAAAAACAATGTTTAACAGCCAGTAATTTTCATGATTTATACAAAAATGTGCCGACCAAACTGCCACACTTTGAAATGTCTTGAAAATGCTTGTAGACGCTGTTGTGGCTCTACACGCCTGTTATCGTATGCACAAGAAAAAATAAAGAATTATAATTTCACACCTCTCCTAAGCCTTCCTCCTTCTTTCTCAACGTCCCTCTCTCCTTTATCACTATCCTTTTCCTTCTTTAATTTCACACCTCCTCTCTAACTTTCAGGCTTGTACCTCTCCTTTATCACTTTTTATCCTCCTTTCATTTTTAGAGCTTTCAATCTCTACTCCTTTTATTTTTTAGCGCTCTTTTATTTTTTACAGTATTTTTAGAGCCTTCAAGCTCTACTCCTCCCCTTTCTTCAGGCTCTTCAGCCCTCCTCCTGCTCCTTGCTATGCTACCTGCCAAAATATGGCACAATGTCACACACACACTTACATAGGATAAACAGCTAAAAAACACCTGACTTACATTTCACAACTTTTATTGTCTGTCTACAGGAAGGGGGGGGCGGGGGGCGGGATTAGGGAAAATGCAAGATGTCCCAAGTACACTCACATCAATCTCAGGCGCACACACACACACAAACATGTTGTTTTTTACCTTGCCTTTCACTCCTGTTCACTGTCCTAAGCACACTCACATCAATCTCAGGCACACACACAAAAACCATACAATTAGAAAAAGCATACAGGTACATTAAAATGAAATAAAGTAGATATATTATGTATTTGTCATTGCACAAACAAAAACAAAAAACATAAATGTTTGTTTTCAAAGCAGCATTATTCCAGATCTGTACCTTTACATAGTTGTAGCGGATTGTATTCATCCTGTCCTGTAATATTCATATAAGACTGCATTTGTTTTATTGTATCTGTGTGTATATGCAAAAGATGTGTAATTTCGTATGTGGGTTCGGTAGTCTCATACGAATGAAACTACCGAACCATCAGACCACCCCAGTGAGAAGTGTGCGTCTCGTCAAGCGTTCACACTTCTCACAAACCGCAGCTTAATTGGTAACTGTTAAGTGCCTGGGTGGCCGCCGTTCGGTATACGAACCACGCGCGGCGGCCATCTTACGCATAAAAATCTCAGCGGTGTTTGGTCGTCGGGTGTCTGGAACTCAAATCGGACACTCAAACAACCGAACACCGTTGAGACCTCCAGAGTTCCATAACTCCCGTACGGAGGGACCAGGCAGCCCCCCGTTCGCTAGAAACAATGTACCGAATAAGGGAATACAGAGGAAGGTAACATTAGCTGTGGATGGCAAGAATTACCGTTTGTTTTAACTGCCGAACGGAGACCGACCGCAGGGCCAAAACACATGGAACCTTTCCCGGATACCACCTCGTGTGCAGTCGGTCAAACTTCACCCTCCACCTAACTCCCGAACCCCTGGTCCGATCTGGGTGAATTTTGGATATATTAGTCACCCAGATCAGGGCTACCTGGCTGTACCCTGAGTATTAAGCTATCTACTTGTTTTAGGGTACATCCAGGTTTTGGGGAAAAGTGCAGTACAACTAATGGGATTATGAGTCACACTGAGGGGAGGAGAGGTGTGTCGTCCAGTCATTGGGATTGCTGTTGGGATATTGTTGGACTATTTTGCCTGCTGGAATTACTACTCTATGGATTTATAATACTTGTTCCTGAGCCTCACTGGGATCTTAAGTGGAGCTTAGCTGTGGAATATCAGCTCTCCGCTACAATAGTGTTTCATAAACTCTATCAAAATTCTATGCAGGTGTTAATTAATACAATTATAGTACAGTACCTCACATACTATCACTCATCTACTGTACACTGCGCCATCCATTGAGTAAATGTTCCAGATTCTGTTACATCCTGTTCTAAACAGAAAAATACTTAAATTGGATATAAAGACAAAGCTAATTATACAGATTTTAAACTTACCTTTCACTCCTGTTCACTCTCTTGGCCTCAAATTCCTTTTCCAGTTCCTCCAAACACGCTCCATGTTCCGCATCCACGGATCGCCGAAACAAAATTGCAGCGGAAATAAAATGGCGCGCGCATCCGAAAAACGTTCGTAAAGGCGGGAAAACGTAAAGTGGGAGTTCGTAAACCGGGAAATTACTGTATTAATAAGATATGGTTTACAACTTAAAGATGCTTAACCCCTTAAGGACACATGACATGTGTGACATGTCATGATTCCCTTTTATTGCAGAAGTTTGGTCCTTAAGGGGTTAAACACAATGCCACACTTTGGGGGAGTGCTAACCATTGGTTTGGAGAATTTTGTATTAAAGGTGTTCAACGCCCAAATACTTATTTACTTATTTTTTGTTCCCCCAGATGATTATTTGAACAGAAGTTGTCCTATGCGTCACAAGAAGAAAAATCCACTCCAGCATAACCACAAATCCACCAGCATAAAAGCTATAGATTCTACTGAACTAGAAGAAGGAAGTCCCTCAGAATCGTGTATGTCTGATCATGAGAGACTACATGGAGAAGAAAAGCTATTTGATTGTTCTGAATGTGGGAAGTGTTTTACCCAGAACTTATACCTTGTTAGGCATCAGAGAACTCACACAGGAGAGCTGCCCTTCTCATGTTATGAGTGTAGGAAACGTTTTAGATCTAGTTATTTACTTATTAAACATCAAAGGACTCACACTGGCGATAAACCATTTGCATGTTCTGAGTGTGGGAAATGTTTTGGCAGTAATCCAGATCTCATTAGGCACCAGACAACTCATACTGGTGTGAAAGCTTTTTCCTGTTCTGAATGTGGGAAATGTTTTAATGCTAAATATCTGCTACTTGGGCACCACAGAACACACACAGGAGAAAAACCTTTTTCATGTTCAGATTGTGGGAAATACTTTAGATTTAAATCTAATTATGATAGACATCAGAGAACTCACACTGGAGAGAAACCATTTGCATGTACGGAGTGTGGGAAATGTTTCAGCTCTAAGTTTCTGCTTTGTAAACACCAGATAACTCACACAGAAGATAAAACATTTTCATGTTCTGAATGTGGGAAATGTTTTAGCAGTAATCCAGCTCTCATTAGGCACCAGACAACTCATACAGGTGTGAAAGCTTTTTCTTGTTCTGAATGTGGGAAATGTTTTAATACTAAAGATCTGCTACTTGGGCACCACAGAATACACACGGGAGAGAAACCTTTCTCATGTTCAGAATGTGGGAAATACTTTAACTGTAAATCTAATCTTAATAGACATCAGAAAACTCACACAGGAGAGAAGCCGTATTCATGTTCAGAATGTGGGAAATGTTTTGTTGAAAAAGCAAAACTAGCAATACATCAGAGAACTCACACAGGAGAGAAACCTTTTTCATGTTCTGAGTGTGATCAGAGCTTCAGACACCACACACAACTTGTTGCACATCAGAAAACTCACATAGGAGATATTTCCCTGTGTTGCTCTGAGTGTGGGAAATATTTAAATTGTAACTCTGCTCTTGTCACACACCAGAGAATACATACAGGAGAGAAACCATTCTTGTGTTCTGAATGTGGAAAATCATTTATCTGTAATGCAGATCTTGTCAGACATCAGAGAATACATACAGGAGAGAAACCATTCTCGTGTTCTGAATGTGGAAAATCATTTATCTGTAATGCATATCTTGTCAGACATCAGAGAATACATACAGGAGAGAAACCATTCTCGTGTTCTGAATGTGGAAAATCATTTAGCTGTAATACATATCTTGTCAGACATCAGAGAATTCACATGTGAAACAAGCAATTCTTTTCATCTGAATATGGGAACCTATTCGCCAGAGGGTTCTATAATGGTGTATTCCTAACACTCTAATTTTCCTTGAAGGTGTGTTCTCTGACAAATGTTAACATTGGTATTTTCCAGAAATATTTTACAAGAAAAGGGACATGGTCTGTGCTCTGAAATCAATATATTGTAATGTGGTGATTTTGGTGCTTAGTGTTTCCTTGAATACAATTACAAACTTCTGTTTAACAAATAATTTTAATAATTGCTTTTTTTAAAGTATATTATATACAGCTGCAATGTTTTTTCTTTTTTTTCTTTTATTGTTTCAGTTAATTCCTCTGTGATACTTGTCTGTGTCCATTAGAATTTCTATTTCTGCCGTAGTTTACTTTAAGGATCTCAGACCACGTTTTATACACTGAATGATTAATAAACATTGTTAATACAAATTAAATTACCGTCCTGACTGATTACTGAGAGCTTGCTGGATTGCTTTTGGGATCAACAGTGTCCCCGCTTTCGTATTTTCTAAAATAAAGGGACATCCTGAAGGAGCTCTTCCAAAGAGACGTTGAACCCTCAATCAGAGCAGATTTGAGTCTCCTCATAGAGCGTTGTTTCAGTGCATCCCTGTGAGAAGCGTTGCCAGTCATTTCAGTCCTTTTTAAAACCACTCTGCCAACAATTGGTATCAGACGAGAAACTTCCTGGAAATGAAACTGTTATTGATTCTGATTAAAATACCACAAACAGGGGGCGGAGCCTGGCATCCAAACGGAGCGGTTGTGCTGCACCTCAGCTCCTGCTCAAAACGACACAAATTGGGGATTTTACCCCTAAAAAACGACACAAGGGCATGCAGGAGAGGTGCCATTAAGTAGGGAACACCCGGGTGACACTTGGGTGCACAAACGAATCGTGTGACTCATCGAGACCCTGCATCACCACCCGAGGCCTACCAGAGATCGGGCAGTGGAGAGACGGCCGCTCACCACGCTGCAGACCTGAGTATGGACTCCCAGGGGTTCCTAACGCCTACCCCCCCCCCCCCTTTGGACCGATGGGGGTTATCTCGGTCCAGCATGGGCAACCGGAGAGACAGACGGAGCCTGGAACCGCAGCTCATAGGAAAGAAACTAAAGAGCTACCAAGCACATGGCCTGCTCAAGATGGCGCCGACAAGCGAGACAAAACACACACAAGGAACAGTCACAGCTTTACTCCTGCAGCCCTGGGAGAACACAGCGAGATCCACCGATTGCCTTACCGAGCGAACAGAATATTCTACACGGCTGGATGAGATATTCGACAGCTTCTGGAGAAACCTGGCCCTGCGCCAGCGGCAGCAAGCAAAGCCTCGGCAGGCTGACAGCCCACCTCACGGCACCCGCAAAATGGCCGCTGCGCCTAATGACCGTCCCATACGCCTTCCTGGGCCGAAGACCACCCGGAGCAAACCTCCGAAGCACCGACCACAACGCCGCAGGCTTGGCCGCTGCAGGCGGCGGCAGAACACCCAAGCTGATAGTGGCGCCCAAAAAAGGGAAGACCCGGCCTCATTGAGACACCGAGTCAGTGGAGTGCAGGTGCAGGCCTTCACAACGACCTGGGGCTGGCTGATGGCCATCGGGCAACGGCGCCCCGCTGCCTCCCCGCGGACTCACCTGGATGGGGGTGTCACCTTGCCAAGCAAGGGCATCGGCTGATAATGGACTCTCGACCCCAAGGACATTATATGGTTAAACCAGCCGTGATCAAACCGTGCAACTGACCATGTAACGTACTGCAAGAACCTATCTGTACTAGCATAACTAATTTAACCTTACTGAGCCCTACTCGTTTTAGTTTGTTCCCGTCCACTAGTACTCTGATGCTTTATATAGCTAAGACACTAAAGTTACACAAGTCCACACACGCTCGACATATTGATAGATCTAATTGCAACAGCATGTGTTTACAGCTAATATGTCTTCCTATCACATACAACACTCGAGGGCATTGCTCATCACAGATATGCCACCGGGATATTGTTAGACCCGCACTGACAACTGTTACTTCATTTTATTCATAGCGCAAAATGTTTCTTTACCCCGAGAGCGGCATGTGTTGCCTACCACCGAAATGCTTAGCGATGATAGGCTTGTGTTTATACTGCTATTGTTTGGTTAAGCCTTCTTATCCGAAACTGAATACATACATTACGTGTTAGGGAACTTAAGCCTGTGTATAATATGCTCTCATATGCACATGTATGTTTAGAATCAACCTGTTCGCAGCTCACTTTGTTTGTTTTTGTTGCTGGCTAGAGACAGCTGAAACTGTTCATGTATAAATGCATAATATAGAACCTACCTAACGTGTACTTCACACAGCACTGTTAACTTAACATGCTCCATACTAGTTTAGATAATCCTGAGATATTCTTGTTATTAAGTCTGATGTAAATTCTTAGCTCGGTTTAAACCTATGCCTCATTATAACAATCACTCGCCTGTTACTGCTAAGAACCTACGTTGTTAAGCCATGTATAACATACTGACTGCCCATCACCTTGACCGTTTAACTTTATTTTGTACTCTCTCAGTTAAGCTTGTTTATATAATATAAAACGAGGCCGTTAACCCTAAGAGATATTGCAATTTGCCATGATGTGTACAACCTGTATAACCCCCGCATGTCTCCCTCTCTTTATTCTGTATCACCATAACCACATGCCTCAATAAAATAAAGATTGACAAAAAAAAAAAATACCACAAACAAACTACAATGTATGTACAAATTAAAAACATAGAAACAGAATGTGATGGCAGATAAGAACCATTCGGCCCATCTAGTCTGCCCAATAAATACATTGTGAGATAAAAATGGTTTTCTGTGGGGATAGGAGCTCTAGCTAATTGTACCGCAGTTATGTTCTGTGATATAACCCATATTATTGGGGAATAATTAAAAACCTTGTGGGTGTATACTCTGCTTCTACAATAGAGGAAGCTAGCAGGGTGGAACAATTGGTTTAGTACCCCTTTAGCAGACATGTATTTTTTTTTATAATTTAAACAATTTGCATTTATTATTCAGCCTTTATAAATAATATTTGAGAAATGAAACGCTTTAGATCAGGGGTGCCGAAAAGGTAGGTCAGCAGATGTTTTAAAACTACAGCTTTCATGATGCTTTGTCATTCTAAAAGCATGAAAAGCATCATGGGAGTTGTAGTTCTACAACATCTGGGGTTCTCCCTTTTAGGTACCGCTTCTTTAGACAGTATGCAGTGTCCTTAATTTTGCAATGTCTTACACGGGAGCTAAAATGTTCGTATAAAAAACAAAATGCAATTCTTCTCACTTACAGTAAATGTTACAAAAATGTATAAATATAAATGGTTGAATATCTTTTTATGTATTTGTGAGGACCCTGAAGGCTTTCCTAGCAATACAGGCAATTACAACTGTTCTCTATCGCATAAGTGACTGGATTAGCAGCATGTACCCACATATGTAAACCGGTACTAATGACAATCCTACAGGGAGGTGGACAAACCACAAATAGAATGAAACTGCCAGAGAGACAAAAAGGTCACTGAAGGGGCCTTGATGTTGGCATGTGAGCTGACTGTGGCTGCTGCATTGATATCTGGATATAAGAATTTGGGATAGTTTGCAGATACATATTTTGGAGTTAAGCTAATAAATATTTTAACGGAATCCTATTCTTCTAATATTTATTATTTAACTTAATGACAACCCGTGAACAGAGTGCTATTCGACTACACTTGACACAATTAATATGGTGCACAATATGAGGTCTCTAGCGCTTGTCTATAGTGTAAGTAGGCAGCTTGAACAACCCAAACCCAAAGTCTCTTCTTTCTGGTCGCAGATGGATGATGTAGGAAAGGAGCAAAGGGAAAGCAGCACCTTGGGGGTATCATCAGGGAAAGTCAATATGTAGAATACAAGAGGACAAAGTACAAAATATCTTGTTGTATTTTGGAATGATTGGAATAAATACAAGGAAACACACTTACAATTTTTTGGAGCCGATATGTTATCACAGTTTTGGAAACCAAATTGGAGTTTTCCCCCTCTTAAACCTATGAGGTGTATAATTTCAGTTGCCAGACAAGCATTTACTTTTTCATTCCTTTCAAAGTTGTTAGTCCAAGGTCCAGTTTATCACGTTTAGTCTAATTCTTACCCTTCTCTTTTGACAATCTTTATTAAACGATTTAAAGCTTTAGGAACGGATACAAGTAGATGAAAATATATAATGCATATAATGCATGGAAATCCACAAGGAATAGAAAGCCGTGACATGCAAGACAAACTTCATTGAATGTCAATCAAAATGGTTCATATTCAACGATGCATAAAACTCAAAAAGGAGACAGCGTGAACCAGTTGGTTCTCCACCATGTACTTGGCTCTGAAGAGCAAAAAAGGCACAGCCACTATGACATTGCCCGGGTACGGACGGCTCCTGGCGGGCAGACCACTGGGACCCTGACAAGCGACACTGTCAAACCACCAGACAAGTAGCTCCCTGGCCCCTACGTGGAAAACTAAGTATGCACATTGGACCCTCACCCGGGGGCACATCAATGACCCCCCAACCACCCATTATCACAGGTATTCCCAGATCAACCAACACAGAGCACACACAAGGCGCTCCTAGAAGTGAAAGATGAGACAATAGACCGGACAAGCTACCACACCCAAACACGACCTCGGACGGAACAGACACACACACCCCACTATAACTGTGTGCAACTGAACACTGAGGGAATTGACGCTGAGGCTGCACCAGACAACTCCTGGGAGTAGCTCAGTGCCAATCAACCAGACCTCAACCCTTCCCCTCTGACTTTGATTTCCCTCCCCCCCATTTTGCCACACTCTCGCCGGCTACCCAACGCTCATCCGGCCACCCCCTGCTCATCCTCGCAGGCGGGGCGTGGTTGGGCGACCAGACAGGGGGTGCACACCCCCAACCTAATACCGACCCAAGCCCCACTGGGCATAACATTTTCTCATAATTAGCCTAGCCTCGCTTTCCCGGTCAACCCCCACTGTGACGCATGGCGGGGCGCGGTTGGGGGACTGGTCTGTCTACCTCATCTAATTCCTACCCTACTCCACATGGCCAGCGCGCAGGGGAACGACCCGACAAGCCTTGCAGAGACCACGTAAAGATTTGTACACTCCTTCACGCGTTGGGAGACATACAAGTGATGGAGAACAACCATCGTGAAATGGCATGCACCCTGTCCCCACTTCGGATCCTATCTCAGAACTGCAGAGGCTTAAACATCCTGGAACAACGCTCTTATCGCCTACGGGAACTCAAAACCAGGGGCGGGCTGGGCAGGGGGGCAGGGAGGCAATTGCCCCCCAGGCCGCCCGAAATTCTTTTAGGACCGGCCGCGGCAGGCCGGCCCTTTAAATGCTGCAGCCGCCTGAGCTGCGGCTGCAGCTGCTTCTACCCTCCCTCCCCTCCCCTGTAGCGTGGCCGAGCTGCTCTCCGGTCTGCGGTTCCTGGCCGGAGTGATGGGAAGGTGCACACTGAGTGTGCACTTCCTGTCAGTCCGGCCGGTTACAGGAAACAAAAACTCCTGTTCCGCGCGGAGTTTCTGTTTCCTGTAACCGGCCGGACTGACAGGAAGTGCACACTGAGCATGCACCTTCCTATCACTCCGGCCGGGCACCGCGGACCGGAGAGCAGCTCGGCCACGCTACAGGGGAGGGGGTAAGAAGAAGGTGGGGAGGGGTAAGAAGTAGAGGGGGGAGTAAGAAGAGCGGAGGGGGCAGGGGAGGGCTGGCAGCCTTAGGCCTGGGGGGCAAAACCAGTCAAGTGGCCCATTGCACCACCAAATCAGTTCACCATCCATGCCCACCTTTTCCTGGTTTTATAACGGATATTGATGTTATACTAATCAGTAGCTCTTTGCCATACCCGCTCCTTCACGGCTCTGACTTTCAATGTTGTCAGAGTGCAGGCTGAGAATCTCTGAGCCTGTGCCCTGACTCACTAACTGAGCATCGGAACCACGAGGGAGAGGATATGATCTGACTGCACCTACTGCTGGTGCGCACCAGTGGACCACCAGCGAATCGTTTAACCCCTTAAGGACCAAACTTCTGGAATAAAAGGGAATCATGACATGTCACACATGTCATGTGTCCTTAAGGGGTTAAATTAAATATGCTGGTGTACCCAACTTTTGAGCTGTGTTGGCCGCCGGGCGCCTCTATTGTCATGGCACCCTGCGTGACCACACAGCTTGCACACCCCAACGGCTGGCCCTGCCAACACACACTGATGTAACTACTTAGACAGCCCTCAATATTAATACAGACATCAGAGTAAACACCAATAAACTGTGGAAACAGAGCTGATCCCCCCAAATTTATAAAGATTTGCTTAGTGGATTTATTGTAAGATTAAATCATGCCTCCTCCTCTCTCTCTCCCATGCGCTGCTCTGTAGGCTGGGAGGAAGTGAAGAGTAATCACAGTCTCCCAGCACAACGCCACCTGTGGCTGCATGGGGAACAGCTGTTTAATGTAATGCTTGCAGGACAGCCAGCTGCCGCAGAACCTCTTTGTTCCCGTCTCTGCAAAGGGCTCCAGGCACTGCTTGTTGTGAGTGTGAGCCACTGTAAATTAGGGGCACAGGGCACTTGCACTGCGGTAAAGACGGGTCTGGGCAGGAGGAGAGTGCAGTGCAATCAGTGCATTCCCCTCCTGTGGGTCTCCAGTAGACTGGTGCACCTGCCCAGGATCAGAGCCGGTGCAAGGATTTTTGCTGCCCTAGACAAAATATAAATTTGCCGCCCCCCCATGTGACATCACAATGCCCCACCCATATGATCTGCCATATGAACTAACGCCAGTGCTGCACACAGTGTGTGTTTACATTAAAAAGCCTGCAGGGACCAGCTATAGACACCAGAACCACTTCATTAAGCTATAGTGTCCCTTTAATGTGAGGTAAATTATAGATTAGTGTCACTAATAATATACTAGATTGCCTACTTACAATTAGATGAAGATGATGATGGGCTGCAGTTTGGCTCCACTGGTCTGGTGTAGAAAAAAGGACCTCTGGAGGCTGTTTGCAACTGTGGTCACAAAATTCAATGTTCTGGGATAATTGGAAGCAGCTCAATTTTTGGGGGCCCCTTACACAGCTCAAGGTCTGGGCCCCAGGGCCTGACGGTGAGTATGCCCATAAGGCCCACTCATAAGTCCACTTATATGTTCCACCCACCAATGAGTTCGCTCACAGGGAGTGGAGTGTGTAGGGGATGTGTTATGTGTTATTGTAGAGGATCTAATATGTGTGCTTATGGTATGTAGTGTATAGGGATACCAGTTTGTGCAGGTGATGCAGTGTGTTTGTGTGTAGTGGAAGCAGTGTGTATTTGTGTATAAGGGACGTATCATGTGTTTCTGGTTGTGTGTAAGGGATGCATTGTGTGAATCTGTGTTTGTATGTATAAGGGATGCAAGGTGTGTGTCTGTATGTGTGTGCATTGAGTGTAAGAGATGCATTGTGTTTCTGTGTGTATGTAAGAAAAGCAGTGTGTGTGTGTTTGCATTGTCTGTTTCTGTGTATGTGTGCAAAGGATGCATTGTCTTTGTGTGTAAGGGTTGCATTGTGTGTGTGTGTGTAATGGATGCATTGTGTGTTTCTCTGTGTGTAAGGGAAGCATGTTGTGTTTCTGTGTATGCATAGGGATGCATTGTGTGTTTTTGTGTATGTATAGGGATGCATTGTGTGTGTGTGTGTGTGCGCATAGTGTGAAAGAGCTCCCTGTCTTGCCCCTGTCCTATAGAGCTGTCCCTTAGAGCTCTCCCCCACCCTCCCTTAGCGGTCTCTTCTCACACTCACCCACCCTCCCTGTGCTCTTCTCATCCCCCCTCCACCCTCCCTGTATTTTTCGCACTCCTCCCTCTATGTGTTCTCCTCACCCCCCTGTGTTCTTCTTACTCCCCCCTTCTTCTTCTTACACCCCCTTCTTCTTATTACCCCCTCTTCTTCTTCTTCTTACACCCCCTTCTTCTTACCCCCTTCTTCTTCTTACTCCCCCTTCTTCTTCTAACTCCCCCCTTCTTCTTCTTACTCCCCCTTCTCCTTCTTACTTCCCCTTGTCCTTCTTACTTCCCCCTCTCCTTCTTACTCCCCCCTCTCCTTCTTACTCCCCACTCTTTTTCTTACTCCCCCTTCTTCTTACCCCCCTCTTTTTCTTATCTCCCCTCCTTATTACTCCCCCCTTCTTCTTCTTACTCCCCCCTATTTTTCTTACTCCCCCCTTCTTCTTCTTACCCCCTTCTTTTTCTTATCTCCCCTCCTTCTTACTCCCCCTCCCCCTCTTCTTATTCCCCCTCTCCCTCTTCTTACTCCACCTCCCCTCTTCTTACTAAACCTCCCCCTCTTCTTCCCCCTTTTTCTTATCTCCCCTCCTTCTTACTCCCCCCTCTTCTTACTCCCCCCTCCCCCTCTGCTTATGCCCCCTCCCCTCTTCTTACTCCCCCCCTCCCATCTTACTCCCCCCTCCCCTCTTCTTACTCCCCCCTCCCCTCTTCTTACTCCCCCTCTTCTTCTTACTCCCCCCTCCCCCTCTTCTTACTCCCCCCTCCCCTCTTCTTACTCCCCCCCTCTTCTTACTCCCCCCTCCCCTCTTACTCCCCCCTTCCCTCTTCTTACTCCCCCTCCCCTCTTCTTACTCCCCCCTCTTACTCCCACCCCTCCCCTCTTACTCCCCCTCCCTTCTTCTTACTCCCCCTCCCCTCTTCATACTCCCCCCTCCCCTCTTCTTACTCCCCCTCTTCTTACTCCCCTCCTCCCCCTCTTCTTACTCCCCTCCTCCCCCTCTTCTTACTCTCCCCCTCCCCTCTTCTTACTCTCCCCCTCCCCTCTTCTTACTCCCCCCTCCCCTCCTCTTACTCCCCCTCCCCCCTTCGTACTCCCCCTCCCTTCTTCTTACTCCCCCTCCCTTCTTCTTACTCCCCCCTCCCCTCTTACTTCCCCTCCCCTCTTCTTACTCCACCCTCCCCCTCTACTTACACCCCTCCTCCCCCCTCCCCCTCTTCTTACTCTCCCCCTCCCCTCTTCTTACTCCCCCCCCCTTCGTACTCCCCCTCCCTTCTTCTTACCCCCCCTCCCCTCTTACTCCCCCTCCCCTCTTCTTACTCCCCCCTCCCCCTCTACTTACACACTCCCTCCCCCCTCCCCCCTTCTTACACCCCCTCCCCCCTTCTTACTCCCCCTCCCTTCTGCTTACTCCCGTCCCTTCTTCTTACTCCCCCTCCCTTCTTCTTACTCCCCCCTTCCCTCTTACTCCCCCCTCCCCTCTTTTTACTCCCCCTCCCCCTCTTCTTACTCCCCCCTCCCCTCTTCTTACTCCCCCTCCCCTCTTCTTACTCCCCCCCTCTTCTTACTCCCCCCTCCCCTCTTACTCCCCCCTTCCCTCTTCTTACTCCCCCTCCCCTCTTCTTACTCCCCCCTCTTACTCCCACCCCTCCCCTCTTACTCCCCCTCCCTTCTTCTTACTCCCCCTCCCCTCTTCTTACTCCCCCCTCCCCTCTTCTTCTTACTCCCCCCTCCCCTCCCTCCCCCTCCCCCTCTTCTTACTCCCCCCTTCCCCTCTTCTTACTCCCCCTCCCCTCTTCTTATTCCCCCCTCCCCTCTTCTTACTCCCCCTCTCCCTACTCCCCCTCCCCCTTCTTCTCTTCTTACTCCCCCTCCCCTCTTCTTATTCCCCCTCCCCTCTTCTTACCCCTCCCCTCTTACTCCCCCCTCCCCTCTTCTTACTCCCCCCTCTCCCTCTTCTTACTCCCCCTCCCCTCTTCTTACTCCCCCCTCTCCCTCTTCTTACTTCCCCTCCCCCTCTTCTTCTTACTCCCCTCCCCCTCTTCTTCTTACTCCCCCTCCCCTCTTATTCTTACTCCCCCCTCCCCTCTTCTTACTCCCCCTCTTCTTCTTACTCCCCCTCCCCTCTTCTTACTCCCCCCTCCCCTTTCCCCTCTTCTTACTTCCCCTCCCCTCTTCTTACTCCCCCCCTCCCCTCTTACTCCCCCTCCCCTCTTACTCCCCCTCCCTTCTTCTTACTCCCCCCTCCCCTCTTACTCCCCCCTCCCCTCTTCTTACTCCCCCCTCCCCTCTTCTTACTCCCCCCTCCCCTCTTATTCCCCCCTCCCCTCGTCTTACTCCCCCCTCCCCTCTTCTTACTCCCCCCTCCCCTCTTACTCCCAATTTTGTTCGGTATTTACAGATGAAAATGAAGGAAAGGGACCTCAGTTAAGAAAAAGGATAAATGAGTCATTTATTACACGTGAGTTTACAGAGGAAGAGATTCTATTTCAACTCTCAAAAGTAAAGACAAATAAGTCAATGGGACCTGATGGAATACACCCAAAGCTATTAAAAGAGCTTAGTGGTGTACTAGCAAAACCATTAACAGATTTATTTAACCAATCATTGATAACAGGAGTAGTCCCAGAAGATTGGAAGTTGGCGAATGTTGTGCCCATTCACAAGAAAGGTAATAGGGAGGAGTCGGGCAACTATAGGCCAGTAAGCCTTACTTCAGTAGTGGGGAAAGTGATGGAAACCATGTTAAAGGATAGGATTGTTGAACATCTAAAAACACATGGATTTCAAGATCAGAGACAACATGGGTTTACTTCAGGGAGATCATGCCAACTAATCTTATTGATTTCTTTGATTGGGTAACTAAAATTATAGATCAGGGTGGTGCAGGAGACATTGCTTACCTAGATTTCAGTAAGGCTTTTGACACTGTTGCACATAGAAGGCTTATCAATAAACTGCAATTTTTAAGTTTGGATTCCAATATTGTTGAATGGGTGAGGCAGTGGCTGAGTGACAGGCAACAGAGGGTTGTAGTCAATGGAGTATATTCGAAGCTTGGGCTTGTCACCAGTGGGGTACCTCAGGGATCTGTACTTGGACCTATTCTCTTTAATATTTTTATTAGTGATATTGCAGAAGGTCTTGATGGTAAGGTATGTCTTTTTGCTGATGATACTAAGATATGTAACAGGGTTGATATTCCAGGAGGGATAAGCCAAATGGCTAATGATTTAGGTAATCTAGAAAAATTGTCAGAGTTGTGGCAAATGATACTTAATGTGGATAAGTGCAAGTGTAGCGGAGTAGAGGTATGATCCAAGGTATCCGCTGGTAGACAGGAACAGCAATCCAAGACAGGTACATGACAGGTAGCACAGTTACAATCCCTTCCCTCCAAGAACTAGACGACACATAGCTTGGAGGTCAACTGTCAGCTTTATTCACACATTTGCTTTTATGTCTTTTTCCCATGCAAGGGAGGTAACTTACAACATCCAATCCTATCGTGGTCACCTCCTCTCCCTCTCCTCCCCTTAGATTAACAGTTAAACTCATTAGTGGGAACAGAGTTTTCCCCAGTTTCTGGATGTCCCCTAAATACAGGGGGTCCGGGGACAAATGAGGGGTCCCCTGGTAGGTCTGATCTGGGTGAGCAACATACTCAAAATTCACCCAGATCGGACCAGGGGTTCGGGAGTTACAGACAGTTAAAGTTTTGACCGACCGCAGGAATTCGGTAGCCGAAAACAGCTCCATGAATTCTGGCCCTGCGGTCAGTCTAGTTCAATGAACACAAAGTACCGAACAGCCTAGCCATCCGGCTCTAATTCTGCATTCGGATGAATCCCCTAGTCTGGGGGATTCATCCTACCGAATGGCGAGCCGTTCGGCAGTTTGAATCGCATGTTTCCGTTGTTCTGGAGGTCTGAGCGGTGTCTGGGTAGTTGAGCGTCCGATTTTAGTTCCAGACGCTCGACGACCAAACACACGAGCCCAATTGCTACATTCCCCTAAGGTGAGGCACAGATTACATTAGACATACAGTTTAAATACAATGCAATACTTAGTGCAACAGTCTCTTGTGGCTGCTTTTGCCACAATGCTCCCCCAGAACCAAGCCAGCATACACAGTCTGATCCCAACGGATCGGCTTGGGGATGTCTGGAGGAGTACCCACAGATCACTTGTCCAGTTCAGTTTGTCGAGATAACCCGTCGGCATTTCCATTGAGCTTCCCCGGGCGATATTGGATGTTGAAATCAAATGGCTGCAGCGCTAAGCTCCCCTGACACCCGGTTCAGCCAGACCAACGGGTTGTGATCTGTGAGCAGTGAGAAAGGTTGCCCATACAAATAGGGCTGCAGCTTCTTGAGGGCCCACACCACGGCAAGGCATTCCTTTTCGATGGCGGCGTAGCTTACTTCTCTGGGTAAAAGTTTTCTGCTGAGGTAAGCTACCGGATGCTCACCGCCATCTGCTCCGATCTGGCTCAGTACTGCTCCCAATCCAAACATTGAAGCGTCTGTATGAACGAGAAAGCGTTTAGTTGGATCAGGAGCAGCTAACACAGGAGCATTAACCAGAGCATTTTTCAGGAGTTGGAATGCCTGTTCACACTCTGGGGCCCATACTACTAACTTAGGGAGGTTCTTGCGGGTTAAGTCGGTAAGGGGCGTGGCCAGGGCGCTGTAGTTAGGTACAAACTTTCAGTAATACCCTGCGGTCCCCAAAAATGCTAGTACCTGGGTTTTAGTGCGGGGGGTTGGCCATTTAGCTAGGGCCTCTATTTTGGCTGGCTCGGGTTTTTGTTGGCCACTGCCTACTCGGTGTCCTAGGTATTGGACCTCGGCCATCCCTATATGACATTTACTGGGTTTGAGGGTTAGTCCGGCTTCTCTGATGCGGTCTAGTACGGCCCCTATATGGTTCAGGTGATCTGCCCAGGAATAACTAAAGATGGCTATGTCGTCTAAATAGGCGCAAGCGTACTCCTGAAACCCATCTAATAGTCGGTCCACCATTCTTCATCCCAAATGGCATGACCCTGAATTGGTACAGGCCAAATGGGGTGACGAAGGCCGATTTGGGAATAGCGTCCTCGGCCAATGGGATTTGCCAATATCCCTTGCAAAGATCAATGGTGGTTAAGTATTTGCCCCTGGCCATTTTGTCTAATAACTCGTCTATCCGGGGCATGGGATAGGCGTCGGACACGGTTTTATCATTGAGCCTCCGGTAATCTACGCAGAAGCGGGTAGTTCCATCCCGCTTCGGCACAAGTACCACTGGGGATGCCCAGGAGCTATCCGAAGGCTCAATTACCCCTAACTGCAACATTTCTTTCAGCTCCTTGTACATGTTCCCCCTCACTGCTTCGGGAATGCGGTAGGGCGGTTGACGGAGCGGGGTCGGATCTAGGGTTTCCACTCGATGGGTAGCTAACGGGGTATATCCAGGGAGGTTGGAAAAAGTGGCTCCTTTTTCCCTAATTAAACTTTGGGCCTGGGCTCTTTCCTGGGGATTCAAGCGTTCTAACTGTACGGCTGCTAGATCCTCTTGTAGGGTTTCTCGGGCTAGCATGTCCGGGAGGGGTAGGTTATCTGTGTCCTCAGCGGCCGAGGCGCAGATGGCGGATACTTCCTCTGTGCGCTCGCGGTAGGGTTTCAGCATGTTCACATGGAACATGCGTCTGCCTCCGGTCCCGGCGCAGGGGCCAATTATATAGGTGGTATCGCAGACTTGCTCTACCACCATGAATGGGCCCCGCCAGGAAGCCTGCAGCTTATCAGTAGGGACGGGTCATAGGACTAGCACCTTCTGGCCGACCTGAAAGCTGCGGTCCCTGGCTCCCCTATCATACCATCGGCGCTGGCGTTCTGGGCCGCCTGGAGGTTGTTACGCACAGCCTGGGTCAATTCCTCCAAGCGGTTCCGGAATTCCAACACATAGGGTACGATAGGGGTGCCGTTAATGGTCGTTCCCCCCTCCCAGTGTTCTCTGATTACATCTAGGGGACCCCTTACGCTCCTTCCGAACAACAATTCGAAAGGGGAGAACCCGGTGGACTCTTGGGGCACCTCTCGGTAGGCGAACAGTAGATGGGGTAAGAACCGCTCCCAGTCTTTCTGGGTCGCTACGAACGTGCGGATCATTTGTTTTAGCGTTCCATTGAAACGTTCACAGAGGCCATTGGACTGGGGGTGGTACGGGGAGTTAAGGATAGCTTGGACCCCGCATACTTTCCAAAGCTGGTGAGTGACCTCGGCCGTGAATTGGGTACCCCTATCCAAAATAATCTCCCGGGGTATCCCCATACGGGTAAATATGCGCATAAGGGCGTCTACTATGGTCTCGGCGTGTACATTCGTCAGGGCTACTGCTTCGGGGTATCTGGTGGCGTAGTCTACTACGGTCAATATGTATTTCTTGCCAGAGGGGCTCGGTTGTTTCAGCGGTCCGATTATGTCTACCGCTACCCGGCTAAAGGGCTCTTCGATTATGGGTAGGGTGTGCAGTTTGGCCTTGTATCGGTCCCCCCTTTTCCCCACTCTCTGACAGGTATCACAGGTATTACAGTAATGCTTAATATCCTGGGATATCCCTGGCCAGAAGAAATTCTGCAGCAGCCGATGTTTGGTTCGGCTGATCCCTAGGTGGCCTGACATGGGAATGTCGTGGGCAATTCGCATTAATTCTTGCCTATACTTTCGAGGCACAATTAACTGTTTGATGGGGACGGGGATAGATCCAGCTACTACCTTTTCTGCATACTGGTACAATAACCCCTTATCCCAAGCATACCTCTCCCCCTCTATGCCATTCTGGTTTTTATCTATCCGGTCCTTGTAAACCTGTAGGGACGGGTCTAGGGCGACCTCACTACCAAATTCTAATGGGGCATCCCAGGGTAACACAGTGTGATCAGGGGGGGTCGGGCTTACCTGAGCCTCAGAGTCGATGGGTGGTGCCGTGGTGTGAGCCTGTTGGCGAGTGACGACCGGATAAGCCTCTTGTGGAGGTGGTCGTGTAACAAAAGCGGAGGTTAGCTCCCCCAAATCATTCCCCAAAATAACATCCGCAGGCAGGTCCTGCATCATCCCCACTTCGATTTGTCCTGCCCCCGCTCCCCAGTCCAAATGTAGTTTAGCAGTGGGCACTTTGTAAATAGCTCCCCCTGCAACTCATACTGCGATACAGTCTCCCGTGAGATGGTCCGTGGCCACTAGATGGTTCCGTACCAGAGTGATGGTGGCCCCGGAATTTCTTAATCCCTCCATCCGCTTTCCCTCCACATGGACCACTTGTCGGTGGCCTTGGCGGTTGTCAGATGCCGCCTGCACCGGGTTTACCTCATGGAGGGTGCCCAAGGGTTCCTCTATTTGAGTAGGGGTGAAAGGTTGAGCCAATGCTTTGGTCTGATAGCAGTGAACTGCAGCTCGAGGGGTAGGCGGTGGTCGTTGAGGGGTCCAGGCTGGCCTGGCCCGGTTTCGGGGACAGTCTCGTTGTACGTGACCAAGCTGGTTACAGGTATGGCACCGGATATGTGCCCTGTTGTTGTACCGGGGGGGGTTGTGTATGGGCAGTCCCTCCTGGTCGGGGAAAATCTACTGGGGTAGGTCGGGGAAAGGTTGGCGGGGATTGCACTTTAGTGGATGAGTGCTGTTCCCGCCGGGTGTCCTGATGCTCATCCGCTAGCTTAGCGGCCTCTTGTAAGGTGCAGGGTTTACGATCTCTTACCCAGTTCTGTAGTTGGGGTGACAAGCGTGTGTAAAATTGTTCCAGCACCAACAACTGCATGATCTCTTGGGACGTGACGGCTTTCGCTGCCTCAATCCACCCGGTAGCTGCCCGCTGTAGCCGGTGTGCGAACTCTGCATGCGAGTCTTTTTCTGGTTTGAGTAGTGCCCGGAACTGTATTCGGTATGCCTCAGGTGTAATGGCATACCGTGCGAGAAGGGTTTGTTTTACCTTCTGAAAGTCCTGGATATCCTCCACCGGCATGGCTCGGTAGGCATCTGCTGCGCGGCCTGATAGGTTACCAGCTAGCAAGGGCACTTGGTCTTCGGTGCTGATGGCATGCAGCTGGCACAACCGTTCAAAGTCCTGTAAATAGCCATCAATGTCCCCCTCTGTATCAATAAATGCTTTGAATGCCTGGTAAGGGAGTTTTTGCTTTTCTTGGCGGGGTAGGGACAGACGTTGTGCTTCCTTCCCCCGCTTGTTGGTTCCTCTGCGTCGTTCGCAGCATGAGGTACGCCTGTACATCGTTGTAAATCCGGTCTGCCATCTGCTCCGCTAGGGCTGGTGAGAATAGAGCCATCCTGCTCCTATATTCCCTGGCAAACTCGGATTCCTCCTCCTCCCTTGGAGGTGCTGCAGCAGCTGCGACTCTGTCTCCTTCCATGAGCTCTGCGATTAGGACAGCCTTTGTTTTGTTGCTTGCTATCCTCCCTCTCGCTTCTAGTAACTCTTTTAGCGTGTCCCGTTTCAAGAGGGTATAATCCGTTTCCATTCAGTCCGTTTCAATTCCTGCCGAACGCTTCTTGCTGTGTAGTTACGATCCCGTCGCTTGCCACCAATTGTAGCGGAGTAGAGGTATGATCCAAGGTATCTCCGCTGGTAGACAGGAACAGCAATCCAAGACAGGTACAAGACAGGTAGCGTAGTTACAATCCCTTCCCTCCAAGAACTAAACGACACATAGCTTGGAGGTCAACTGTCAGCTTTATTCACACATTTGCTTTTATGTCTTTTTCCCATGCAAGGGAGGTAACTTACAACATCCAATCCTATCGTGGTCACCTCCTCTCTCTCTCCTCCCCTTAGATTAACAGTTAAACTCATTAGTGGGAACAGAGTTTTCCCCAGTTTCTGGATGTCCCCTAAATACAGGGGGTACGGGGACAAATGAGGGGTCCCCTGGTAGGTTTGATCTGGGTGAGCAACATACTCAAAATTCACCCAGATCGGACCAGGGGTTCGGGAGTTACAGACAGTTAAAGTTTTGACCGACCGCAGGAATTCGGTAGCCGAAAACAGCTCCATGAATTCTAGCCCTGCGGTCGGTCTAGTTCAATGAACACAAAGTACCGAACAGCCTAGCCATCCGGCTCTAATTCTGCATTCGGATGAATCCCCTAGTCTGGGGGATTCATCCTACCGAACGGCGAGCCGTTCGGCAGTTTGAATCGCATGTTTCCGTTGTTCTGGAGGTCTGAGTGGTGTCTGGGTAGTCGAGCGTCCGATTTTAGTTCCAGACGCTCGACGACCAAACACCGCTGTTCGGGAGTTAAGATGGCCGCCGCCACGTGTTCGGTCACACACGAACCCAATTGCTAATACTTGCAACATTCCCCTAAGGTGAGGCACAGATTACATTAGACATACAGTTTAAATACAATGCAATACTTAGTGCAACAGTCTCTTGTGGCTGCTTTTGCCACAGCAAGATAATGCATCTTGGACGTAAAAACCCAAGGGCAGAGTACAGAATATTTGATAGAGTCCTAACCTCAACATCTGAGGAAAGGGATTTAGGGGTGATTATTTCTGATGACTTAAAGGTAGGCAGACAATGTAATAGAGCAGGAAATGCTAGCAGAATGCTTGGTTGTATAGGGAGAGGCATTAGCAGTAGAAAGAGGGAAGTGCTCATGCCATTGTACAGAACACTGGTGAGACCTCACTTGGAGTATTGAACGCAGTACTGGAGACCATATCTTCAGAAGGATATTGATACCTTAGAGAGAGTTCAAAGAAGGGCTGTTACAAATTGCTATTTGTAACTGGGCCTTTAAATGAGAAATTGCCCTGCTTCCCTGGATTGTGGAGAAGCCTGTTTGCCAGCCTCCTTCATCATGACTATGGCCCTGGGAGATTGGGCCCTTTAAAAACAGTATTGGGCCCTAACAGAGTGCATGTCACTCATTCTGGCCCTTTAAATACAGTGGGGTCATTCGGTACTTGCCCTGTGTGAGCGGTGATACCCCAGATAGCTATGCCATGGAGCCTATTCATATAATGAAAGACTATGGGAAAGACTTTAGCTCCATGGCAATTGAACTGTGTGAATAGGATCTGCGCGCTATTCAGTAGTTTTGTGCGCTCAGATCCCAGCTATCTGGGGATATGTGAAATGTCTGTGTGTTATGTGTAAAAGGTGACTTTATGTATTTTAAAGTGTTTTACTGTCTTTGTGTCCCCATGTGCTCAATGGAGTCTGTCTGTCCTGGGAGGTAATTGGATTACTTCTCCATTTTCTCCAAGAAAGAAGGCTCTGTAAAACCGGTCTGAGCCGGAAAGCCATGCTGGCAGGGGTTTTAAAAGATACTTTACTAACTTTTGAACCCCTGGTCTGATTCATGCCATTTTTTAATATGTTGTTCCCCTGAATGGATTGATTGTGGATATGTAATTTTTATGGAGATTGAATGCATGGTTTTAAAGTTATAGTGTATGTGTAAAAACTGTATTTTTACTGTCTGTAATAATTATGTTAACTGCTTATCTGAGGGAGGGGATGTGTGGGTTGTACTGTTATTTGATTGGTTATTTTAGGCCTCCTCCTGGGTGTGTTCTGTATGTGCACAACCGTAATAAAAACCAGGCTGGGTGTGCCAGCACCTCAGTTCTTCTTGACCCTCAATACGTAGCCTTGTCTCGTTATTGGAGGGAACTGCTATATCACACTGGGGATTGCTATGCTCTGCATATTCCCTGCAGCTTTAATCACTTAGCTCTTTTGAGATCTTGATCCTGTTACGCCCTCCTTGGAGGAGAGGTCTTTCCCACACGGTCCTGAATGCTGGAGGTTCATTCAGGGTGGAAGGAAGACAGCGCGGCTCCAGTTAAGCTACGGCAGTTGTGGAGTCTGCGGTGGTTGTGGTGTCATCTGCAGTGCGTGGAGTCCTCAGGAAGCACTAGGAGCATCCGTCAACGGAAGGTGATCCGTTACAGGCTGCTAAACTGGCTCATGGATTGCAGGATAAAACTTACCAGGAAAGGTTAAAGGATCTTAACATGTACAGCTTGGAGGAAAGACGAGACAGGGGGATATGATAGAAACATTTAAATACATAAAGGGAATCAACACAGTAAAGGAGGAGACTATATTTAAAAGAAGAAAAACTACCACAACAAGAGGACATAGTCTTAAATTAGAGGGACAAAGGTTTAAAAATAATATCAGGAAGTATTACTTTACTGAGAGGGTAGTGGATGCATGGAATAGCCTTCCAGCTGATGTGGTAGAGGTTAACACAGTAAAGTAAGTAAGCATGCGTGGGATAGGCATAAGGCAATCCTAACTATAAGATAAGGCCAGGGACTAATGAAAGTATTTAGAAAACTGGGCAGACTAGATGGGCCGAATGGTTCTTACCTGCCGTCACATTCTATGTTTCTGTTTCATGTAATTTTGTAATCCTCCATTCTTTTTTACAATTAAACCGTTTTTTATGGGAGCTGTTTGGTGTGGCTGGATCATTGAATTATCCTAGTTACCGGGGCACCCTGTGGTCATCATTGAAGGAGGATTCGTAATTACCCCCCATATACATCGTGGGGAGGCACCTCTAACACGCTTTTAACACTTGGAATTTGTGAGTGTAATAGAATATTTTGTTTTATAATTGATACCAGACAATATTGCACTACGTATTTTTGTCCTTTATTTTAGGCACATCAGTGAAATCCATAAACACCCTATTCTGTTGTAACGGAGCTCCGTGTACTCCGACCGAGTACCCTCCGTTGATGGATGCTCATAGCGCTCTCAGAGGACTCCAAGCACTGCAGACGACACCACAACCACCGCAGGCTCCACAACCGCCGTAGCTTAAATGGAGCCGCGCCGTCTTCCTTCCACCCTGGATCGGCTTCTGTCCTCCAGGACCGTGTGGGGAAGACCTCTCCTCCAGGAGAGCGTATCCGGAACAAGCTCTTACAAGAGCTAAGTGATTAAGAGCTCAGGGGAATATGCAGCGCATAGCAATCCCCAGTGTGATATAGCAGTTCCCTCCAATAACGAGACAAGGCTACGTATTGAGGGTCAGAAGAGGTCTCTGGACTGGAACACCCAGCCTGCTTTTTATTAGGATAAGGTACACACAGGACACTCCCAGGGGGAGGATGAAATTAACCAATAACAGCATAGTACAGCCCACAGGTTCTCTCCCCTCAGATAAACAGTTAAACCAATTATTACATACAATAAAAATACAGTTTTCACATACACACTGTAACTTTAAAACCATACATTCAATTTCAATAAAAATTGCATATTCAGACTCAGCATACATCAAACATAAACACTTTCAAAAATCAGCCAAATCCCTCCAGTGGATCAAAAGTTAGCTGGAAGTCCTTTATGACTGACCGCAAGCACAATTTCCTGCCCAAAACAGTTCCATAGATTTGGGCTGTGCGGTCGGTCAATTTCATGCGGAAAAACTACTAAGTCCCATTTCGAACGGGACTTAGTCTCTGGAGCTGCAAGTTCCGTATGGGAGAAGGTAAGGGTCAGCGGTGTTCGGCAAAATGTGTAGCCGATTTTAGTTCCACAGAATCTTTAGCATACACCGCTGACCGCATTCGAATGACTAAAATGGCCGCCGCCACGTGTTCGGCTGCCGAATGGCGGCCACCCAGCGCTCGGCAATTAACCTGTAGTAACCTCACAGCCTGGGAGGTAAATTGCCTGCACACTTTAGCTTCTGGGTGGTCCGCCTGTGTGGTACTTGGTTCAGTAAGCCCTATTTACTGAACCAAGTGGGAGAAAGCCAGGGGCAAGTTATTTTACAGGTCTGGGGACATAGTCTTAAAGGGGTATTGTTCAGCAAAGTCACAATATGTCCCCAGACGGTTCTTAAAGGGCCATACACACCCAATAAATGTTAATAAGTTTTCAGGGGCACAATCTTCCAGGGGCCATAGTCATGAGGCAGGAGGCTGGCAAACATGCTTCTCCACAATCCAGGGAAGCAGGGCAATTTCTCATTTAAAGGGCCAGTTACAAATAGCGATTTGTAACATCTGTATATATCCAGTAGGTGAACCTCTTCCTTCTGTAGAGCGAAGCAGGATCAGGAACAAGAGCTCTTACAAGAGCTCAGTAGCTAAGGGAGTATGCAGAGCATAGCAATCCCCGTAGTGATTATAGCGGTTTCCTACAAACACGAGTCGAGGCTGTGAGTTAGAGGGTCAAGTAGTTCTCTTTAATTGGCACCAAAGGGCTTTCTTTTATGCAGGTTTTACACATACAGTACCGCCCACAGGGTTTTGTAGAACAATCAATAAAATATTACAGAAAAACACTCCCATTCATTCCCACAAAATCAACCCCTCTGCCTGTGATATAATTACTGTACACAATGGGTTAATGTAATTATCACAGGCAGGAAAATATACTTTTTACACATATACTGTAACTTTAAAACTATACATCCAATCTTCATAATCACATATTCGAACTCAGCATACTTCAAATATAAACACTCTAAAAATCATACAAATCCCTCCAGTAGACATTTAGTTAGACGAAAGTCCTTTATGACCGACCGCAAGCACATTTTCCTGCCCAAAACAGTTCCATAGATTTTGGCTGTGCGGTCGGTCAATTTCACACTGAAAAAATGACTAAGTCCTATTCGCATGCACAAACGGGACTTAGTTTCTGTGGCTGAAAACTAAGTGGAGGAGAAGGTAAGGGTCAGCGGTGTTCGGCTAAATGTGTAGCCGATTTCAGTTCCATGAATTTGGCTGCACACACCGCTGACCGCGTTCACCTGAACAAAGATGGTTGGTAATTTACCTACAGCGGGCTCCCAGCCTGGGAGGTAAATTGACGGCACCCTTCCACTTCTGGGTGGTCTGCCTGTGTGGTACTTGGTTCAGTAACCCTTATTTACTGAACCAAGTAGGAAAAGGGCACAAACAAAGTATTTTAGGGGACTGGGGACACAGTCTTAAAGTGGCATTGTTCCAAAAAGTTTTAATGTGTCCCCAGACGGTCCTTAAAGGGCCATAAACACTAGGTCCATAGACATGGGGCAAAAGGCTGGCAATGAGGCATCTCCATAATACAGGGAAGCAGGGCAATTTGTCGCATAAAATAAGTTACAAAAGGCATTTTGTAACAAGGCCCTTGTGCCTCTGTATGCTAAGACTGTCTGAGTCAGGCAATACTTGCAGCATCGCCAGTGTGGACCATGATAACCCCCACCGTTTGAAGGAGAGGAAGATCTCAAGGAAGCTTCACGGCTGAGCGAATTGAGAACCTGTCAAGGGATTGCTTGTTTCCCTCGCCCGGAACTTGGAAAGCCCCAGTAGTGTAAAGACTCAGTGATTATTTGATAATAAACGCTGTCACCACACTGTGTGCAGGTTCCTAAGGATGTTGCCTCTGCAGGTAGGTTATAGGTGGCAAGTAAGTATAAAAGTTTTTCTGTAGAATTTCGAGAAAGTCAGAGTAGCCCATCTGCTGTGCAACCACTCAGCATGGCCGTCACCTCCACCCTATGACAGATTTTTTTTTATATTTACTTGTATATTTCTTGTTTCTTTTAAAATACATATTTTCAAAGTGAGAGAAAATGCTTATATCAATACCAAAAAAAGAATAAAAATAAGAGAAAAAAAACACACACAAAGTTAAAAGTATTGTGTTGCATGAATATATAGATATTAAAAGACGAACCTAGCGAGTATTGGGCTTATTTTCGTTATTTATTTTAATTTATAATAATAATGACAAAGTATTTAACCAGGCAAGGTACATTCAGATTGCTCTGGTTTTCAAGTATGTCCTGGGGATGTTACTTTTGCCCCACAACCACGGTTGTTATATATATTTATATATAAGGAGTTTTGCCATTTAAGGGAGCCAAACAATTCTGTTCTTCTTACTAATATTTATATTACTACCATTTACGATTACCATTTAAGATTTATCAAAGTGGAACATCCCCCCAAAAAGTGGCACAAATATCTAAATGTGGGACAATCACCATGAAAACCAATTAGCAGGCATATTCGTTAGCTTGTCCGTTTACACGTTGCAGAACATGGCATTCTAATAAATCTTCCCCTACATATTTTGCTAGCATTCTTTCAAACACATATAGTACACACAAATATATATATCTAGTACTGCTCAAAAATAACCACCATTATTGTACATAGGTTCAGGGACAGCCTTAGGCCTTTAGAAGCCCCTCGATGGTTACATAGAATTTGTGCATAGGGGAGTAGTGTTTGTATAGGGGCTTTATTACATTAATAATTGTTAATATGTATATATAATCCCCACTTCCCTGTTGTTACCTTGTATGGATGATGGCATGCCAATCTCTATGGTGGTTCAGTGTGCTGGGAATCTGGTCTGTCCCTCCACCTCTGTGTGTGATATTTGTAGGGTTGATTCAATTAAGTCCTTGGTGTCTAGTAGTTGGGGAAGCAGGGACTCATTCCTGCTTCTTCCTTAGTGAGCAGCAGTAACAGCAGCTAATAGAGGCCGCATTTGGCTCCACCACACTGCTGATTTGGCCCACCCTATTAAGTTCCCACCCTATTAAGTTCCCACCCTATTAAGTTCCCACCCTATTAAGTTCCCACCCTATTAAGTTCCCACCCTATTAAGTTCCCACCCTATTAAGTTCCCACCCTATTAAGTTCCCACCCTATTAAGTTCCCACCCTATTAAGTTCCCACCCTATTAAGTTCCCACCCTATTAAGTTCCCACCCTATTAAGTTCCGCTCCACCTCCCTTACTAGTTGCGGCCGGTTTTGATGTTATCGGCCCCTGCATGTGTGAGCTGCTTCAGCTGCCCAAAGCCCAAGTTGTAAAGGTGCCCTGTGCGGTCGCACAGCTCGCACACCCATGAAGCTAGCCCCGCAAGGGCTATAGCTAAACACAGTCTATTTTCTTTACTAATTGGACTCTATCATTTATTGCACATATGAGTAATATATATATAGTGCACAATCTTCAGACATATTAAGATGCTTTTTATGTTAATGCACATCACCCCAGACTCTACATAATCTGTACATATAACCCCCTCTGCCCCAAAACACAAAATGTGATCATATTTCTACTTTAAAAAGCTCTCAGCATGGCAAACAATTTGGCATTGTAGGACAGCTGGCTAAAACATTTCTCAAATTCAAAAAGGTTTCTCTTGAATGTGAATTCTATGATGTCGCATTAGATGAGATTTTCTTTTAAAGCATTTCCCACATTCAGAACACGAGAAAGGCTTCTCTCCAGTGTGAGTACTTTGATGCCTAACAAGGCTTGCATTATGGCTGAAATATTTCCCACATTCATCACACGAGAATGGTTTCTCTCCAGTGTGAGTTCTCTGATGCCTAACAAGGCTTTCATAATAGCTAAAAGCTTTCCCACATTCAGAACAAAAGAATGGTTTCTCTCCTGTATGAGTTCTAAGATGTTTAACAAGGTTAGAATTGCACGTAAAACATTTCCCACATTCTGAACACGAGAATACAGTGTGACTTCTTTGATGTCTAACAAGGTTAGAATTGCATGTAAAACATTTCCCACATTCGGAGCATGAGAATATGGTGTGGGTTCTCTGATGTCTAATAAAGTTTGCATGCCAAGTAAAACATTCCCCACACTCCAAGCAGGAGAATACTGTGTGGGTTCTCTGATGTTTAACAAGGTTTGACTGACATTTAAAACATTTCCCACATTCAGAACATGAGAAAGGTTTTCCTCTTGTGTGAGTTTTCTGATGTGTAACAAGATTTGAGCTTTGGCTGAACTGTTTCCCACATTCAGGACATGAAAAAGGTTTCTCTCCAGTGTGAGTTCTCTGGTGCTGAACTAAATATGATTTTGTGGTAAAATATTTCCCACATTCAGAACATGAGAAAGGTTTCTCTCTTGTGTGAGTACTCTGATGCCTAACAAGACACTTGTACCAGCTAAAAAGTTTCCCACATTCAGAACACGAGAAAGACTTCTCTCCTGTGTGAGTTCTTATATGTTTAACAAGATAGGAACGCTGGCTGAACCGTTTCCCACATTCAGAACACGAGAAAGGTTTCTCGCCTGTGTGAGATCTATGATGCTGAATAAGATGTGATTTTGTGGTAAAGCATTTCCCACATTCAGAGCAAAAAAACGGTTTCTCTCCTGTGTGAGTTCGATGATGTTGAACAAGCTTTGATTTTGTGGTAAAACATTTCCCACATTCAGAGCAAGGGAAACGTTTCTCTCTACTGTGAGTTCTCTGGTGCTTTACAAGTTCATTTTTTCTGGTAAAACATGTATCATGGTCAGAAGAGTTCCCTTCACAAGTGGCAGAGTCACCCATAATTTGAGTAGAGGAATAGTCTGTTTGTTGATCTTCTGTGAGTGAACAGATGTTAGTTTTTAAAATGTTTACATCTTCACATGATTCACATTTTTCAGTCTTATCTCTCTCCCCATTAATATGATAAGATGAATATTCTACATGTGGATGTTCTGTGGGTGCAGAAATGTTTGTGAGATTTCCTTCACACGAGGCTGGTTCCTCTTTAATATGAATAGACTGATATTCTGTCTGTGGATGTTCTGGTGTATAAATGTCAGTGAGATTTCCTTTTTCACATGAGGCTGGTTCCTCCTTAATATGAGTACGTGGATATTGTGTCTGTGGATGTTCTGTGGGTGCAGAAATGTTTGTGAGATTTCCTTCTTCACATGAGGCTGGTTCCTCCTTAATATGAGAAGATGAATATTTTGTCTGTGGATGTTCTGTGTGTTTACAAAGATCTGTGAGATTGTCTTCTTCACACAAGGCTAGTTCTTCCTTAATATGAGTAGATGGGTATTCTGTCTGTGGATGTTCTGTGGGTTTAGAAATATCTGTGATATTGTCTTCTTCACACGAGGCTGGTTCCTTCTTAATATGAGTAGATGGATATTCTGTCTGTGGATGTTCTGTGGGTTTAGAAATGTCAGTAAGATTGTCTTCTCCACACGAGGCTGGTTCCTCCTTAATATGAGTAGATGGATATTGTGTCTGTGGATGTTCTGTGGGTGTACAAATGTAGATGACTGTGAGTTTTTTTTCTCTAGTCTGTATATTAGTGTTTGTTAAATCTCCTTCTTTATGTGAAGCCACAATGTTAATTTTATTTGGAAAATGATTGTTTAGTTCATAGTCTGACATTTTTTCTCCCTGCTAATCGTTGAACGTATTAAATTCTTTGTTATCTTGAATAAACCTGGAAAGAAACACACAAAGATTTAATTTAAAGTATCAGAGGCATTGATATTGCTCTATATACAACTATGGATAAAGAAAGCAATTCCACCTTCTATGTGCTGTGCCTCGTTATATATAATAAGTTGTGATTTTGAGGTTTGTATTTTAAAATATACCTAACATGTATACTTCTTCTTCCACTAAACTATAGGCCACATGAAAGATATTTTAGGTTAATAATTGTCTTCCCCACCCCTTTATAAATATGTAATTATGTTACTATAAGTTCCTGAATGTTTTCTGATATGATTTTAAAGTAAATATATTCTATATCTCACAGGGTGAACTACATACTCACTATTAATACTAAGCGCTCCACTGTATGCTCTATATATTACTTGATTGCTATATACTCTATATATTACATGATTGCTATTTACTCTATATATTACAAGGATGCTATATGCTCTATATATGACATGACTGCTATATGCTCTATATATGACATGACTGCTATATACTCTATGTATTACATGATTGCTATTTACTCTATATATTACATGATTGCTATATGCTCTATATATTACAAGGATGCTATATGCTCTATATATTACAAGGATGCTATATGCTCTATATATTACAAGGATGCTATATGCTCTATATATGACATGACTGCTATATACTCTATATATTACATGATTGCTATTTACTCTATATATTACATGATTGCTATTTACTCTATATATTACAAGGATGCTATATGCTCTATATATTACAAGGATGCTATTATATACTCTATGTAGCGGAACGCAGTAAGCCTGTCCTGCAAAATGCCTGTGTGACTGTAATTGTTATATTTTTACCTATGTTGAAATTGCTATTCGCCTATGTAATATGTGAATTGTATGTCATTCGGTAGTTTCCATCCGTACTATATACTTCTGGAAACTACCGAACGGAGAGACCACCCCGGAGAGAAGTGTGCCAGCAATTAAGGTTCACATTCTCTCCAAGCCGCAAGTTAACCGGCTCATTAACAGTGTGTCTGGGTGGCCGCCATTCGGCATGCGTACACGTGGCGGCGGCCATCTTACGCATGAAAATCTCAGCGGTGTTTTGTCGTCGAGTGTCTGGAACTCAAATCGGACACTCAAACAACCAAACACCGCTGAGACCTCCAGAGCTCCGTAACTGCCGAACGGAGAGAGTTAACGAATCCCCATTCGGTAGTTACAAAGTACCGAATGAGGGAATCACTATCTAGGGGAATTAAAGTATGGATGGCAGTTATAAATGTCTGTTTTAACTGCCGAACGCAGACCGACCGCAGGGCCCATTCTCATGGAACCCTTTTCGGATACCAACTCGTGTGCGGTCGGTCAAACTTCACCTTCCTGTAACTGCCGAACCACTGGTCCGATCTGGGTGAATTTTGGATATTATATTCACCCAGATCAGGGCTACCTAGCGGTACCCTAATATTAAGGATATGTGATGGTTTAGGGGTACATCCAAGTTTGGGGTAAAGTACTGTACAAGTTAAGGGGATTATGACGCTCTCTGAGGGGAGGAGATGTGTGGGAGGTAACAAGCACTGCATTGGTTACTGTCATAATTACTGTAGTTCCCTCCCTTGCATGGGAGCAGGCTTTATAAGAAACCTTGGAATAAACAATTGTCAGTTCTACTCCTGAAACTGTGTGTCGTCCAGTTATTGGGAGTGCTGTGGGGATATTTCTGTAACTTTTTACCTGCTGGAAACTCTGCTGTGGATTTACTAATGACTTGTTCCTGAGCCTTCCTTGGATCTAAAGTGGAGAATAGCTGCGAGAAATCAGCTCTCCGCTACATTGGTTGGCAGCGCTGGGATCCAGACTCACAGAGGAACAAGGATTAATGGAGATTGACCTTTCTACGCTAAAGAGAACCACATTGAAAGACCTTCTGGAAGCGAAAGGTGTTTCTGCCAGCAGCAAATCCAAAGCAACGCTTATCACCGAAGTAATGGCAGAGTACAGAGCAGAAGAGGTCCAGGCCACGGAACAAAGACCTGAAACAGAACAGGAGGAGTTCCAAAGGCACTTACAATTCAGACTGGCCTTTTATGGGGAAAACCCACCAACAGAGATCATCTCTAAAACAATGACAGAGGTGCAGGAGTTTGTGATGAGAAATAGGAGACCACAAACACCGGAAAGAAGTGCAGCAGGAGCTGTGACACAAGAGGGTAAGCCCAAAATTCCCTATCAAGCTTTTAAAACGTATGTGGAAGCAGAGGAGGATATAGATGCCTTCCTCCAAGACTTTGAGAGACTGTGTACGCTGCATAACATACCAAGGGAAGAGTGGGTACCCATATTAGCAGGACGGCTGTCAGGAAGGGCAGCTGAAGCTTACCGCACTGTGCCTGATATTGAAATTAGGAACTATAACCGGGTAAAAGAAATTATCCTGGCCCGGTATGCAATAACAGCAGAGGCATACCGGAGGCGCTTCAGGGAATTGAAAAAGGCGGACAAAGATTCGCACGCAGAGTGGGCTTGCCGACTAGAAAGGGCAGCTCTTGGGTGGATGCAGTCCAGTAAAGCGCGGTCCATGGAGGACTTGTTACAAATGCTGCTGTTGGAGCAGTTTTATGAGGGGATATCCTCAGAACTACAGGAATGGGTGAGGGATCGCAACCCCACCACCCTCACCGAGGCTGCCAAAAAGGCAGATGATTTTATGGACGCTCGCAGACAGACCAAGGCAGTGAGTACCAAACCTGCCATGCGGCCACTAGGGGGGAATTCCTTCTCTCCTAACCCTCAACCCCCACCAAGACAACTCCCTCCACCAGCACCAGCAGCAGCACAGCAGAGATACCGCACACCTGCTTCTGTGCAATGCCACCGATGCCAGAAGTGGGGACATTTCCAACGAGAGTGTCCACAGTCTAGAGACCGCAACACCTGGATCCGACCAGGGCCTCCACCACCACCACCGAGAGCAGCCGCGCATCACTACCAAGATGAGGTACCACTTCCCTACAGCTCTGCCGTTCCAGTTACGACTGTGGAACAATGGGAAGTGCTGCATGAGGCCAATCCCTTACAAGCACAGGCGGATAATCGACAGCACCATAGGCAGACCGTATATCTCGAAGGGAAGCCTATGCAGGGGCTCAGAGACTCGGGAGCCACCATCACCCTGGTGCAAAGTCATTTGGTTTCGGACAAAGCCAAACTGAATAAGACTGTGGCTGTCAGGGTTGCAGGGGGAGCCGTGTATCGGCTAGACACAGCCCGGGTACATTTGCATTGGGGTGCGGGGTTTGGGAATGTGGAAGTGGGACTAATGCCGCAATTACCTGCTGAGGTGGTCCTAGGGAATGATCTGGGCAAACTCACCTCCGCCTTTGAACCACAAACTACTGAGGAAGCACACCCAGTAGTCACCAGGCAACAGGCCCGCACCCAACACAACAACAACGCACTGCCGGAGGTCCAGGTAAGAGATTCCTCCCCTTCCCTAGACTGTATGCCGTGGGCCCCTCCTGACGAGTTTGTAGCCGAGGTGATCACTGACCCTACCTTACAAGTATATCGAGACAAGGTCACCTCTATCCAACCTGGGGCGGAGGGGGAAAGATTTGTATGGGACAGGCAGTTATTATACCGGGAAACAAGTAAAGAGATAGCTGGGTCAGAACCCATAACTGCAAGACAGCTCGTGGTACCGCAGAGGTACCGAACCGAATTACTCCGGATAGCGCACGATATTCCGCTATCCGGACATTTGGGGGTCAGCCGTACCAGATATCGGCTGACCCAAAGTTTCTTCTGGCCAGGGATTAGCCAGGAGGTGCGCAGGTATTGTAACACCTGCGATACGTGCCAGAGGGTAGGAAAGAGGGGGGATAAGCGTAAGGCAAAGCTGCACCCCCTACCCATAATTGAGGAACCCTTTCATAGGGTTGCAGTAGACATTGTAGGCCCCTTCCGGAAGCCTAGCCCATCAGGCAAACGGTACATTTTGACCGTAGTGGACTACGCCACTCGCTACCCCGAGGCGGTAGCCTTAACTAATATCCATGCAGAGACGGTGGCTGAGGCGCTGATGCAGATTTTCTCCCGGATGGGGTTACCCAGGGAGATCATCTCGGATCAGGGCACTCAGTTCACGGCAGAGGTCACCCAACAGCTCTGGAAGTTCTGTAAGATTAAGCCCATCATTAGTGCCCCGTACCACCCCCAGACTAATGGGCTCTGCGAACGGTTCAATGGCACCTTAAAACAGATGCTCCGAACCTTCGCAGAGACCCACCGAGACTGGGAAAAATTCCTGCCGCACTTACTGTTTGCTTACAGGGAGGTGCCGCAAGAATCTACGGGATTTTCTCCCTTTGAACTGCTATTCGGGAGGAGAGTAAGGGGACCCCTGGACTTGATTAGAGAACACTGGGAGGGAGACCGTAGCGCTGACGGCACCCCTATTGTACCATATGTGTTGGCCCTCCGAGATCGCCTGGAAGCTCTCACAAAGACGGTAAAGGAAAACCTACAGGCCGCTCAGACGCGTCAGCGCACCTGGTACGATAGAGGCGCCAGGGACCGTAGCTTTCAGGTCGGACAGAAAGTTTTAATTTTAAAACCTGTCCGACACGATAAGCTACAGGCCGCCTGGCAAGGCCCTTATAAGGTGGTAGAGCAACGGTGTGACACCACGTATATAATTGGCCACTGCGCAGGGAATGGGGGGCGACGCATGATCCATGTGAACATGCTGAAGCCTTACCAAGAGCGATCAGAGGAGGTGACAGCTATCTGAGCCCCCACCTCTGAAGAAGGCGACAGCCTACCCCTCCCCGATCTGTTAGAGGACGGACAGATGGCTGGGGATTTAGGAGCAGTTGTACTGGGGGATCGGTTAAGCCCACAGGAGCGTATCGAGGTACAACAACTACTGCAAGAAAAGCAGGAGACCTTTTCTAATGTACCTGGATACACCCCTCTGGCTACCCACCGAGTAGAAACCCCTGGCCAACTTCCCATGCGCCAGACTCCGTACCGCATCCCTGAAGCGGTACGGGAGAATATGCGCAAGGAAATTGAAGAGATGATTCAGTTAGGAGTCATTGAGCCCTCCGATAGCCCCTGGGCCTCTCCAGTAGTCCTCGTACCAAAGCGGGACGGCACGACCCGTTTTTGCGTGGACTACAGGAGATTGAATGAGAAAACCGTATCCGACGCATACCCGATGCCTAGGATAGATGAGTTACTAGACCGGATGGCCAGGGGTCAATACCTTACCACTATTGATTTGTGTAAAGGGTATTGGCAGATTCCCTTGGCCCCGGACGCCATCCCTAAGTCCGCCTTTGTCACCCCATTCGGCTTGTACCAATTTAAGGTCATGCCGTTTGGGATGAAAAACGCGCCGGCTACCTTCCAACGGATGGTGGACCGCCTCCTAGATGGGTTCCAAGACTATACCTGCGCGTATCTCGATGATATTGCCATATTTAGCGATACCTGGCAGGAACACTTGGCCCATATAGGAGCGGTTCTAGACAGGATCAGGGAAGCTGGCTTGACCTTAAAACCAGCGAAATGTAGCATTGGGATGGCTGAGGTACAGTACCTGGGCCACAGAGTGGGCTGTGGTAAACAAAAACCGGAACCAGCCAAAGTAGAGGCAGTAGCACAGTGGCCTACCCCGAAAACTAAAACCCAGGTATTAGCCTTCCTAGGGACAGCAGGGTATTACCGGAAGTTTGTGCCCAATTATAGTGCCCTGGCCAAACCCCTCACTGACCTGACACGTAAAAACCTTCCCCGCCAAGTAACCTGGACCCCGGAGTGTGAGCAGGCATTCCAACACTTGAAAGATGCACTTGTTAATGCCCCTGTCTTGGCCGCTCCCAATCCAACTAAACGTTTTCTTGTTCACACCGACGCTTCTATGTTTGGATTGGGGGCAGTACTGAGCCAAGTCGGGGCCGATGGCGGAGAACACCCCGTGGCTTACATCAGTCGCAAACTTTTACCTCGGGAAGTAAGCTACGCCGCCATCGAGAAGGAATGCCTGGCTGTGGTGTGGGCCTTGAAGAAATTACAACCCTATTTGTATGGACAGGCTTTTTCTTTGCTCACGGATCACAACCCGTTGGTCTGGCTGAACCGGGTGGCTGGGGACAATGCCAGGCTGCTGCGCTGGAGTTTGGCGCTGCAGCCCTTTGACTTTAACATTCAATACCGCCCGGGTAAGCAAAATGGGAACGCCGACGGGTTGTCACGACAAACTGATCTGGAGAAATAATCCGTGAGCACCCCGGTCATCCCCAAGCCGATCCGTGTGGGATCAGACTGTGTATGCCGGCTTGTGGGCAAGGGGGAGCAGTGTAGCGGAACGCAGTAAGCCTGTCCTGCAAAATGCCTGTGTGACTGTAATTGTTATATTTTTACCTATGTTGAAATTGCTATTCGCCTATGTAATATGTGAATTGTATGTCATTCGGTAGTTTCCATCCGTACTATATACTTCTGGAAACTACCGAACGGAGAGACCACCCCGGAGAGAAGTGTGCCAGCAATTAAGGTTCACATTCTCTCCAAGCCGCAAGTTAACCGGCTCATTAACAGTGTGTCTGGGTGGCCGCCATTCGGCATGCGTACACGTGGCGGCGGCCATCTTACGCATGAAAATCTCAGCGGTGTTTTGTCGTCGAGTGTCTGGAACTCAAATCGGACACTCAAACAACCAAACACCGCTGAGACCTCCAGAGCTCCGTAACTGCCGAACGGAGAGAGTTAACGAATCCCCATTCGGTAGTTACAAAGTACCGAATGAGGGAATCACTATCTAGGGGAATTAAAGTATGGATGGCAGTTATAAATGTCTGTTTTAACTGCCGAACGGAGACCGACCGCAGGGCCCATTCTCATGGAACCCTTTTCGGATACCAACTCGTGTGCGGTCGGTCAAACTTCACCTTCCTGTAACTGCCGAACCACTGGTCCGATCTGGGTGAATTTTGGATATTATATTCACCCAGATCAGGGCTACCTAGCGGTACCCTAATATTAAGGATATGTGATGGTTTAGGGGTACATCCAAGTTTGGGGTAAAGTACTGTACAAGTTAAGGGGATTATGACTCACTCTGAGGGGAGGAGATGTGTGGGAGGTAACAAGCACTGCATTGGTTACTGTCATAATTACTGTAGTTCCCTCCCTTGCATGGGAGCAGGCTTTATAAGAAACCTTGGAATAAACGATTGTCAGTTCTACTCCTGAAACTGTGTGTCGTCCAGTTATTGGGAGTGCTGTGGGGATATTGCTGTAACTTTTTACCTGCTGGAAACTCTGCTGTGGATTTACTAATGACCTGTTCCTGAGCCTTCCTTGGATCTAAAGTGGAGAATAGCTGCGAGAAATCAGCTCTCCGCTACACTCTATATATTACATGATTGCTATTTACTCTATATATTACAAGGATGCTATTATATACTCTATATAGTACATGATTGCTATATATTACACGAATGCTGTATACTCTATATTACATGAATGCTGTATACTATATAGATCACATGAATGCTATATACAGTAAATCCACTCATTACTCGCTCTTACCATTCAGATTCTATTAATTAAAGCTGTTTTGTCCAATGACAGTTTCTGTCCACATGGAACAAACACCGGAAGCAGCTACTCCTTCCTCCTCCAGGTCTGCGAAATCATCACTTCCGAGTTTTGCGTTCCAGCTGAGTTCCGAGTTTTTGCGTTCCAGCTGAGTTCCGGGTTTTGCGTTCCAGCTGAGTTCCGGGTTTTTGCGTTCCAGCTGAGTTCCGGGTTTTTGCGTTCCAGCTGAGTTCCGGGTTTTGCGTTCCAGCTGAGTTCCGAGTTTTTGCGTTCCAGCTGAGTTCCGAGTTTTTGCGTTCCAGCTGAGTTCCGGGTTTTGCGTTCCAGCTGAGTTCCGGGTTTTGCGTTCCACTTGCTGGCTGTCTCTGAGGGTTTGTTTGGAGAGCTGAGGATCCAGCTTTCTGTATTCTAGTTCAATTCATTGTCCTGGGTAGTAAAGCATGGGCGGGTAGGATGGGAGTTATAGTCCTTCTACTCATTATTGGGCACTTTGAAACTGAATGATGGGAGTTATAGTCCTTCTACTCATTATTGGGCACTTTGAAACTGAATGATGGGAGTTATAGTCCTTCTACTAATTATTGGGCACTTTGAAACTGAATGATGGGTGTTATAGTCCTTCTACTCATTATTGGACACTTTGAAACTGAATGATGGGAGTTATAGTCCTTCTACTCATTATTGGGCACTTTGAAACTGAATGATGGGAGTTATAGTCCTTCTACTAATTATTGGGCACTTTGAAACTGAATGATGGGAGTTATAGTCCTTCTACTCATTATTGGACACTTTGAAACTGAATGATGGGAGTTATAGTCCTTCTACTCATTATTGGGCACTTTGAAACTGAATGATGGGAGTTATAGTCCTTCTACTCATTATTGGGCACTTTGAAACTGAATGATGGGAGTTATAGTCCTTCTACTCATTATTGGGCACTTTGAAACTGAATGATGGGAGTCATAGTCCTTCTACTCATTATTGGGCACTTTGAAACTGAATGATGGGAGTTATAGTCCTTCCACTCATTATTGGGCACTTTGAAACTGAATGATGGGAGTTATAGTCCTTCCACTCCTTATTGGGCACTTTGAAACTGAATGATGGGAGTTATAGTCCTTCTACTCATTATTGGACACTTTGAAACTGAATGATGGGAGTTATAGTCCTTCTACTCATTATTGGGCACTTTGAAACTGAATGATGGGAGTTAGTCCTACTCATTAAGGGCCAAACCTCCCAGGGACCATAATCACATGGCAAGAGGCTGGCAAGCAGTCATCTCCAGGCACAAGTGGCGGGGCTGGTTCCGCCACATTTCTCCCCTTTACCCACCAGACTAACAGCGTATCTGACCTCCTGCCGGTCAGTGCTCTGGTTAGTCCAGCAACCCACCCACAAAACAGAATCCGCAGTATAACCCACCCACAAAAATTGGATACTACACCTGGAGTAGTGGGTCGCTTGTCCAGGTCCAGGAGCTCCACCTCGGCTCTGGGGGGTACTAGCGCTCCGGATCGTTGGGTTGCTGAGTGGGCAGAGACCAGCAGTACTCTGCCCTGTTGCCAGCGCTACCACGGGAGTAGCCTGGTTGGAGCCCAGTTGAGGGAATGGAGTAGTAGGCTCCTCACTCTCGACCTGGTACTGCTGCTGGATGGAAAGACAGGCTGTCTTCCCTTTGGATGAACATCCCTGCTGCCGGGGGACAGGACCGACCGTCCCTAGCCCCTGTGAGGCATATGCAGAGACCACGGTCCCATCTGCACTGGTGTGGGGCTTATCATCTCCCCTTGGTGGGCTAGGCTGCCGCTGGGGAGAGGGGGTGACAAGCTTTTTTCTCTTTTCTCTTCTGCTGGGGTCTCTGCCAACTCACGTGCTCGTTCTGCTTTGACCTGCAGGTACTCTTCCACGCTGCACCGGGGGGTTGGGTCCAAAGAAAGCCAGCTGCGATCTCGGCTCTCTGTCAAACTCCTCCTGAATGTAGCTGGGTGCCATGCTTGCTCTGCTGAAGTTACTTCTTTTGTAGATAAAAGTGGAAATATAAATATATTAATTTAGACTGGTATTTTGTTAATATATTTATATTTGTATTTCCACTTTTATTTTGTCCAAATAAAGTATATACTTGTATGTAAATCCAGTCTTTCCCAGTCCTACTTCCTTCATCTTGCTGCTGCTACCTATGGGTCCTCTATATCCCTAGGTGGGGATTGTTCCACCTGAAGCTGTTCACACTAGAGCAGGTCTATTGCTCTAGTATATGTAAGTAGGATTGATACCGGAGAAACTGACGGAAGCGAAGCACAGAGAGATGGACACAGGTTTCTTCAGGAAGGAAGAGATTCTTTATTGGATCACCGATCGGGACTCAGAGGGACTAACGTCACCAAAATACAGCAAGTTCTGAGCCCCGGACAATAGTGCAGGCTCCTTATATAGGCACATAACTCCTCCCATATTAAGCTCCACCCGCACATTCTCTTAACCAATCAACACAAATAAGAATTAACTTCCTGTTTGACCGCATGGCTTGTCCAGCACAATGGAGGAGGGGAATACTATATCCTGTATTCTTGCACATGCTCCGTACACTACTGATCGTATCTTGCCTCGTGCAACCAACTGATCGATACGTCAGCATATGCACGTACACATGCCACGTGGTAATCTCGGCCTACTAAATTTATTTTTACCGAGATTCCACCACATTCCCCCCTTTGATGCCTCTTGATATTTCAGAATTACTTGAGGCATCACTTAACCTTAGTTTGCATACACCGCAAGTTACCTTGAACCAGACCAGACTTATCTTATGATGTGAATCTTCAACACTCATCTTCCTGCATTGGTTCTCCCTGATCTAGAGCCTCATATTTATAAATTGCCATTATCTGTGCAGCAGCCTTCCTCTCTGCTATATTTTCTATCAGGCTTTGCACAGACCTAACTACTAAGGGTATAAGACACGGCAGGAGTAGACACAACATTAAAATCAGTAGGACTCCACCTACCACTGCCTTAAGCCCTCCAAACCACTCATACCAGCTACCAAACCAACTACTTGGATTGTACCCTTTCCATACCTGAGTAGGCACATGCGCTAGTTTAACCATATGGCTAGTAAGCTCAGCTATTGCTTGCCCTTCGTCATCTATTTGAAGACAGCAATTGCTCAGGTTAAACTTCCCACATACACCTCCCTCTACTGCCAAAAGGTAATCCAAGGCTAATCTATTCTGGTAGACTGCTGTCCTCATCCTGGTATTATGCTTCGCTAGAAGATTGAGCGCTTGTGATGTCTCGTTAGTGATAATCTCAACCACCGCCTGTAATCTTATAATACGGTTGAGCATATAAATAGGGGTTCTATAACCAAAGGTACCATCTTCTGCCCACGTGGCTGGCCCATAATAATCGATAATACGCTGGGGAGGCCATTCATTATCTTCCCAGGCGCCTATCTCTATGGGTCCCCTTTTCTTCCTATGATTCACATCATACACTTTAACACCTAAAGTCTCACCTGTTTCAATAGGTAACAAGAAGAAGGATGGTTTGAGCATACCCAACACACATGCCCCTTCCCAGTCCTGTGGCAACTCCGAATAGGCTTTCTTACCACAGATCCAGTACAAATTTGCTGGGGCTTTCCAGGTAGATGTGATGGATAGATCAAACCACACATCCTTTAAATTGGCGTATCTAGCAAACGGGTTAGATGGTTCTGAGACATTTGAAGCCGACCACCAAGTTGTATTCTTTGTATCATCATCATAAGCTTTTTGCCCTAGACAAGTTAATTCTCCTACAGAAGTGTTATACATTATTCCTTTCCTTGCTATGCAAACATAACCTATAATGGAGGTCTTTAATCGCCACTCAGATTTACCTCTAACACTCATATTGATGTGGGATTATTTAAAAAACCTTATTGCACTAACTCCATTTTAACTTTATACTGTGACAATCCTCCATTTTGTCCTCCTAACCTGACTTCTTCAATCCTCCATTTTGTCCTCATAACCTAACTTGTTCATTTTAAAACTACCTTACATGACAGAATTTCCCAGCACATCTAATACAATAGAACAAAGACTGTATTTTCTATAAAGACATGATTAACACAGGAATTGCTGACTTTTCCTTAGATTTGCAACATAGTATAATTTGAAGGCCATGAGAACACAGTAGTAATGAAATGTTCTATTCATAAGAGACCTTGCACCTGGCCACGAGGCCTGAGATCACCGACCGTGTAAAATGACGCTCAAGACCCCTTGTCCCCCACCCGTGTCCAGAACAATCCCACCTCTTGGTGGGTGGACACGGGACTAACCACTTAGTTGTTTGGACCAATTAATAATATTGATAGGAGGACACTGATCACGACACTTAACAATTAATCCAATTAATGATGTTTATTTGCTGATATTCTAATAATCAATGATGACGTGAAATGCCTCTTAAAAGGACCTGCGCGTCCACTTTTTAATCACTTGCCAATAAATTTTCTCTAAGTTATTTTAACCTGAACCTTGTGTGTCAGACTTAATTACTTCAGCGTATATACGCAATTTATTTTATTAATTTGGACAGGAACAGATAGACATTTAAACATTTTGGTTTACTGCTAAAAAGTACCATAACAACTTGGCGCCCAACGTGGGGCACCGGGCTATGTCTGGCCGGTGAGCCGTCCTAAGGAAGACGCTGTTGGACGGAGGAATCCAGGGGGAAGGAAAGGAGATTGATCACCTCCAGGTACACGGTAGAGACTTCTGCAGAGCCACCGGTATGTTCCGGCCCCTTTGATTGACCCGTCCACGTGTCTGTGACTGCTTCCCGGGAGGACATCAAAGACAGGTAATATCTTGCCCGGTGTCTCGTTACTCATTTGTTTACCTGCATTTTAGTCTATCTGTTGCCTGGGTGTGTTTGAATTGTGTTTGAATTGTTTGCCTGTTTCCCCATTTTGAGATAAAGGGGGGGTGGACCTGCAGGGGATTTGCCTGGGGTTCTGTCTTGCTTGTTTTCCCCTTTTTGGGATAGAGGGGGGTGGACCTAAGGGGATTTGCCTGGGTCTTCTGTATATCTGTCTATCTGTTTGTATTTTGCCCCTTTTGGGATAAAGGGGGGTGGACCTGAGGGGATTTGCCTGGGTCTTCTGTTACCTGTTGTAGCGAAAGCCACTTCGCCGCTGTGTTTTGGAGGGGGCTGCTTGCCCGCCTCTTACCGTGTGACTACGGTCCCTGGGCGATTTGGCCCTTTATGCACGGTATTTGGGCATACTGTGTTTTATCGTGCGGCTACTGGCCCTTTAAGCACAGTGAATGGACTTTTATTGTACTGTGCTGGCCTTTTAAAAACAGTGTATGGACATACTGAAACTTTTTGGACACTTCCTCTTCCCCTCCCCCGGATCCATTGTTCTCCAGCAGGGTGTTGTCCCAGGGACAAGGAAAAGCCATGCTTGCAAGTGAAAACAAAGGACTTCGACCTAACCGTTAAACCCCTGAACCTATTCAAGTGAATTTTGGATATGTTTGTCCCCAAGTTATACTGGTTAAAATAATATAAGTTTTATGTATGTACGATGTTAACTCACAAAGTTATAAAAATGTATAAAAAGTGTAACTTTTCAGCTTGGAGATAATTGAGTAGATACAGTAATTGACTCAATTATCTCCTAAGCAGAGGGGAGGAATATGCTGGGTGTGTTTCTATTGTCCCATTGTGTCTGATTGGCTGCTGTACTTGCATTGTATGTGTTGTAATGTGTTTATTGGTTGTTCTGCAAAACCCTGTGAGCAGTACTAGGTTTTGTGGATTGTGAATAAAAAGGGCTGCAAGCTAGCAGCCAGAGAGTTCCTGTTTTACCCTCAACTTGAGTCCTGTCTCTTATTGGGGGAATCTGCTACAAGGGATTGCTATGCTAGGCATATTCCCTTGCTATAATCACTGAGCTCTTGTAAGAGCTTGTTCCTGCTTCGTTCTGAAGGGAGATAGCTGCAGCCTGCGGTGCTTATGGTGTCTGGTGGAGTGCTTGGAGTCCTCTGGAAGCGCTAGGAGCATCTTTCAACGGAGGTACCCAGTCGGGGTGCCAGTGGATCCGTTACATTGGTGGCAAGCGGTGGGATGGCGTCCTAGTGCGAGGAGAAGCAGCTCAGAGACACCGGTAACTTGTGGAGTTGTGCAGCGTCCCTATCTTCAGCAACATAATGGAACCAGCAGTGGCTACAGCAAGCATGGCGTATAGCTACTCCGTACTAGAGTTTGGCACGATGGTAGGGTTGCGCCTGAAGTTTTATGGACCCAATCCAGAGGAGAAATACGTGCGGTTTGTGTGGGACATGGTGACCCGGAATCTACAACACAGGGCGTTGAGGGAAGGCCAGTGGGCACGTTGGGAGAAACTCCAGCCACAGGTAGAGTGGGACGAGGAAGAAACATTGGTGGCCGGTGGAGATGGGACCGAGGTCTCTCTACCGGCCCTACAGGGATGCTGGGCACCCGGCCCAGATCCCCAGCGGCAGTATGTTTTACAGGGAGGGGAGACAGTCGGTCTCACTCCCCAGCGGCAGAATGTGTTATTGGAGGAAGAGACAACCGGTCTCCCTCCCCAACAGCAACCAGAGGTACCCGAGGTAGAGGACCTCATAGACTGGTCCTGGGAGGACCCTCTGCAGGCAGGTGGAGATGGGACCGAGATCTCTCCACCGGCCCTACAGGGATGCTGGGCAACCGGCCCAGATCCCCAACTAGAGCTGGAGTTACAGAAAGTGGAGAGCATCGACCTCCCCCCCCAGCAGCAGCCGGAGTACCAGGGGGAGGTAAGTGATATTTCTCCTCCCCAGTCAACTCCTTTGTTCCCTGACCCCCCAGCAGAAGAGCTGGCAACTGGGCAGAGCGCCGCTGGCCTCTGTCCTCCCTTGTTTCCTTCCCCTGAGCCTGACTTTCTACAGGCTGCCTCAGCGGAAGAGCTGGCAACTGGGCAGAGCGCCGCTGGCCTCTGTCCTTCCTTTTTTCCTTACCCTGAGACTACCCCAGCTCTGACCCCGGAGCAGAGCACATCGGGCATCTGGCCCCCAAGTACTCACAGCCATTTGCCCAGCAAGGCCGAGGGTGCCACAGTTTCACCCCACAACTTGGGACCTACAGGCCAGTATGACTTATTGTTGGGGGGCTATTCTGTGAATTCTTTATTGTGGGGGGGCTACACTGCTAAATTTGTTTTGTGGGTGGGCTACTCTGCTAATTTTGTTTTATGGGTGGGCTGCCCGACTAATCTAGGTACTGACCGGCAGAAGGTCAGGTACCTGGTTAGTCTACCCCCGAATGGGAAGATATGTAGCGAAAGCCACTTTGCCGCTGTGTTTTGGAGGGGGCTGCTTGCCCGCCTCTTACCGTGTGACTACGGTCCCTGGGCGATTTGGCCCTTTATGCACGGTATTTGGGCATACTGTGTTTTATCGTGCGGCTACTGGCCCTTTAAGCACAGTGAATGGACTTTTATTGTACTGTGCTGGCCTTTTAAAAACAGTGTATGGACATACTGAAACTTTTTGGACACTTCCTCTTCCCCTCCCCCGGATCCATTGTTCTCCAGCAGGGTGTTGTCCCAGGGACAAGGAAAAGCCATGCTTGCAAGTGAAAACAAAGGACTTCGACCTAACCGTTAAACCCCTGAACCTATTCAAGTGAATTTTGGATATGTTTGTCCCCAAGTTATACTGGTTAAAATAATATAAGTTTTATGTATGTACGATGTTAACTCACAAAGTTATAAAAATGTATAAAAAGTGTAACTTTTCAGCTTGGAGATAATTGAGTAGATACAGTAATTGACTCAATTATCTCCTAAGCAGAGGGGAGGAATATGCTGGGTGTGTTTCTATTGTCCCATTGTGTCTGATTGGCTGCTGTACTTGCATTGTATGTGTTGTAATGTGTTTATTGGTTGTTCTGCAAAACCCTGTGAGCAGTACTAGGTTTTGTGGATTGTGAATAAAAAGGGCTGCAAGCTAGCAGCCAGAGAGTTCCTGTTTTACCCTCAACTTGAGTCCTGTCTCTTATTGGGGGAATCTGCTACAAGGGATTGCTATGCTAGGCATATTCCCTTGCTATAATCACTGAGCTCTTGTAAGAGCTTGTTCCTGCTTCGTTCTGAAGGGAGATAGCTGCAGCCTGCGGTGCTTATGGTGTCTGGTGGAGTGCTTGGAGTCCTCTGGAAGCGCTAGGAGCATCTTTCAACGGAGGTACCCAGTCGGGGTGCCAGTGGATCCGTTACACCTGTTTTACTCCTTTTAGGAACCACGGTGCTGTGGTTGTAGGGAAAAAGGGGGGTTGACCTGTGGATGCGTTCCTGGGGGTCTTCTTTGCCTGTTTACCTCTTTTAGGAGCCTCGTGGCTGTGGCTGTAAGGAAAAAGGGGATTGTTGGAACTGTGGATTTTGTGTAGACTCATAATTTCCTGTGATCCTTCTGGTGACACTCTGAGAGCTTAGCTAGCCTCAGTGTGCACGTGGTAACCCACAGTTTCGAGTACTGGGGCTAGTGGAATTCCAAGTTTGGTAACCACTGTCCCGAGTACCGAGGCGGGGGGGATTCCAGTTTTGGTAAACCTCAGCTTCGGCGGGGGGGATTCCAGTTTTTCTTTTGGTAACCACCGCCCTGAGCGCTGGGGCTGGTGGAATTCCTGTTCTTCTGTTTATTTGTGGTAGTGAGACTTATAAGTGGGTCTTATAGGGGCACTACGGGGTTGTTGATTTTATTTGAACTGTGATGCATACACTGTATTTCAACTGTATTGTTGTCTTGTTTGTTTAATGAGGAGTCTCATGTACTCCTGTGTCTGTCTCTAAGGATTTTTCCTTGCCTTTCATCTTTTCTACACTCTCTATATTATTATACTATCCACTCCCATTCCTCTTAAAAGAGAAGTGATTGGTCACACACTTCTCACCTCGCTCCAATCCGTGTCTACCACCCCGGGTAGACGGATTCAGTGACTAGTCTACGTTTTGGGATGACGCACCTGAGAAAGTTCCACGATTCTCGGGTGGCAGTCGAGCATTGTAGACGTTCCCGTTCAATTTTCCTTCTCTCTCTCTATATCTAGGACGCTGGTATAGGGGTAAAGGGACTATGGGACAGGATTTAGATAAGCCCAGCAAGGGCTGGTTAGCATGTGATTTGGTAGAGAACAGAGAGGGTGAAGAGATGGTTAAAGGTGTTGAAAAGATTGCAAAAGTATGTAAAATTGCTGTACCGACATGTGGGAGATTGCAACCAGAAAGTTGGCGCAAGTTACTAGCAGAAATGAAAGGCAAGCTTACAGATAATGGTTTATTAAAGACTGCTGAAGCATGGTACAGAGTAGCGAAGGCTATTCAGTTAGAAGGTTGGGTTGAGGAAGAAGTAAATCACAAAGGTGTGAAATTGTTTGTGTATCATAAAAATTGTGTTGCTGGGGTTTTCCCAAGCCCCAAGGTTCAGTCAGCCATAGGTGATAGCCCGCTGACTATGTTCCCCACTCCCGATCCTCCCGAATCCCATCCCATCACCTCACCTGTCTGCCCGGTCCTGAATTCTGATGGATCTTTCTTTACCCCTTCCCTTTCCCTAACGGCCTCATCATCCTCAGCCATCCCCACGCTCCCTTCCATGCCTAATCCTAACATCTCATCTGCCGCCTCCTCCCTGCAATCCCTCTCTATGGTTAATCCCCTTCCATCAGCACCCGTCCAGCTAACTACCCCTCCCTCCCATGCTACGACTCCTCTTTCTGCTTCCATCCCTACTAATCCTGTCCTGTCTCCTCCGATAACCAGCTCCGCCCCAGTCCAATATCCTACCTCCTTAACCGTACCTGCCCACCCTACTCTTTTGCCCTCCCCTGCCTGGCCCTACCCCTTCCCATATCCCATGGCCCTGCCCTACCCCGGTTACCCTCCCTTTCCCCAAGCCATTCCCCAGGTTCCGGTCATGCCCAGTCCGGCCCAATCGGCCCCGGAAGTGCCCATATCAAATATGGCCGCCGCTTCTTCCCTTAATCCTGAAGCAACTCCTTTCCCCGCCTCCAATATGGCGGCTCCCAGTTCAGCCCTGATGCCAGTAATTCCCGGCGACTACCTGTCCCCAGGTTACGACTCGCTAGCCACCCCTGCATCTGGGGCTCATTCCCAGCCACCGACCCTTTCACCTCACGCGGGACCTGCACCGCGTAGAAGAGTCAATATCATAGAGTTCGATGATGACGAGATGGACAGGGTGTCTCATGTCTCATCGGAACTTGCTGCGGGAGCCCCAACTCATCGTTCTATCGATGATCCCTTCGGCCACAAGGGTCGGGGAGAACAGGCCCCTCCTAAATATGTAGCTTTTAACCCCACTCAAGCTAGTGCTCTGATGAAATCACTCCCGGACCCAGAAAAGCAGCCTATGCCCTTCTACCGAGGGATAGTTCAAATTCAGAAGACTTATTCAGCCGCATGGCGTGATTTATTGAGCATTTGTGCTATTAAAGCAGGGGATGCATATTGGCCAAGTATGGCCCGACACCTCAGTACAGATCAGCTCAACAGTGATGTTGATTACCCCTCTGGAGTAACTTTTTGCACCCAATTGAAAGAATGGGCTAAGGACAAACTTGCAGATCAGGCTGCTGGCCTTACTGATGTTATTCAAGATAAAGGAGAATCAGTGGAAAGGTTTCATGCAAGACTGTATCAAATGTTTACAGATTTGGGGTTTGATCTTACTGACAAGATTCATTCACAAATGCTGTCAGGTGCGTTTGTCCAAGGTGTTAAGGACTCTATACGCAAGGGAATCATTGCTGCACGCCCTGAATATAAGGTTGTTCCCCTGGACACCCTACTTTTAGTTGCTAGAGGTTTGGAATCCGCCCAGACCCCAAGAAGATCCACTTCAGCGCCTCTCATGGTATCCCGCTCCACCCCAGTCCCAAAAGGTACTAGACCGGAGGAGGGGGGACATTGTTTTAATTGTGGAGCCAAGGGGCACTTTAGAAGTGACTGCCCAGAACCTAAAAAGGAGCCCAGAAAGCCCTCCAAACCTGCCCCAGCTCCCAAAGCCACCAAACAGGTTCCGATAATTGAGGAACCAGATGATTAGGAAATTGGCAAGCCTGTGTCTGCAACCCCTGTCATGGCAGTGTCTACAGGGGATAGGGGGGGGCCACTTGCCACAGTGACTTTGCCCATTGAAGGCCACCCTACCACATTTCTAGTTGACACAGGTGCAGCCCGTAGTGTTCTGCGAGAACAAGACCTGCCAGACCCATCCTTTCTGTCAAATATTGACGTCTCTTGTGTTGGAGTGGATGGCCAGCCAAGACATAGCCCTTTAACAACTCCATTACGAGTTGGCTCTAGCCTGCTTGCTCGCTTTGTGGTATCCTCCACATGCCCAATTAACCTATTAGGTGCTGATGTTCTCTCACGCCTGCAAGCATCCATCACCTTTACCCCGGATGGGCAGGTAGAAATGTCCACACCTCTATCTGAATCAGACACCTCAGCCTTGTGCTCCTTGCCTCTAATGCTGCATTTAGAAAAGCCCCGTGAGAAAGCAGCAGAATTAAGGTCCAATTTCCCAGAGGCATTAAAGATACAGGTGCCCGCCAAGTTATGGTCCTCAGGCCCAGAGGACATAGGTCACCTAAATGTTCCCCCTGTGGTGGTAAAGCTCATTCCAGGAGCTAAATTACCAAGAAAACCACAATATCCATTAAAACCAGCACAGGCCGCTGCCATTTCTACCCACATCAAGGCACTCTTGGAGAAGGGTGCCCTGGTGAAATGTAAATCTGAATGCAACACCCCATTATTCCCTGTGAAAAAGAAAACTCCCAAAGGTGAGCCAGAGAAGTACAGGATGGTTCAGGATCTCCGTGCTGTTAATGAAGCTACCGTCCTGGACACCCCTCTTGTACCAAACCCCCATACTCTGCTCTCTGGAGTCCCACCATCTGCAAAATTTTTCACAGTCATTGACCTAGCAAATGCTTTCTTCAGTGTCCCACTGGACCCATCCTGCCAATACCTGTTTGCTTTCACCCATGAGATGCAACAGTATACCTGGACTGTCATGCCCCAAGGGGCACAAAATTCACCAAGCCAATTTGCAAAGGCCATGGCCACCATCCTTGACCCATGGCAAGCCGAGCACCCAGAAGTTGTTCTGCTTCAGTATGTGGATGATTTGCTGCTCTGTGGAGATGATATGCCCACTACTGAAAAGTGCTCAATTAGCCTGCTTTGTTATTTGGCAGAACAAGGATGCAAAGCTTCGCTCATCAAGCTACAGTTCTGCCAACCCTCAGTCATTTTCCTTGGACATTGCCTATCTCAAGGTTCCAGACATCTTACCCGGGACCGGGTGAGAGCCGTACTGGATATTCCAACTCCAAGGACTTCAAAATCCCTCCATGCCTTCCTAGGCCTCATTTCCTACTGCAGAGCATGGATCCCAGAAGCCTCCCTGCTCATGCAGCCTCTCTATGACGCACTTAAGTCTGACCCTTTTTGTTTGCCTAATGAAGCTCTGGACAATTTCAATGCTCTTAAACGTGCCATTGCTTCTGCTCCTGCCTTGGGCCTACCTGACTACTCAAAACCTTTCAAATTATTTGTCTCTGAAAGACAAGGCCACGCAACAGGAGTTCTCACCCAAACTAATGACTTAAGAGGCCGCCAAAGGCCTATTGGATATTTCTCATGTCAACTGGACATTGTGGCCAGAGGGACTCCTTCCTGTCTCAGGGCTGTCTTTGCTGCTAGAGAGCTCATAGAAAGAACCTCAGACCTGGTCCTTGGCCACCCTCTGGTTGTTTTGGCCCCTCATGACATCTCTGCCATCATCAACCAAGTCCAGCTTAAGCACGTGTCTCCAGCCAGACACCTACGCCTCCAGTGCCATCTTCTTCTACCTGACAATATTTCCATCCAAAGATGTCAAGTTCTTAATCCATCCACTCTTCTTCCACTCCCTGAGGGGGGTATCTATTATGGATTTATCACAGATGAAACCTACATTTACCTGCTTTGTGGATGTATCAAGAAAGTCATGCATCCACATTTGACATTTTATGAAGATGAGAAGCCTCTCTGTGAAGGCCCAGATTACGCCTTCTGCACCATGTGGTACAAACCAGACATTGCTCCTGAACCTTGCTATGAAGATGAGCTTTACCACTGGACTGATGTGAAGCTCACTGCTCAAGATTTCTATTGTGACTCTGAAGGCAATAGCATGGTCTTAATCCAACTACCTCAACAACTTAACTACCTCTACCGCCATTGGGATACTGCTATCCCACATATTCCTGTTACCAAATTGAAGACAAGGTCATGGAATGACCTTGGGCCCATGGCAAAGCTATGGGCCACCATGGATGAAGAACAGCTACAGGAAAATGGTATTGTCAAATACCCAACAACTGACCTTCTGGAAGCATGGCCACGCCACTTCCTAGAAAAGGAATTTCAAGATCTGGTCATAGTGAATGATTATGACCCCGAAACACCTCATGACTGTTTTGAACAGATGAAAATGGAGACAGTGCACCTACCAACTGTGCATGAGAATCCATTACAAGATCCAGATTTTACCCTGTTTGTGGACGGCTCAAGATATGCTGATGAAGAAGGAAGATATCATACAGGATATGCCGTAACCACAACAGACAAAGTTATCAAATCATCATCTTTACCGCCAGCAATGTCTGCGCAAGAAGCTGAATTACAGGCTCTGACTTCAGCATGCAAAATTTCCGAAGGAAAACGTGCCAACATCTATACAGATTCAAGATATGCTCTGGGTGTGGCACATGACTTCGGCCTAATTTGGAAGACAAGAGGATTTCTTACCACCGCCGGTACACCAGTCAAACATAGTACTGCAATTAAGGAGCTAATGGATGCCCTCCTACTCCCTGAAGAAGTGGCCGTTTTGAAGGTAAAGGCCCATGGGAAATTGGATACAGATGAAGCAAAGGGCAACCATTTGGCTGATCAGGCTGCTAAGCTAGCAGCCAGGGATCTGCAGGAAGTGGATGAAGAAGTGTCCGGACAAGAAGAAGAAGAAGAAGTCCCTATTTTTGCTCTGCAAACTCTTCCTACTGATTTGCGAATTTTGCGAGAACAGCAAGCTGCAGTCACTCCTGAAGAAACCCAAAAATGGAAAAATAAAGGAGCTGTCCAAAAGGACGGAGTATATTACAACAACTTCAAATTTTGCCTTCCAAAAAATTTATATCCAGCAGTTGTCCAATGGGCACATGGGCCTGCACACCTGTCAAAAGAATTGATGGCCGCCCTCATACAGAAGTATTATGAAGCACCCGGAATCACAACATTGATCAGCAGCTTCTGTAAGGCCTGTGTTATTTGTGCAAAATGCAATCCAGGAAGACCAATCAAGGTGCCTGCAAAACACCTGGCAAAGCCCATGTACCCCTTCCAGCGAATTCAAATTGACCACATCCAAATGCCCAAGAGTGGGCCCCATGAATATGCACTAGTCATAGTGGACATGTTCTCAGGGTGGCCAGAGGCCTACCCAGTGGCCAATATCACTGCAAAGACAACCGCAAGACGCCTACTTACAGAGATAGTATGTAGATTTGGACTCCCAGAAGTCATTGAAAGTGATCAAGGCCCAGCCTTCACAGCAACAGTGACTAAAGAAATTTGGACTGCTCTAGGTGTGACCCTAGCCTTCCACACCCCTTACCACCCACAAAGTAGTGGTAAAGTAGAGCGCATGAATGGCACTCTAAAGGCCAGAATGTTAAAAATGTCGCAAGAAACAAAGATGCCCTGGCCAGAAAGCCTGTCAATAGCTTTATTTAGTGTTAGGCACACACCTAGAGGGAAGCATTCACTGTCCCCATATGAAATTCTATTCGGGACAGCACCCAGACTAGGTTGTTATTATCCGCAGCAGTTACAGCTCCAATCAGATGTTTTAGTAGATTATGTAACTGAACTTGCAAGTGCCTTGAACAAAATACATGCCCAAGTTTTCTCTTCAATTCCAGATCCCGATTTGGATACAGGTACCCATAACCTGCTTCCCGGAGATTGGGTTCTGGTCAAGAAGTTTGTGCGGAAAAATACCCTGGAACCAAGATTTGACGGTCCATTCCAAGTCCTCCTGATTACCGCAACCTCCGTCAAACTGGCCGGCAGGCCAAATTGGATCCACGCTTCCCACTGCAAGAAATCTCCAGCCCCTGAGGAAGCAGATACCGCACAAGCATGTACCTCTGGTACACCTTCTCCTTAATCAGCCTTATAAAGGCCCAACAAGTAGCCATCACCAAAGATATTAGTGGGTATACCTTCTGGTACAATTCATCATGCACCCATGTGGCTACTTACACCTTTGACTATTGTGACATTGTAGAATGCCCGTTCCCCACATCACAAATCCAGAGTATTTACAGAGATATCCCTCATTCGAAAGACCCATATGTTTGTGTAGTTGACAAACAATGGGGGCACAATTGTAATCATTGGGGGGCGGCGGGATGGAATGCCGGGCCTGCCTGGGGTTACAAACCAAAAAGTGCCTTATCTAAAGTAGATGAACAAGGTAGATCCCTTCTCCAGAGAATGACTTTGAGAAAGCCTGGGGGAGGTACACCAATGAAATTAATCCTTAACATTGAGCATCCAAGCCCAACGGATGCAGACCAGTATGTGATGGGAATGTATTGGAAAAAGGGTTCCTACCGTAAATTAGGGCATTTCTTCCTAAAAGATATGTGCAACTCTTCCGAGTGGCAAGGGGCCACCCATATGGTCCCTAACCCATTAAAACCTCATATCCAGACCTTTCAAGACATGATGGCCATTGCTAACCCCACCTTTGAAGATACCATGGCCGCTGAAACAGGTTTTAATGATGTAAATTTATGGTTAGAATGGATGAAATATAATGCTAATAAGCATAATAAGACTGCATGCTATGTCTGTGGTGGTGCCCGGCCTCACCTGGGTACCGTACCTCTAATCCTGCCAGTAGATATAGAGGAATGTGTTTTAAGCCTTTTTGCCTATCACTATGATTTTAACAGGTCCATATGTAGTGCATGGACAAAGGAGTATCCTCTCCTAACCAAGGATGTCAAACCCCCAGACGGTATTACCGTGTATAAAGGTAATTACACTTGTTATGCTAATTATGATGGAATTGGTAGATTCTTGGGTAACTTCTCTAAGGGGTATTGTGCTACCTACAGGAGTGTCTCTATGGACTTGTTGCAGTTTCACACCAGGTCATTAGGGGACATCTACTGGTTGTGTGGGGATTTACAGCTGAGATCCAGAATGGACAAGGAGTGGTGGGGGGAGTGTACTTTGGCTAAAGCTATTATGCCTATACATATTATCTCTGACACACACCTCGTCACCCATGAGTCCAGGCACACTAAGGTTAAGCGTGACGCCCCAGTGAAAGGAAGTTTTGATCCTCATGTTTATATTGATGCTATTGGGGTGCCTAGGGGGGTACCCAATGAATTTAAAGCAAGAGATGAAGTTGCTGCAGGATTTGAATCACTTTTTGCCATAGTTACCACAAACAAGAATTTAAATTGGATCAATTACATTTATTATAACCAACAGCGGTTTGTTAATTATACCAGAGACGCCCTCCAGGGGTTGGCCGAACAGTTGCAGGCCACATCCCAAATGGCTTTCCAGAATAGAATGGCCCTAGATATGATCTTAGCCGAAAAAGGAGGGGTTTGTAAAATTTTACCTGACACCTTGACCTGTTGTACCTATATCCCAGAAAACACAGGCCCTAATGGTAAAGTTACATTAGCCATAGAAAAATTAAATGACCTGTCTATAGAGTTAAAAAGGAATTCTGGGATACAAGATCCCTGGGTAATGCATATTGGTATGGCTATACTAATTTTTCTTTTTATCTTTGCTCTTCTCTTTTGTTGTATCCTCCCATGTCTGAGAAAATCCCTCCTGAAGACTGTTGACCAAGCGGCACCCACTTTCACCCATCTCGAAGTTGATGACCAAGAGCTCCAAGACATCAACTCACCCTGTCTGCCGCTGCAAACAATCCCTTTTGTTGATAAAGTGCAGGAATTCTAGGAAGGGACTAACTTAGGGACAGCATCTGTCAGTGAATGGTAAAGGCCCCGTGTTGGAGAAGTGGTGGGTTAGCTGCCATGGGATACCCATGGGTGTGAAGTGTTCGAGAGCCATACTGACGGATGAGTTAGCCTATCAGGGTCAGAACTAGGGACAGCCTTGCACTTTGCATTAACACCTAGCTAGCGGCCACGGGGTTTCTGTGCCTTTGGGTTAACACGTCTTCCTGGTACTAACTTAATAAAGTTTTATCTCTTAGAATCTAACATTTCATAGGGGGGACTGATGTGGGATTATTTAAAAAACCTTATTGCACTAACTCCATTTTAACTTTATACTGTGACAATCCTCCATTTTGTCCTCCTAACCTGACTTCTTCAATCCTCCATTTTGTCCTCATAACCTAACTTGTTCATTTTAAAACTACCTTACATGACAGAATTTCCCAGCACATCTAATACAATAGAACAAAGACTGTATTTTCTATAAAGACATGATTAACACAGGAATTGCTGACTTTTCCTTAGATTTGCAACATAGTATAATTTGAAGGCCATGAGAACACAGTAGTAATGAAATGTTCTATTCATAAGAGACCTTGCACCTGGCCACGAGGCCTGAGATCACCGACCGTGTAAAATGACGCTCAAGACCCCTTGTCCCCCACCCGTGTCCAGAACAATCCCACCTCTTGGTGGGTGGACACGGGACTAACCACTTAGTTGTTTGGACCAATTAATAATATTGATAGGAGGACACTGATCACGACACTTAACAATTAATCCAATTAATGATGTTTATTTGCTGATATTCTAATAATCAATGATGACGTGAAATGCCTCTTAAAAGGACCTGCGCGTCCACTTTTTAATCACTTGCCAATAAATTTTCTCGAAGTTATTTTAACCTGAACCTTGTGTGTCAGACTTAATTACTTCAGCGTATATACGCAATTTATTTTATTAATTTGGACAGGAACAGATAGACATTTAAACATTTTGGTTTACTGCTAAAAAGTACCATAACAATATGATAATCGGCTTGTGTAGATATTAGTTGGTCAACTGCCTCAGAACCGGACATTACCTCCTTTGCTTCCCAAGGCCATTGGTCTCCCATGTTAGTACCTCCACATACATAGCAGTTGGTAACATTAAGACTACCGGCAATACTTTCAGCTAAATCAATGAACAGGTTTTTAGCATTATGGGGGATCTTATTATCTATACTCATCTCTTCATAAAAGGAATGGTATACTTGATGAGTTTGGGAGGATACCGTATCAGTCTCTATCCCTATAAACAATACTGTCCCAGGATCTAAACCCGTCCCATATATTTGAAACCCAAATAAATTTCCATACTTATCTAAGAACTTGTCGGGGTTATTTATAAGTATATGGACTGGGTTGCATTCCATAGACTTACAATATGGGCTGGTAGGCAACTTAGTCACAATCATATCCTTGTCTACTGTCTGTCCCCAAGTTGCCCACCCCACACAAGACCAATATGGGCAAAAGTTATAATCTCTATTTGGGCATCTAGGACTCACATATTTATTTTTACTACTGGGACATATATATTTATCATTAGACCCATACGTCCTCTCCCATCTAAGATCCCCACATACATTCCACAGCTTTCTACCACTTGATATCGCCTTACATGCATCAAATAGCAGAACACCCGAAGAATGTACGGATTCTAACACCGTCTTATTAATTAGGGTCCCCTGAGGATCTCCATTCCTGAGAGTCAACCAAATTGTACGAGGTTGATACTCCGGACTGAAGCACTTAGGTTCTCCTACTCCTAAATGGCACACACTATATTCTATATTAAGGTATCTGCATCTGGATACATCTCCTTTACACTCGTATTGTGAATGCCAAATTAGGGTTTGGGAAATATGGTTACCTGTTCTCGTAGTCTCAATGCATACCTCACAGCTAGGAGTGTCGGTACCTCTACCTTCCTGAATATAAAAACACACATAAATAAACATTATCAAGAATACATCTTTCGCCGTCATCCTCAGTCTTCGTCCGTGCGAAGGCACCTCAGCTTCCAGGATGTAAGGGCTGCAGGGAATGGAGTTCTGCTCGTCTTCACAGGAGTCCCTTCGAGACTTTCCTGGCTTATATACTATACGTCGGTGAGCGGACAGGCTTTATTATGGCCGTCTAAACACTCACTTCACCAAATCTCTGTAACAATAAAATTTGTAATCCACAAAGTTCCTCGTTACTCCGACTGAGTCGTGCGTTTTAACCGGATCTTGCAGGGATTCTCTGGATCTGCTGTAACTTGCCAAGAATCGACTGCTGCTGGCTTAACCCTGGAGTGATGTATCCACGGAGTCACTTCGGCTACTTTTATCGCTGTAGGGGTAGACAAAAGAACAACATAAGGACCTCTCCACTTGGGCCCTAACGGTACATTATTCCACTCTTTAATCCATACTTGATCTCCTGGATGGTAACTATGAACTGGGGGATAAATATTCACAGGTAATCTATCTTGTACCCATTTCTGTACCTCCTCCATAGTCTTACCCAACTCTACAACCTGCTGCCGGGTAATTCCTTCTCCCAACTGACTCAAATCCCCCCTTAAGTTACCAAGTACGGGAGGTGGTCGCCCATACATGATTTCAAAAGGAGAGAGGCCCATCCTTTTGGTAGGGGTACTGCGGATTCGCAATAGAGCTATGGGTAAGAGAACGTTCCACTTAAGTTGGGTTTCCTGACACATTTTAGCCAACTGATTCTTAATAGTTCTATTCATTCTCTCTACCTTACCAGAACTCTGGGGTCTATATGCAGTATGAAGCCTCCACTTTATACCAAGCATATGAGTCAGTTGTTGTAGGCACTGATGAACAAAAGCTGGACCATTGTCCGATCCTATAGAGCAGGGTAGTCCATATCGGGGTATTATTTCTCGTAGCAGGAATCTCACAACTTCTCCTGCTTTCTCTGTACGAGTAGGACATGCTTCTACCCAGCCTGAATAGGTGCACACAATTACCAGCAGGTAACGATGTCCATCCGATTTAGGCATCACTGTATAGTCAATTTGTAAATCGGACATGGGGAGTCCCCCCATAAACTGGACTCCTGGTGGCTTTACTGGTCCTTGTCTTGCATTATTTTTAGCACACGTTACACATCTTCGTACAATGGCCTGAGTCAAGTTGGACAATCTTGGTATGTAGAAATGTTTTCTGAGAGATTCTTCTGTGCTGTCTCTCCCAGAATGTGTCCCGTTGTGGTAATTTTGGACAATTTCTACCGCTAGTGATGCTGGAATGACTATTCTTCCATCTTCTAACTGATACCATTTGTTCTCCAAGTACTTTCCAGGTTCAGTCTTTAACCACTCCTCTTCTTGAGCTGTATAAACTGGAGTCCATTGAGACAGTGGAGTTGGTATAAGAGCAGCTATATGCCCCACATATTCCTGTCTTCCTGATTCAGCGGCACGCTTAGCTGTACTGTCTGCCATCCGATTTCCCTTGGTTACATCACCATCTCCTCTCAGATGCGCTCGACAATGTATAATACCGACTTCTTTCGGCTCCCACACTGCTTCCAATAGTTGTAGGATTTCAGCTGCATACTTGATTTCTTTGCCTTCTGAATTCAATAGTCCTCTTTCTTTATACAAAGCTCCGTGGGCATGAGTGGTTAAAAACGCATACTTGGAGTCCGTGTAGATGTTCACTCTTAAACCTTCAGCCAATTGTAACGCTCGTGTTAGTGCTATCAATTCTGCCTTTTGTGCTGATGTTCCTTTCGCCAGTGGCCGAGCTTCTATCACCTTGTCTATTGTTGTTACTGCATATCCTGCATAGCGGATCCCTTCTTTCACATAACTACTGCCGTCGGTGTAATATTGAACATCGGGGTTCTGGATGGGAAAATCACGAAGATCTGGTCTACTTGAAAATACTTCATCCATTACTTCCAAACAATCATGTTTACTTTCAGTAGGTTGTGGCAAAAGGGTAGCTGGATTTAAGATGTTTACAGTCTCTAAATGCACTCTTGGGTTTTCACACAACATTGCTTGATACTTGGTCATACGGCTGTTACTAAACCAATGATTTCCTTTGTAATCCAACAACGTCTGTACTGCATGTGGGACTCGTACATAAAGTTCTTGACCCAGAGTGAGTTTATCGGCTTCAGCTACTAGCAGGGCGGCTGCAGCTACGGCTCTTAGACAAGGTGGAAGTCCGCTGGCCACTGCATCCAGTTGCTTAGACATGTAGGCAACAGGTCTTTGCCATGATCCCAAGTACTGTGTCAATACTCCCACAGCCATTCTTCTTTGCTCATGTACATACAGGTAGAATGGTCGTGTGTGATCAGGTAGACCTAATGCTGGGGCACTCATCAAAGCCTTCTTCACATCTTCAAATGCCGTTTGCTGTTCTTGAGTCCATAAGAAGGGGTCGTGCTCTGTACCTTTGATAGCTGCATACAGAGGTTTTGCCAGTATCGCGTAGCTGGGAATCCATATCCTACAGAAGCCTGCTGCCCCCAAGAATTCTCGCACTTGTCTTCTATTCTTGGGTATTGGTATTTGGCACACAGCTTCTTTTCTCTCTGGCCCCATAATTCTTTGACCTTCAGAGATATGGAATCCCAGATATTTGACAGTTGGCAAACACAACTGAGCCTTCTTTCTAGACACCTTGTATCCTGCCTTCCAGAGAATGTGTAGTAGATCGTGCGTTGCTTGCTGACATATTTCCTTTGTAACTGCTGCTATCAACAAGTCATCTACATATTGTAACAATACACACTCTCCTGGGATAGACTCGAAATCCAGTAGATCTTGGCTTAGAGCTGAACCAAATAGGGTAGGTGAATTTTTAAACCCTTGGGGCAGTCTTGTCCAGGTCATTTGGCGTTTTGAGCCCGTTACAGCGTTTTCCCATTGGAAAGCGAAGATACATTGACTTTCTGCGGCAATTCGGAGGCAAAAGAAGGCATCTTTGAGGTCTAAGACTGTAAAGTAAGTAGCCCCGCCCGGAATTAAAGCAAGCAGGTTATATGGATTGGGCACAACTGGATGTATACTAACAACCGCATCATTGACTGCTCTCAAGTCCTGCACAGGTCGATACTCATCTGTACCGGGCTTTTGAACAGGCAGCAATGGGGTGTTCCAGGGGGAAGTACAGAATTTTAGGATACCATACCGTATGAACTTATCCAGATAAGATTGATTGTTCTTCTTAGCCTTCTGCGGGATGTGGTATTGTCTTAGGCTCACTGGATAAACCCCAAGTTTTAGTTCAATTTTAATAGGTGGAATATTGCGGGCCAGTCCTGGTGGGTTGTTCTCTGCCCAAACTCCTGGTATGTTGAATAAGGATTCATCACTCCTAGGGTTTTGGCTAGTCAACGCTGTATAAAGTCGCCACTCTTCTTCCTTTGGTACGGATAATGTCATAATACCTGAAGGTCCATTAAACTTTAAGAATGTTGTTCCATTTGGTAGGAACGTAATCTGCGCTTGTAATTTAGATAGCATATCACGTCCCAGCAATTGGACTGGACATTCAGGCATATAAAGGAATTGATGTTTTACTACGTGGCCTCCCAATGTACAGAGTCGACTTTTAAGAACCGGTTTTTCAGCACTTCTTCCAGTTGCTCCTATTACAGTAATAGTTCTTCCAGATGGAGGAGCAACTAGATTAGTCACCACCGAATGTTCAGCACCAGTGTCGATCATGAATGCACTCCGTTTTCCCCCTATTGATACATCGACCATAGGCTCCGCTCGACCAAGGGGGATGGAGCCCGGTCGGTATCAATAGTCCTCCATGACCGTGTCAGCCAATCCTACAAAGTCCCTACCTTCTCTATCGCGGGACCTTTGCGCTGCTGGAAAATACCTATCTTCCCTAACACTTCCTCTGTTCCCATTGCTCCCTCTATTACCATTACTCCCTCCGGGGCCTCCTCTACCTCTCGCTCTGCCTCTAAAGTTTCCATAACCTGCCCTGGGTTGGTCTCTCTCGTACTGCTCTCTTTGTGGACACTCGTTCCTCCAATGCCCTTCTTCCTTGCAATACGCGCATTGATTCCTACTCAAGGGCTCCCTATTCCATCTACCATCGCCTCTATCTGGGCCCCGTCTATCTACGCCTGCGCTCTTCCTCTTTCTTACTTTCTGTTTCCCTGTTCATGTATACTTTATTCGCTACCTCCATTAGTTGGGTGATAGACATACCTGCAAACCCTTCTAACTTCTGTAGCTTGCGCTTAATATCTCCGTAAGCTTGGCTGACAAAGGCGGAGTTCACCATTCGGGAATTATCTGCGTCTTCCGGATTAAAGGGGGTATACAAGCGGTATGCCTCCAATAATCGGTCATAAAAGACACTGGGCGCTTCATCACTTTTCTGAATCACCTCAACTGTCTTCGACATATTAATGGCTTTCTTTCCTCCGGCTTTCATGCCAGCAATTATAGCGTCTCTATAGGCTCTGAGTTGAACCATATCTGCGCCATTTACATTCCAGTCGGGATCGGTGTTAGGATAATGTGTTGCGGCCCATGCTGCCGGATTGGCTTGATTCAAAGCACGGGCTCTATCCTCTAGCGCTTTAATGGCCGCTTGATTAATCCTTGTCCTTTCCTCATTGTTAAACAAAGTCATTAATAACTGCTGGCAATCAGCCCATGTCGGGTTATGTGTCTGAACTATTGAGGTGAACAGATCGGTCATAGCTTGTGGTTTCTCAGTATACGAGGAATTGTGGGTCTTCCAATTCAAGAGATCGGTTGTCGTGAACGGGACATATACGAAGACTGGGTCAGCATGTGCCATTTGACCTGCGGCATCGATATAGGCTGACCCGGGATTCAGACGAAGAGGCATCTGATAATGTTTTAATTGTTGGGTACCGGTCAGTTGTCGGGTTAGTATAGGGCTACGTGAAGGGGCGTCAGTTAGAGGTTCCGGTCGGGGGGTAATAAAGCATGAGGATGTGGGAGCTTGGTTTTGGGAAAAGTTAGTAAATAGAACACTTCGAGCCAAGCTAGAAGAAGCTTGACCGGAAGTCTGAAGTGGCGCCAAATCAGGATATTCAGATCTAATGGGGGTTGGTTCTGGTTCCGGAAGGGGAGATTTAGTACGAGAGGGGGTGGATTCTGTACTGGAGGAGGAAGCGGAAGTGGATGGGAGCACGGGGGGAAGGGGTGCAGGACTTCCTGCATTCGCGTCACTTCCTCTTAAAGGAAAGTAAGGGGGCGGCAAAGGGATCTCGGACTCAGGGGGCGTGTCCAAAATGGGCCTAACACCAGTCCTAGTGGACAAACAAGTCCTAGCCACCATGAGGCGACATTGCTCCTCGTGGCATGTCTGAATCCATTTTGGCGAGTCATTTACGGCCTGTCTCCAACAATCAATATAAGGAAACTGCCCGTAAAGTTCAGGCCTACCTGATACAGCCACGTGTAAGCGCTGTACCAGAGTTGGATCCAAACTGCCACGTGGCGGCCATGCCGCAACCAAAGTAGGCCACTCCCTAGTACACAAAGTGACCAAACGTACAGGAGACATTTTAACCCCAAAATCACATGTTTTGAATCCCTTTTTAAAATTCTTTACCATACAACCTAAGGGATCCGGAATCGTTGACTCCGACGCGCCCATACTTATCAATGGAACGTCGTTGACAACGAATACTATGCACACGTACTTTTCAACAGTCACACCCGTTTCCTCTGGCAACAGCACCACGTGGTACGGTTACCAAGTGAAACGTACACAATAACACAATAAACACTCAGGGAATTCCCGTACACGCACAGCTGTTACACCAGTCACTAAATAATCAATATTATGCCCCTTGGCGAAACTATACAGTCACCCACGCTATAATTCTCTATATATGAATTACCCGTTGTAGCGGAGAGCTGATTTCTCGCAGCTATTCTCCACTTTAGATCCAAGGAAGGCTCAGGAACAAGTCATTAGTAAATCCACAGCAGAGTTTCCAGCAGGTAAAAAGGTACAGCAATATCCCCACAGCACTCCCAATAACTGGACGACACACAGTTTCAGGAGTAGAACTGACAATCGTTTATTCCAAGGTTTCTTATAAAGCCTGCTCCCATGCAAGGGAGGGAACTACAGTAATTAGGACAGTAACCAATACCATTCTTGTTACCTCCCACACATCTCCTCCCCTCAGAGTGAGTCATAATCCCCTTAAGTTGTACAGTACTTTACCCCAAACTTGGATGTACCCCTAAACCATCACATATCCTTAATATCAGGGTACCGCTAGGTAGCCCTGATCTGGGTGAATATAATATCCAAAATTCACCCAGATCGGACCAGGGGTTCGGTAGTTACAGGCAGGTGAAGTTTGACCGACCGCACACGAGTTGGTATCCGAAAAGGGTTCCATGAGAATGGGCCCTGCGGTCGGTCTCCGTTCGGCAGTTAAAACAGACATTTATAATTGCCATCCACATTTACATTCACCTAGATAGTGATTCCCTCATTCGGTACTTTATTACTACCGAATGGGGATTCGTTATGTTTCTCCGTTCGACAGTTACGGAGCTCTGGAGGTCTCAGCGGTGTTTGGTTGTTTGCGTGTCCGATTTGAGTTCCAGGCACTCGACGACCAAACACCGCTGGGATTTTCATGCGTAAGATGGCCGCCGCCACGTGTACGCATGCCGAATGGCGGCCACCCAGATACAATGTTAATGAGTCGGTTAACTTGCGGTTGGAAAGAATGTGAACTTTAATAGCTGGCACACTTCTCTCTGGGTGGTCCCTCCGTTCGGTAGTTTCCATAAGTATATAGTACGGATGGAAACTACCGAATACCATACAATTCACATAATACACAAACGAATAGCAATTTCAACATAGGGAAAACATATACGAACACAGTCACACAGGCATTTTGCAGGACAGGCTCACTGCATTCCGCTACACTGCTCCCCCTTGCCCACAAGCCGGCATACACAGTCTGATCCCACACGGATCGGCTTGGGGATGACCGGGGTACTCACGGATCATTTTTCCAGATCAGTTTGTCGCGACAACCCGTCGGCGTTTCCATTTATCTTACCCGGGCGGTATTGAATGTTAAAGTCAAAAGGCTGCAGCGCCAAACTCCAGCGCAGCAGCCTGGCATTGTCCCCAGCCACCCGGTTCAGCCAGACTAAAGGGTTGTGATCCGTGAGCAGCGAAAAAGCCTGTCCATACAAATAGGGTTGCAATTTCTTCAAGGCCCACACCACAGCCAGGCATTCCTTCTCGATGGCGGCGTAGCTTACTTCCCGGGGTAAAAGTTTGCGACTGATGTAAGCCACTGGATGTTCTCCGCCATCGGCCCCGACTTGGCTTAATACTGCCCCCAATCCAAACATAGAAGCGTCTGTGTGAACAAGAAAACGTTTAGTTGGATTGGGAGCGGCCAAGACAGGGGCATTAACAAGTGCATCTTTCAAGTGTTGGAATGCCTGCTCACACTCCGGGGTCCAGGTTACTTGGCGGGGAAGGTTTTTACGTGTCAGGTCCGTGAGGGGTTTGGCCAGGGCACTATAATTGGGGACAAATTTCCGGTAATACCCTGCTGTCCCTAGGAAGGCTAACACCTGGGTTTTAGTTGTCGGGGTAGGCCACTGTGATACTGCCTCTACTTTGGCGGGTTCCGGCTTCTGCTTACCACAGCCCACTCTGTGGCCCAGGTACTGTACCTCGGCCATCCCAATACTACATTTAGCTGGTTTTAGGGTCAAACCAGCCTCCCTGATCCTGTCTAGAACCGCTCCTATATGGGCCAAGTGCTCCTGCCAGGTATCGCTAAATATGGCAATATCATCGAGATATGCGCAGGTATAATCTTGGAACCCATCTAGGAGGCGGTCCACCATCCGCTGGAAGGTAGCCGGCGCGTTTTTCATCCCAAACGGCATGACCTTAAATTGGTACAGGCCGAATGGGGTGACAAAGGCGGACTTAGGGATGGCTTCCGGGGCCAAGGGAATCTGCCAATACCCTTTGCACAGATCAATCGTGGTAAGGTATTGTCCCCTGGCCATCCGGTCTAGTAACTCATCGATCCTAGGCATCGGGTATGCGTCGGATACGGTCTTCTCATTCAGTCTCCTGTAGTCCACGCAAAAACGGGTCGTGCCGTCCCGCTTTGGTACGAGGACCACTGGAGATGCCCAGGGACTATCTGAGGGCTCAATCACTCCTAACTGTATCATCTCCTCAATCTCTTTGCGCATATTCTCCCGGACCGCTTCAGGGATGCGGTAGGGGGTCTGACGCATGGGCAGTTGACCTGGGGTGTCTACTCGGTGGGTAGCCAGAGGGGTGTATCCAGGTACATTAGAAAAGGTCTCCTGCTTTTCCTGCAGTAGTTGTTGTACCTCGATACGCTCCTGTGGGCTCAACCGATCCCCCAATACGACGGCTCCTAAATCCCCAGCCAGCTGTCCATCTTCTAACAGATCGGGGAGGGGTAGGCTGTCGCTCTCTTCAGAGGTGGGGGCGCAGATAGCTGTCACCTCCTCTGAACGTTCCTGGTAAGGTTTCAGCATGTTCACATGGATCATGCGTCGCCCCCCATTCCCTGCGCAGTGGCCAATTATATATGTGGTGTCACATCGTTGTTCTACCACTTTATAAGGGCCTTGCCAGGCGGCCTGTAGCTTATCGTGTCGGACAGGTTTTAAAATTAAAACTTTCTGTCCGACCTGAAAGCTGCGGTCCCTGGCGCCCCTATCGTACCAGGTGCGCTGACGCGTCTGAGCTGCCTGTAGGTTTTCCTTTACCGTCTTGGTGAGTGCTTCCAGGCGATCTCGGAGGGCCAACACATATGGTACAATAGGGGTACCGTCCACGCTACGGTCTCCCTCCCAGTGCTCTCTAATCAAGTCTAGGGGTCCCCTTACCCTCCTCCCAAATAGAAGTTCAAAGGGGGAAAATCCTGTAGATTCCTGCGGCACCTCCCTGTACGCAAACAGTAAGTGTGGCAGGAATTTTTCCCAGTCTCGGTGAGTCTCGGCGAAGGTTCGGAGCATCTGTTTTAAGGTGCCATTGAACCGTTCGCAGAGCCCATTAGTCTGGGGGTGGTACGGAGCACTGATTATAGGTTTAATTTTACAGAACTTCCAGAGTTGTTGGGTAACCTCTGCCGTGAACTGAGTGCCCTGATCCGAGATGATCTCCCTGGGTAACCCCATCCGGGAGAAAATCTGCATCAGCGCCTCAGCCACCGTCTCTGCATGTATATTCGTTAAAGCTACCGCCTCGGGGTAGCGAGTGGCATAGTCCACTACGGTCAGGATGTACCGTTTGCCCGAGGGGCTAGGTTTCCGGAAGGGGCCTACAATATCTACGGCAACCCTATGAAAGGGTTCCTCAATAATGGGTAGGGGGTGCAGCCTCGCCTTACGCTTATCCCCCCTCTTTCCCACCCTCTGGCACGTGTCGCAGGTATTACAGTACCTGCGTACCTCCTGGCTAATCCCTGGCCAGAAGAAACTTTGGGTCAATCGATATCTGGTACGGCTGACCCCCAAATGTCCGGATAGCGGAATATCGTGCGCTATCCGGAGTAATTCGGTTCGGTACCTCTGAGGTACCACCAGCTGTCTTGTAGCAATGGGGTCTGACCCACCTATCTGTTTACTTGTTTCCCGGTACAATAACTGTCTGTCCCATACAAATCTTTCCCCCTCTGCCCCCGGTTGGATAGAGGTGACCTTGTCTCGGTATACCTGTAAGGTAGGGTCAGTGACTACCTCGGCTACAAACTCATCAGGAGGGGCCCAAGGGATACAGTCTAGGGAAGGGGAGGAATCTCTTACCTGGACCTCCGGCAGTGCGTTGTTTTGTTGGGTGCGGGCCTGCTGCCTGGTGACTACTGGGTGTGCTTCTTCAGTAGTTTGAGGTTCAAATGCGGAGGTGAGTTTGCCCAGATCATTCCCCAGGACCACCTCAGCAGGTAATCGCGGCATTAGTCCCACTTCCACATTCCCGAACCCCGCACCCCAATGCAAATGTACCCTGGCTGTGTCTAGCCGATACACGGCTCCCCCTGCAACCCTGACAGCCACAGTCTTATTCAGTTTGGCCTTGTCCGAAACCAAATGGCTTTGCACCAGGGTGATAGTGGCTCCCGAGTCTCTGAGCCCCTGCATAGGCTTCCCTTCCAGATATACGGTCTGCCTATGGTGCTGGCGGTTATCCGCCTGTGCCTGTAAGGGGTTGGCCTCATGCAGCACTTCCCACTGTTCCACAGTCGTGACTGGAACGGCAGAGCTGTAGGGAAGTGGTACCTCGTCCTGGTAATGATGCGCTGCTGCTCTTGGTGGTGGTGGTGGAGGTCCTGGTCGGATCCAGGTGTTGCGTTCCCTGGACTGCGGACAATCTCGCTGGTAATGTCCCCACTTCTGGCATCGGTGGCATTGCACAGAAGCAGGTGTGCGGTATCTCTGCTGCGCTGCTGCTGGTGCTGGTGGAGGAAGTTGCCTTGGTGGGGGTTGAGGGTTAGGAGAGAAGGAGTTCCCCCCCAGTGGTCGCATGACAGGTTTGGCACTCACTGCTTTGGTTTGTCTGCGAGCGTCCATAAAATCATCTGCCTTTTTGGCAGCCTCGGTGAGGGTGGTGGGGTTACGATCCCTCACCCATTCCTGTAGCTCTGAGGATATCCCCTCATAAAACTGCTCCAACAGCAGCATTTGTAACAAGTCCTCCATGGACCGCGCTTTACTCGACTGCATCCACCCAAGAGCTGCCCTTTCTAGTCGGCAAGCCCACTCTGCGTGCGAATCTTTGTCCGCCTTTTTCAATTCTCTGAAGCGCCTCCGGTATGCCTCTGCTGTTATTGCGTACCGGGCCAGGATAATTTCTTTTACCCGGCTATAGTTCCTAATTTCGATATCAGGCACAGTGCGGTAGGCTTCAGCTGCCCTTCCCGACAGCCGTCCTGCCAATATGGGTACCCATTCTTCCCTTGGTATATTATGCAGCGTACATAGTCTCTCAAAATCTTGGAGGAAGGCATCTATATCCTCCTCTGCTTCCACATACGTTTTAAACGCTTGATAGGGGATTTTAGGCTTACCCTCTTGTGCCACAGCTCCTGCGGCACTTCTTTCCGGTGTTTGTGGTCTCCTGTTTCTCATCACAAACTCCTGCACCTCTGTCATTGTTTTAGAGATGATCTCTGTTGGTGGGTTTTCCCCATAAAAGGCCAGTCTGAATTGTAAATGCCTTTGGAACTCCTCCTGTTCTGTTTCAGGTCTTTGTTCCGTGGCCTGGACCTCTTCTGCTCTGTACTCTGCCATTACTTCGGTGATAAGCGTTGCTTTGGATTTGCTGCTGGCAGAAACACCTTTCGCTTCCAGAAGGTCTTTCAATGTGGTTCTCTTTAGCGTAGAAAGATCAATCTCCATTAATCCTTGTTCCTCTGTGAGTCTGGATCCCACCGCTGCCAACCAATGTAGCGGAGAGCTGATTTCTCGCAGCTATTCTCCACTTTAGATCCAAGGAAGGCTCAGGAACAAGTCATTAGTAAATCCACAGCAGAGTTTCCAGCAGGTAAAAAGGTACAGCAATATCCCCACAGCACTCCCAATAACTGGACGACACACAGTTTCAGGAGTAGAACTGACAATCGTTTATTCCAAGGTTTCTTATAAAGCCTGCTCCCATGCAAGGGAGGGAACTACAGTAATTAGGACAGTAACCAATACCATTCTTGTTACCTCCCACACATCTCCTCCCCTCAGAGTGAGTCATAATCCCCTTAAGTTGTACAGTACTTTACCCCAAACTTGGATGTACCCCTAAACCATCACATATCCTTAATATCAGGGTACCGCTAGGTAGCCCTGATCTGGGTGAATATAATATCCAAAATTCACCCAGATCGGACCAGGGGTTCGGTAGTTACAGGCAGGTGAAGTTTGACCGACCGCACACGAGTTGGTATCCGAAAAGGGTTCCATGAGAATGGGCCCTGCGGTCGGTCTCCGTTCGGCAGTTAAAACAGACATTTATAATTGCCATCCACATTTACATTCACCTAGATAGTGATTCCCTCATTCGGTACTTTATTACTACCGAATGGGGATTCGTTATGTTTCTCCGTTCGACAGTTACGGAGCTCTGGAGGTCTCAGCGGTGTTTGGTTGTTTGCGTGTCCGATTTGAGTTCCAGGCACTCGACGACCAAACACCGCTGGGATTTTCATGCGTAAGATGGCCGCCGCCACGTGTACGCATGCCGAATGGCGGCCACCCAGATACAATGTTAATGAGTCGGTTAACTTGCGGTTGGAAAGAATGTGAACTTTAATAGCTGGCACACTTCTCTCTGGGTGGTCCCTCCGTTCGGTAGTTTCCATAAGTATATAGTACGGATGGAAACTACCGAATACCATACAATTCACATAATACACAAACGAATAGCAATTTCAACATAGGGAAAACATATACGAACACAGTCACACAGGCATTTTGCAGGACAGGCTCACTGCATTCCGCTACACCCGTCTATAACACACCCCAGTAACATCGTCTTTTACAAATAGCGGTTACAGTACGGTTAGCATAGGTCAAAGCACAATTTAAGGTCACAATACAATTATTAGTGGTTATGGTGTTAAACATGCAATAGACGACAATGATTAGTACTTATATACAGTGTCAGTAAATATACAGGGTTATGGTACCGTGCACTATGATACAGCAACACATTATTAACACTCTCGCTAGACGGCTGAGCTCGCGCAATCTAACAAGATATACACTTTATGTAGCGGAATGCAGTGAGCCTGTCCTGCAAAATGCCTGTGTGACTGTGTTTGTATATGTTTTCCCTATGTTGAAATTGCTATTCGTGTGTGTATTATGTGAATTGTATGGTATTCGGTAGTTTCCATCCGTACTATATACTTATGGAAACTACCGAACGGAGGGACCACCCCAGAGAGAAGTGTGCCGGCTATTAAAGTTCACATTCCTTCCAACCGCAAGTTAACCGGCTCATTAGCATTGTATCTGGGTGGCCGCCATTCGGCATGCGTACACGTGGCGGCGGCCATCTTACGCATGAAAATCCCAGCGGTGTTTGGTCGTCGAGTGCCTGGAACTCAAATCGGACACTCAAACAACCAAACACCGCTGAGACCTCCAGAGCTCCGTAACTGCCGAACGGAGAAACATAACGAATCCCCATTCGGTAGTAATAAAGTACCGAATGAGGGAATCACTATCTAGGTGAATGTAAATGTGGATGGCAATTATAAATGCCTGTTTTAACTGCCGAACGGAGACCGACCGCAGGGCCCATTCTCGTGGAACCCTTTTCGGATACCAACTCGTGTGCGGTCGGTCAAACTTCCCCTGCCTGTAACTACCGAACCCCTGGTCCGATCTGGGTGAATTTTGGATATTATATTCACCCAGATCAGGGCTACCTAGCGGTACCCTGATATTAAGGATATGTGATGGTTTAGGGGTACATCCAAGTTTGGGGTAAAGTACTGTACAACTTAAGGGGATTATGACTCACTCTGAGGGGAGGAGATGTGTGGGAGGTAACAAGAATGGTATTGGTTACTGTCATAATTACTGTAGTCCCCTCCCTTGCATGGGAGCAGGCTTTATAAGAAACCTTGGAATAAACGATTGTCAGTTCTACTCCTGAAACTGTGTGTCGTCCAGTTATTGGGAGTGCTGTGGGGATTTCGCTGAACCTTTTTACCTGCTGGAAACTCTGCTGTGGATTTACTAATGACTTGTTCCTGAGCCTCCCTTGGATCTAAAGTGGAGAATAGCTGCGAGAAATCAGCTCTCCGCTACACTTTACTAAACAATCTTTAACACATTTACAATTCCCAACTAAACTATTGGCCAGTACCTTGAATGGACTACCTAAAACTATGTACACCCGTTTTGGTTAGCCACACTGCCCAAGCACCACATATAGCGAGCTAGAGGACCGAATTTACACAGGCGCCTCTTAGTCGATTACTATCAAAAATCTAGTGGGTTCCAAATTTACACGCCTTCCCACTTAGCCAAGATAGGTTGAGAGCTAGCGAACCGAATTTACACAGGCGCCGCTTAGTCTCCCGGTCCCTCCGACCTAGCGAACGTAATATACACCCTAGAACGCTAGTCTAGACAAGACACCGGTGTCCGGCTAGGGCTATTTACACAGGACCCCGCCTGACTAACCAAATCAAACGGTCTGACTAAAGAGCGTTCGATTGAGCGGTGCGCCTTCGCTCCTTCCCTCCGACAGAGGGGGCAGATTCCATACACAAATAACCCCTTATGGGCCTACCGCACAATCGGTATACCCCTAGTGGTTCTGCCGTCTAAAACAGCAGTTGTCTTACCTCCTCGTTCCTGAACCTGAGTTCACACTCATCGACGGGGACACACCAGCACTTCTTACGTAGAGGCCGATGATCTCCTGGACAACAGACCAGTGGCGCCGAGACGAAGGGAGGTCCACGCAGAAGTTCAGGGGTGCAGCCGTAGAGAACGTGGGCAAAGATAGACCGTCTCACGCCTCTGCCTCTCAGCTACCGTTGAACGATGAGCTTCCCGGCCAATGCACCAAATGATACCGGAGAAACTGACGGAAGCCAAGCACAGAGAGATGGACACAGGTTTCTTCAGGAAGGAAGAGATTCTTTATTGGATCACCGATCGGGACTCAGAGGGACTAATGTCACCAAAATACAGCAAGTTCTGAGCCCCGGACAATAGTGCAGGCTCCTTATATAGGCACATAACTCCTCCCATATTAAGCTCCACCCGCACATTCTCTTGACCAATCAATACAAATAAGAATTAACTTCCTGCTTGACCGCATGGCTTGTCCAGCACAATGGAGGAGGGGAATACTATATCCTGTATTCTTGCACATGCTCCGTACACTACTGATCGTATCTTGCCTCGTGCAACCAACTGATCGATACGTCAGCATATGCACGTACACATGCCACGTGGTAATCTCGGCCTACTAAATTTATTTTTACCGAGATTCCACCACAGTAATGATTACACTGTATTAACCCTGTCATTGCTGGCTGTGTGTAATGATTACACTGTATTAACCCTGTCATTGCTGGCTGTGTGTAATGATTACACTGTATTAACCCTGTCATTGCTGTCTGTGTATAATGATTACACTGTATTAACCCTGTCATTGCTGTCTGTGTGTAATGATTACACTGTATTAACCCTGTCATTGCTGGCTGTGTGTAATGATTACACTGTATTAACCCTGTCATTGCTGGCTGTGTGTAATGATTACACTGTATTAACCCTGTCATTGCTGGCTGTGTGTAATGATTACACTGTATTAACCCTGTCATTGCTGGCTGTGTGTAATGATTACACTGTATTAACCCTGTCATTGCTGGCTGTGTGTAATGATTACACCGTATTAACCCTGTCATTGCTGGCTGTGTGTAATGATTACACTATATTAACCCTGTCATTGCTGGCTGTGTGTAATGATTACACCGTATTAACCCTGTCATTGCCGGCTGTGTGTAATGATTACACCGTATTAACCCTGTCATTGCTGGCTGTGTGTAATGATTACACCGTATTAACCCTGTCATTGCTGGCTGTGTGTAATGATTACACTGTATTAACCCTGTTGTGGCAAACCTAGCCACTTCTGAACTATATTCATTGCAGGTTGTCCGTAGGCTGAATGTATAACGTGTCCCGTTGACTGTATGTGTATTGTACTGTGACCGTTCGCATGCTGGCAGCCGTATGCCGCCAGCATACAAAGCATTCGTACGACGAAACACGGCTATCCTGGCCATTCGCCGTACGAATGTGGACTCCCCAGGTAGACCACACATTCACAGGTCGTGTGGCACCAATTAACCGATTGCAACATTGTTGCAATCGGTAATTAAGGGCTCTCCTAGGTGGCCGTCGATCCACTACCGACCATGCGGCGGTCGGCCATCTTGGATCCTTTGTCTCTGCAGCGGTGTTCGGTCGTCGAGAGCCTGGAACTGAAAACGGCTACTCAGTGATCCGAACACCGCTGGACTTCCAGAGCGTTCGGGAGTACCGCGTTCGGTACATTATGTGTCCCGTACTTATTCGGTACTTTTAAACTCACCTTGATGTTTAAATGTATTATGTGCGGCGTTCGGTCAATTCAGCTGGGATCGGAGCGGTATTCTCACAAAGTGTGCGCCCCGACCCCAGCTATCTACCGAACGTTCGGTTATTCTAAAGTACCGAATATTACGGGAATTATGTATTTTAATGTCAATTGTCGGTTTTGCTGCACGAGGGGATAATCCACTTAATCGTCCATTTTAGTGGGAGTATCCTTCTCGTGCAGCGATGCCTGTTGGGAAAGTCACAATGCATGTTGGGAGAAATCCCCTGGAATATCTGTATGGAAACCCCTTGCATGGGGAACTGCATAAATACGCTGCTTGTGAATAAACCGAGTTAGTTGACTCCCAAACTGTGTTTCGTCCGGTTATTGGGAGGATTGGGGATATTGCCTTGCTTTCTACTCTGACTGTGGATTTCCTGAAGATACCAACGGATATCGTGGACTAATATACTGCATTCCGTTACAATTGGTGGCAAGCGACGGGATCCGAACCTTACAGCCGAAAAGCAGCGTTCGTGTAAACTGGAACTACCGAACAAGGAAAGCAAGGGCAATTCGTATGGAGATTGATTATACCATACTGAAACGACAGACTTTAAAAGAACTATTGGAAGCCAGGGGTAAGATAGCCAGCAACAAATCTAAGGCTGTGCTGATCGCAGAACTGATGGAGGGAGACCAAGCCCGCAGCGCTACACCCCCACCAGCCATGGAAGAGACCCCATTCCAAAAAGAGCTACGGACCAGGTTGGCGTTCCTACCACAACCACTACCGCTGGAAATAATGACCGTGATGATATCGGATGTACAGGATTATCTGATGGCAACCAGCACACCAGCAACACCGCCTAGGGCAGAGTCTGTTACTGCCTCCACCTACGGACAGGTAAAGCCCAAAGTCCCACATCACGCATTTAAAGCGTTTTGTGAAGAAAAGGACGAAATCGATGGGTATTTGCAGGACTTTGAGCGGCTGTGCGATTTGCACGATCTGGAACCCGCCACATGGGTGCCGCTGCTGGCAGGCAAATTATCGGGTAGGGCAGCTGAAGCCTACCGTGCTGTACCCCGAGAGGACAGCAAAGATTACCCTAAGGTAAAGAGGGCGATCTTAGAGAGGTATGCTATTACCCCAGAGGCGTACCGGCGGAAATTCCGGGGCTTGCGCAAGCCTGAGAAAGATTCACATGCAGAATGGGCGCACAAGCTGGACCAAGCCTCACTAGGCTGGATACAGGCCAGCAACGCTACAAACATGGAGGATGTGGCGAAACCAGCTTCGCCACTGTGAACTGGAGAGGCCTGGCTGCTAGCCTCCTGCCCGCTGACTATGGCCCCTGGACATATTGCACTTTAAAGACTATATTTGGGCATGTACTAATTTGTATTGCTGCTACTGGCCCTTTAAAATCAGCAATGGACATTTTGGGACTACTGTCCCTTTAAGACTGTGGAGCGTAGTACAGTAATCCTGCCTTTAATACTTTCATGTCATGTATGTATTTTTGTATGCAGTTAACCTGGGTTATATATATGTACAGCATTCATCTGATTGTTCGGTAGAATCACTCCATTCATTGTATTGAGGAAACTACCGAACAACCAGACCACCCAGGAATAAGTGTGCCTCCAATTACCGTTTGCAACAATGTTGCAAACGGGTAATTGGCAATCATGTAATGTGTTCTGTGTCCTCTGGGTGGCCGCCATTCAGGAAACAACCACGTGGCGGCGGCCATCTTAAACTACCGAACAGCGGTGTTTTGCCGTCGAGTGTCTGGAACTAAAATCGGACACTTGACTAGGCAAACACCGCTGAGACCTCCATACTTCCAGAAATTCGTATGGAAACTACCGAATGACCCGCCGTTCGGTAGAAAGAACCCCACAAACAAGGGAATTCATTCTAACCCTCTCCAGGCTCTATAACACAGGCAATTCGCCTGTTTTCATTCCCTTGTTTGTGACCGACCGCAGGGCCAAAATGCATGGAACTGATTTCGGATACTTTACCCATGCGGTCGGTCAATACTTTAAAGTTCCATAACTCCTGAACCATTTATCCGAATGGGCTGATTCTTGCATATGTTGTCCCCCTGAATAAGGGCTATCAGGGGATACCTGTTTTGGAGGTGTAGCATATGTATTTGGGGTACATCCAGGAATTGGGGAAAAAGGTGTACAGTATAATTGTGTTAAGGGTTAATCTAAGGGGAGGAAATGTGTGGGAGGTACATCCATGTGATTGGTTAATTTCATCCTCCCCCTGGGAGTGTCCTGTATGTACTTGTTGGTAATAAAAGCCAGACTGGGTGTCCCAGTCTTGAGTTCCTGCTTAACCCTCAAAATGAAGTGTCGTCTCGTTCTTGGGGGGGATTGGATTGTAAGCTGACTGCCAAGAGTGTAAGCCGATTGTATGCTTTTCTTGTTCAGCTGTTCCAGTTCGGAGTGTTATTTCGTATCCAGCTCGTGAGTTCTGATGTTCTGCAGTAGCTGTGCCTGTCTATGGAAAAGGGGATTATCGCCTAAACGCATTTTTCCCCTTTTATGCTGAAACGGTCCGTTACAGAGGAGTTGAGGCAGTTAATGCTGCTGGAACAGTTTTTTAATGGTTTGTCCCCGGAAGCACAAGAATGGGTGAGGGACCGTAAACCACTCACCCTACCCGAAGCCGCTAAATTGGCGGATCAGCATTTTGATGCCAGGAGGCATCACGGTGCCCAAAATAAGACTCTCCCTCGGATTACAGGGACACCCAATAATTTTACCCCTACCAGCCCCACCGTACCCCTGCACTGGCCAGCACTGAATACTCCACCACCCCCCTCCCGATACAACGGCCGGGCTAACATTCAGTGTCACACCTGCAAACAGTGGGGGCACATTTCTCGAGAGTGCACCCAAAACAGGAGCCGGCAAGCTTGGAATCAAGTGCGACAAAATTTGGCACCCAGGGCTGCTGCGCACCATTACCAGGTAGCCCCCGCCACCCAAGAATTGCTGAGTGCTCAAATTGAGGAGCCTCTAGGGGTGCTGCATGAGGTAATGTCGGTCCGGGCCACCGACAACCGACAACATCACCGTCAGCTAGTAACCCTGGAGGGGAAGGAGGTACAAGGGCTCCGGGATTCAGGAGCCACTCTAACTTTGGTTGCACCACATTTGGTACCAGGCGCAACCCACACTGGCGGCTCAGTGGCAGTACGGGTGGCAGGGGGAGCAGTATACCGGCTACCCACTGCCAAGGTTCATTTGGATTGGGGTGTGGGAGAGGGAACTGTGGAAGTGGGGCTGATGCAGAATTTACCTGCAGATGTTGTGCTGGGGAATGACTTGGGCCAAATGACTTCCGCTTTTATTCCCCAGGCTCCGTACCAGGAGGCACACCCCGTAACCACCCGACAACAGGCTCGCACCACGGCTACACCGATACACTCTGAGGCTCAGGTAAGAGACCCTGTTCCCCAACTGACCCCCATGTCCTGGGATACCCCGACGACTTTTGCGACCGAAGTCCAGACCGATCCCACCCTCCAAGTATATAGGGACCGGGCCCAAACCGACCAAGCAGGGCTAGAGGGGGAGCGGTTCATCTGGGAGAAAGAGTTGCTATACCGTGTCACGGCAAAAGATGTGGGGGGGTCTGTCACCTTAACTAATAAACAGCTAGTGGTACCCCAGAAATATAGACAGGAGCTGCTGAGAATTGCGCATGACATTCCCTTGTCAGGACACCTAGGGATGACCCGTACCCGATACCGTTTGACCCATGCCTTCTTCTGGCCCGGGATCTCTCAGGATGTGCGCCAGTATTGCACCTCCTGCGACGTCTGCCAGCGTGTAGGTAAACGAGGGGATCGCCACAAGGCCAGGCTATGTCCCCTACCCATCATTGCAGAACCCTTCAGCCGAGTAGCGGTGGATATCATAGGGCCCTTGCCAAAACCCAGTCCCTCTGGCAAAAGGTATATCCTAACTATAGTGGACTACGCCACCAGGTACCCCGAAGCTGTAGCTCTCTCTAATATCCACGCTGAGACCGTAGCGGAAGCCTTAATGAAGGTATTTTCCCGAGTAGGGTTTCCCCAAGAGATCATCTCAGACCGAGGTACCCAATTTACGGCCGAAGTTACCCAACATCTGTGGAAGGTGTGTGGCATTAAGCCAATAGTTAATTCCGCCTACCACCCCCAGTCCAATGGGCTATGTGAGCGGTTCAACGGGACGCTGAAGCAGATGCTTCGGACGTTCGGGGAGACCCACAAAGACTGGGAGAGGTTTCTGCCTCACTTACTCTTTGCTTATAGAGAGGTTCCCCAGGAGTCAACAGGATTCTCCCCGTTTGAGCTACTATTTGGGAGGAGGGTGCGGGGACCCTTGAATTTGATTAGGGAACACTGGGAGGGGGAGAGCCCCACTAACGAAACCCCTATCATATCATACGTCCTGGAGTTCAGGGACCGTCTGGAGGCGCTAACTCAGGCTGTACACACCAACCTCCAAGCGGCCCAGCAACGCCAGCGACGCTGGTACGATAGAGGAGCCAGGGACCGCAGCTTTCAGGTGGGACAGAAGGTCTTGATCTTAAAGCCCGTCCGCACCGATAAGCTGCAGGCCATCTGGCAAGGCCCATACCAGGTAGTGGAGCAGCGATGCGACACTACCTATGTGATCGGCCCCTGCTCAGGGGTAGGGAAGAGACGCATGCTCCACGTGAACATGCTCAAACCCTACCATGAGAGGATCGAGGATGTGACGGCAATCTGTGCCTCCTCCTTAGAGGATCAGGAGAACCTACCCTTACCTGACCTACTAGAACCCGAGGAACAGATAGAGCCTTCCCGGGGAGTCCAGCTGGGGGAGCGGCTAAGCCCCCAGGAGCGTGCCCAGGTACAGGCGCTGATTGTAGCCAAAGGGACTACCTTCTCCAATTTACCTGGGTACACTCCGTTAGCCACCCACCGAGTAGAGACCCCGGGACAGCTACCTATGCGCCAGGCTCCATATAGGGTTCCGGAATCAGTCCGTACCCATATGAAAGCCGAACTAGACGAAATGCTGCAGCTAGGGGTTATCGAACCCTCCGATAGCCCCTGGGCATCGCCGGTAGTCCTGGTACCTAAAAAGGATGGCACCACCCGATTCTGTGTCGACTACCGGAGGCTAAATGACAAAACGGTGTCTGATGCCTACCCGATGCCCCGGATAGACGAGCTGTTAGATAAGATGGCACGGGGCCAGTACCTCACTACCATTGATTTGTGTAAGGGGTACTGGCAGATTCCTCTAGCCGATGACGCCATCCCCAAGTCGGCGTTTGTCACCCCGTTTGGCCTGTACCAATTCAAGGTCATGCCTTTCGGGATGAAAAACGCTCCGGCTACCTTTCAGCGGATGGTAGACAGGCTACTGGACGGTTTTCAGGAGTATGCCTGTGCCTATCTAGATGACATAGCCATCTTTAGCCAGACCTGGGAAGACCACCTACACCACATCGGGGCGATCCTAGATCGCATTGGGGAGGCTGGGTTAACCCTAAAACCTAGCAAGTGCCACATAGGTATGGCCGAGGTACAGTATCTGGGCCACCGTGTAGGATGTGGGCAGCAGAGGCCTGAGCCAGCTAAGATTGAGGCCGTAGCAAAGTGGCCTACCCCCAGGACTAAGACCCAGGTGCTGGCGTTCTTAGGGACGGCAGGCTATTACAGGAAGTTTGTCCCCGACTATAGCACCCTGGCCAAACCCCTAACGGACCTGACCAAAAAGAACCTTCCCCGACTGGTTGTCTGGGCCCCAGAGTGTGAGCAGGCATTCCAACAACTCAAGACTGCTCTCACTAATGCTCCTGTGTTAACTGCTCCTGATCCAACTAAAAGATTTCTTGTTCACACAGACGCTTCCATGTTTGGATTGGGGGCAGTACTGAGCCAAGTGGGAGCCGATGGCGGAGAACACCCCGTAGCCTATCTAAGCCGCAAGCTACTACCCCGGGAAGTGAGCTACGCCGCCATCGAGAAAGAATGCCTGGCCGTGGTGTGGGCCCTTAAAAAGTTGCAGCCATATCTGTACGGACAACCTTTTTCCTTACTCACAGATCACAACCCGTTAGTGTGGCTAAACCGTGTGTCTGGAGACAATGCCAGGCTGCTGCGCTGGAGCTTGGCGCTGCAGCCCTTTGACTTTACTATCCATTACCGGCCAGGAAAACAAAACGGTAACGCTGACGGGTTATCCAGACAGACTGAACTCGAGAAGTGATCTGTGAGTACTCTCCCGGACATCCCCAAGCCGATCCGTTGGGATCAGACTGTGTATGCCGGCTTGGTTCTGGGGGAGCATTGTGGCAAACCTAGCCACTTCTGAACTATATTCATTGCAGGTTGTCCGTAGGCTGAATGTATAACGTGTCCCGTTGACTGTATGTGTATTGTACTGTGACCGTTCGCATGCTGGCAGCCGTATGCCGCCAGCATACAAAGCATTCGTACGACGAAACACGGCTATCCTGGCCATTCGCCGTACGAATGTGGACTCCCCAGGTAGACCACACATTCACAGGTCGTGTGGCACCAATTAACCGATTGCAACATTGTTGCAATCGGTAATTAAGGGCTCTCCTAGGTGGCCGTCGATCCACTACCGACCATGCGGCGGTCGGCCATCTTGGATCCTTTGTCTCTGCAGCGGTGTTCGGTCGTCGAGAGCCTGGAACTGAAAACGGCTACTCAGTGATCCGAACACCGCTGGACTTCCAGAGCGTTCGGGAGTACCGCGTTCGGTACATTATGTGTCCCGTACTTATTCGGTACTTTTAAACTCACCTTGATGTTTAAATGTATTATGTGCGGCGTTCGGTCAATTCAGCTGGGATCGGAGCGGTATTCTCACAAAGTGTGCGCCCCGACCCCAGCTATCTACCGAACGTTCGGTTATTCTAAAGTACCGAATATTACGGGAATTATGTATTTTAATGTCAATTGTCGGTTTTGCTGCACGAGGGGATAATCCACTTAATCGTCCATTTTAGTGGGAGTATCCTTCTCGTGCAGCGATGCCTGTTGGGAAAGTCACAATGCATGTTGGGAGAAATCCCCTGGAATATCTGTATGGAAACCCCTTGCATGGGGAACTGCATAAATACGCTGCTTGTGAATAAACCGAGTTAGTTGACTCCCAAACTGTGTTTCGTCCGGTTATTGGGAGGATTGGGGATATTGCCTTGCTTTCTACTCTGACTGTGGATTTCCTGAAGATACCAACGGATATCGTGGACTAATATACTGCATTCCGTTACACCTGTCATTGCTGGCTGTGTGTAATGATTACACTGTATTAACCCTGTCATTGCTGGCTGTGTGTAATGATTACACTGTATTAACCCTGTCATTGCTGGCTGTGTGTAATGATTACACTGTATTAACCCTGTCATTGCTGGCTGTGTGTAATGATTACACTGTATTAACCCTGTCATTGCTGGCTGTGTGTAATGATTACACTGTATTAACCCTGTCATTGCCGGCTGTGTGTAATGATTACACTGTATTAACCCTGTCATTGCTGGCTGTGTGTAATGATTACACTGTATTAACCCTGTCATTGCTGGCTGTGTGTAATGATTACACTGTATTAACCCTGTCATTGCTGGCTGTGTATAATGATTACACTGTATTAACCCTGTCATTGCTGGCTGTGTGTAATGATTACACTGTATTAACCCTGTCATTGCTGGCTGTATGTAATGATTACACTGTATTAACCCTGTCATTGCTGGCTGTGTGTAATGATTACACTGTATTAACCCTGTCATTGCTGGCTGTGTATAATGATTACACTGTATTAACCCTGTCATTGCTGGCTGTGTGTAATGATTACACTGTATTAACCCTGTCATTGCTGGCTGTGTGTAATGATTACACTGTATTAACCCTGTCATTGCTGTCTGTGTATAATGATTACACCGTATTAACCCTGTCATTGCTGGCTGTGTATAATGATTACACTGTATTAACCCTGTCATTGCTGGCTGTGTGTAATGATTACACTGTATTAACCCTGTCATTGCTGGCTGTGTGTAATGATTACACTGTATTAACCCTGTCATTGCTGTCTGTGTATAATGATTACACCGTATTAACCCTGTCATTGCTGGCTGTGTGTAATGATTACACCGTATTAAGCCTGTCATTGCTGGCTGTGTGTAATGATTACACTGTATTAACCCTGTCATTGCTGGCTGTGTGTAATTATTACACCGTATTAACCCTGTCATTGCTGGCTGTGTGTAATGATTACACTGTATTAACCCTGTCATTGCTGGCTGTGTGTAATGATTACACTGTATTAACCCTGTCATTGCTGGCTGTGTGTAATGATTACACTGTATTAACCCTGTCATTGCTGGCTGTGTGTAATGATTACACTGTATTAACCCTGTCATTGCTGGCTGTGTGTAATGATTACACCGTATTAACCCTGTCATTGCTGGCTGTGTGTAATGATTACACTGTATTAACCCTGTCATTGCTGGCTGTGTGTAATGATTACACTGTATTAACCCTGTCATTGCTGGCTGTGTGTAATGATTACACTGTATTAACCCTGTCATTGCTGGCTGTGTGTAATGATTACACTGTATTAACCCTGTCATTGCTGGCTGTGTGTAATGATTACACTGTATTAACCCTGTCATTGCTGGCTGTGTATAATGATTACACTGTATTAACCCTGTCATTGCTGGCTGTGTGTAATGATTACACTGTATTAACCCTGTCATTGCTGGCTGTGTGTAATGATTACACTGTATTAACCCTGTCATTGCTGGCTGTGTGTTATGATTACACCGTATTAACCCTGTCATTGCTGGCTGTGTGTAATGATTACACTGTATTAACCCTGTCATTGCTGGCTGTGTGTAATGATTACACTGTATTAACCCTGTCATTGCTGGCTGTGTATAATGATTACACTGTATTAACCCTGTCATTGCTGGCTGTGTGTAATGATTACACTGTATTAACCCTGTCATTGCTGGCTGTATGTAATGATTACACTGTATTAACCCTGTCATTGCTGGCTGTGTGTAATGATTACACTGTATTAACCCTGTCATTGCTGGCTGTGTGTAATGATTACACTGTATTAACCCTGTCATTGCTGGCTGTGTGTAATGTGTAGCGGAATGCAGTAAGCCTGTCCTTCAAAATGCCTGTATGACTGTGTTCGTATAATTTTTCCCTATGTTGAAATTGCTGTTCGTCTGTTTATTATGTGAATTATATGGTATTCGGTAGTTTCCATCCGTACTATATACTTATGGAAACTACCGAACGGAGGGGCCACCCCGGAGAGAAGTGTGCCAGCAATTAAGGTTCACATTCTTTCCAAACCGCAAGTTAACCGGCTCATTAACATTGTATCTGGGTGGCCGCCATTCGGCATGCGTACACGTGGCGGCGGCCATCTTACGCATGAAAAGCCCAGCGGTGTTTGGTCGTCGAGTGCCTGGAACTCAAATCGGACACTCAGACAACCAAACACTGCTGAGACCTCCAGAGCTCCGTAACTGCCGAACGGAGAAACATAACGAATCCCCATTCGGTAGTAATAAAGTACCGAATGAGGGAATCACTATCTAGGTGAATGTAAATGTGGATGGCAATTGTAAATGTCTATTTTAACTGCCGAACGGAGACCGACCGCAGGGCCCATTCTCATGGAACCCTTTTCGGATACCAACTCGTGTGCGGTCGGTCAAACTTCACCTGCCTGTAACTACCGAACCCCTGGTCCGATCTGGGTGAATTTTGGATATTATATTCACCCAGATCAGGGCTACCCAGCGGTACCCTGATATTTAAGATATATGATGGTTTAGGGGTACATCCAAGTTTGGGGTAAACTACTGTACAACTTAAGGGGATTATGACTCACGCTGAGGGGAGGAGATGTGTGGGAGGTAACAAGAATGGTATTGGTTACTGTCATAATTGCTGTAGTCCCCTCCCTTGCATGGGAGCAGGCTTTATAAGAAACCTTGGAATAAACGATAGTCAGTACTACTCCTGAAACTGTGTGTCGTCCAGTTATTGGGAGTGCTGTGGGGATATCGCTATACCTTTTTACCTGCTAGAAACTTTGCTGTGGATTTACTAATGACTTGTTCCTGAGCCTCCCTGGATCTAAAGTGGAGAATAGCTGTGAAAGATCAGCTCTCCGCTACATTGGTTGGCAGCGCTGGGATCCAGACTCACAGAGGAACAAGGATTAATGGAGATTGACCTTTCTACGCTAAAAAGAACCACCTTGAAAGACCTTCTGGAAGCAAAAGGTGTTTCTGCCAGCAGCAAATCCAAAGCAACGCTTATCACCGAAGTAATGGCAGAATACAGAGCAGAGGAGGTCCAGGCCACGGAACAAAGACCTGAAACAGAACAGGAAGAGTTCCAAAGGCAATTACAATACAGACTGGCCTTCTATGGGGAAAACCCACCCACAGAGATCATCTCTAAAACCATGACAGAGGTGCAGGAATTTGTAAAGAGAAACAGGAGACCACAAACACCAGAAAGAGGTACCGCAGGAGCTGTGGCACAAGAGGGTAAGCCCAAAATTCCCTACCAAGCTTTTAAAACGTATGTGGAAGCAGAGGAGGATATAGATGCCTTCCTCCAGGACTTTGAGAGACTATGTACACTGCATAATATACCAAGGGAAGAGTGGGTACCCATATTAGCAGGACGGCTGTCAGGAAGGGCAGCGGAAGCCTACCGCACTGTACCAGATGTGGAAATTAGGAACTATAGCCGGGTGAAAGAGATTATCCTGGCCCGGTATGCAATAACACCAGAGGCATACCGGAGACGTTTCAGGGAATTGAAAAAGGTGGACAAAGATTCACATGCAGAGTGGGCTTGCCGACTAGAAAGGGCAGCCCTTGGGTGGATACAGTCGAGTAAAGCGAGGTCCATGGAGGACTTATTACAAATGCTGCTGTTGGAGCAGTTTTATGAGGGGATATCCTCAGAACTGCAGGAATGGGTGAGGGACCGTAATCCCACCACCCTCACCGAGGCTGCCAAAAAGGCAGATGACTTTATGGATGCTCGCAGACAAACCAAGACAGTGGGTAACAAACCGGCCATGCGGCCACTAGGAGTAAATTCATTTTCTCCTAACCCTCAACCCCCACCAAGATCCCTTCCTCCACCAGCACCAGCAGCAGCGCAGCCGAGATACCGCACACCTGCTTCTGTGCAATGCCATCGATGCCAGAGGTGGGGACATTACCAGCGAGATTGTCCGCAGTCCAGGGAACGCAACACCTGGATCCGACCAGGGCCCCCACCACCACCACCGAGAGCAGCAGCACATCATTACCAGGATGAGGTACCACTTCCCTACAGCTCTGCCGTTCCAGTCACGACTGTGGAACAGTGGGAAGTGCTGCATGAGGCCAACCCCTTACAGGCACAGGCGGATAACCGCCAGCACCATAGGCAAACCGTATATCTGGAAGGGAAGCCTATGCAGGGGCTCAGAGACTCAGGAGCCACCATCACCCTGGTGCAAAGCCATTTGGTTTCAGATAAGGCCAAACTGAATAAGACTGTGGCTGTCAGGGTTGCCGGGGGAGCCGTGTATCGGCTAGACACAGCCAGGGTACATTTGCATTGGGGTGCGGGGTACGGGAATGTGGAAGTGGGACTAATGCCGCAATTACCTGCTGAGGTGGTCCTGGGGAATGATCTGGGCAAACTCACCTCCGCATTTGAACCACAAACTACTGAAGAAGCACACCCAGTAGTCACCAGGCAACAGGCCCGCACCCAACAAAACAACGCACTGCCGGAGGTCCAGGTAAGAGATTCCTCCCCTTCCCTAGACTGTATCCCTTGGGCCCCTCCTGACGAGTTTGTAGCCGAGGTAGTCACTGACCCCACCTTACAGGTATACCGAGACAAGGTCACCTCTATCCAACCGGGGGCGGAGGGGGAAAGATTTGTATGGGACCGACAGTTATTATACCGGGAATCAAGTAAACAGATAGATGGGTCAGACCCCATTACCACAAGACAGCTGGTGGTACCTCAGAGGTACCGAACCGAATTACTCCGGATAGCGCACGATATTCCGCTATCCGGACATTTGGGGGTCAGCCGTACCAGATATCGATTGACCCAGAGTTTCTTTTGGCCAGGGATTAGCCAGGAGGTACGCAGGTACTGTAATACCTGCGACACGTGCCAGAGGGTGGGAAAGAGGGAGGATAAGCGTAAGGCGAAGCTGCACCCCCTACCCATAATTGAGGAACCCTTTCATAGGGTTGCCGTAGATATTGTAGGTTGTGGCAGACCTAGCCACTTCTGAACTATATTCATTGCAGGTTGTCCGTAGGCTGAATGTATAACGTGTCCCGTTGACTGTATGTGTATTGTACTGTGACCGTTCGCATGCTGGCAGCCGTATGCCGCCAGCATACAAAGCATTCGTACGACGAAACACGGCTATCCTGGCCATTCGCCGTACGAATGTGGACTCCCCAGGTAGACCACACATTCACAGGTCGTGTGGCACCAATTAACCGATTGCAACATTGTTGCAATCGGTAATTAAGGGCTCTCCTAGGTGGCCGTCGATCCACTACCGACCATGCGGCGGTCGGCCATCTTGGATCCTTTGTCTCTGCAGCGGTGTTCGGTCGTCGAGAGCCTGGAACTGAAAACGGCTACTCAGTGATCCGAACACCGCTGGACTTCCAGAGCGTTCGGGAGTACCGCGTTCGGTACATTATGTGTCCCGTACTTATTCGGTACTTTTAAACTCACCTTGATGTTTAAATGTATTATGTGCGGCGTTCGGTCAATTCAGCTGGGATCGGAGCGGTATTCTCACAAAGTGTGCGCCCCGACCCCAGCTATCTACCGAACGTTCGGTTATTCTAAAGTACCGAATATTACGGGAATTATGTATTTTAATGTCAATTGTCGGTTTTGCTGCACGAGGGGATAATCCACTTAATCGTCCATTTTAGTGGGAGTATCCTTCTCGTGCAGCGATGCCTGTTGGGAAAGTCACAATGCATGTTGGGAGAAATCCCCTGGAATATCTGTATGGAAACCCCTTGCATGGGGAACTGCATAAATACGCTGCTTGTGAATAAACCGAGTTAGTTGACTCCCAAACTGTGTTTCGTCCGGTTATTGGGAGGATTGGGGATATTGCCTTGCTTTCTACTCTGACTGTGGATTACCTGAAGATACCAACGGATATCGTGGACTAATATACTGCATTCCGTTACAATTGGTGGCAAGCGACGGGATCCGAACCTTACAGCCGAAAAGCAGCGTTCGTGTAAACTGGAACTACCGAACAAGGAAAGCAAGGGCAATTCGTATGGAGATTGATTATACCATACTGAAACGACAGACTTTAAAAGAACTATTGGAAGCCAGGGGTAAGATAGCCAGCAACAAATCTAAGGCTGTGCTGATCGCAGAACTGATGGAGGGAGACCAAGCCCGCAGCGCTACACCCCCACCAGCCATGGAAGAGACCCCATTCCAAAAAGAGCTACGGACCAGGTTGGCGTTCCTACCACAACCACTACCGCTGGAAATAATGAACGTGATGATATCGGATGTACAGGATTATCTGATGGCAACCAGCACACCAGCAACACCGCCTAGGGCAGAGTCTGTTACTGCCTCCACCTACGGACAGGTAAAGCCCAAAGTCCCACATCACGCATTTAAAGCGTTTTGTGAAGAAAAGGACGAAATCGATGGGTATTTGCAGGACTTTGAGCGGCTGTGCGATTTGCACGATCTGGAACCCGCCACATGGGTGCCGCTGCTGGCAGGCAAATTATCGGGTAGGGCAGCTGAAGCCTACCGTGCTGTACCCCGAGAGGACAGCAAAGATTACCCTAAGGTAAAGAGGGCGATCTTAGAGAGGTATGCTATTACCCCAGAGGCGTACCGGCGGAAATTCCGGGGCTTGCGCAAGCCTGAGAAAGATTCACATGCAGAATGGGCGCACAAGCTGGACCAAGCCTCACTAGGCTGGATACAGGCCAGCAACGCTACAAACATGGAGGAGTTGAGGCAGTTAATGCTGCTGGAACAGTTTTTTAATGGTTTGTCCCCAGAAGCACAAGAATGGGTGAGGGACCGTAAACCACTCACCCTACCCGAAGCCGCTAAATTGGCGGATCAGCATTTTGATGCCAGGAGGCATCACGGTGCCCAAAATAAGACTCTCCCTCGGATTACAGGAACACCCAATAATTTTACCCCTACCAGCCCCACCGTACCCCTGCACCGGCCAGCACTGAATACTCCACCACCCCCCTCCCGATACAACGGCCGGGCTAACATTCAGTGTCACACCTGCAAACAGTGGGGGCACATTTCTCGAGAGTGCACCCAAAACAGGAGCCGGCAAGCTTGGAATCAAGTGCGACAAAATTTGGCACCCAGGGCTGCTGCGCACCATTACCAGGTAGCCCCCGCCACCCAAGAATTGCTGAGTGCTCAAATTGAGGAGCCTCTAGGGGTGCTGCATGAGGTAATGTCGGTCCGGGCCACCGACAACCGACAACATCACCGTCAGCTAGTAACCCTGGAGGGGAAGGAGGTACAAGGGCTCCGGGATTCAGGAGCCACTCTAACTTTGGTTGCACCACATTTGGTACCAGGCGCAACCCACACTGGCGGCTCAGTGGCAGTACGGGTGGCAGGGGGAGCAGTATACCGGCTACCCACTGCCAAGGTTCATTTGGATTGGGGTGTGGGAGAGGGAACTGTGGAAGTGGGGCTGATGCAGAATTTACCTGCAGATGTTGTGCTGGGGAATGACTTGGGCCAAATGACTTCCGCTTTTATTCCCCAGGCTCCGTACCAGGAGGCACACCCCGTAACCACCCGACAACAGGCTCGCACCACGGCTACACCGATACACTCTGAGGCTCAGGTAAGAGACCCTGTTCCCCAACTGACCCCCATGTCCTGGGATACCCCGACGACTTTTGCGACCGAAGTCCAGACCGATCCCACCCTCCAAGTATATAGGGACCGGGCCCAAACAGACCAAGCAGGGCTAGAGGGGGAGCGGTTCATCTGGGAGAAAGAGTTGCTATACCGTGTCACGGCAAAAGATGTGGGGGGGTCTGTCACCTTAACTAATAAACAGCTAGTGGTACCCCAGAAATATAGACAGGAGCTGCTGAGAATTGCGCATGACATTCCCTTGTCAGGACACCTAGGGATGACCCGTACCCGATACCGTTTGACCCATGCCTTCTTCTGGCCCGGGATCTCTCAGGATGTGCGCCAGTATTGCACCTCCTGCGACGTCTGCCAGCGTGTAGGTAAACGAGGGGATCGCCACAAGGCCAGGCTATGTCCCCTACCCATCATTGCAGAACCCTTCAGCCGAGTAGCGGTGGATATCGTAGGGCCCTTGCCAAAACCCAGTCCCTCTGGCAAAAGATATATCCTAACTATAGTGGACTACGCCACCAGGTACCCCGAAGCTGTAGCTCTCTCTAATATCCACGCTGAGACCGTAGCGGAAGCCTTAATGAAGGTCTTTTCCCGAGTAGGGTTTCCCCAAGAGATCATCTCAGACCGAGGTACCCAATTTACGGCCGAAGTTACCCAACATCTGTGGAAGGTGTGTGGCATTAAGCCAATAGTTAATTCCGCCTACCACCCCCAGTCCAATGGGCTATGTGAGCGGTTCAACGGGACGCTGAAGCAGATGCTTCGGACGTTCGGGGAGACCCACAAAGACTGGGAGAGGTTTCTGCCTCACTTACTCTTTGCTTATAGAGAGGTTCCCCAGGAGTCAACAGGATTCTCCCCGTTTGAGCTACTATTTGGGAGGAGGGTGCGGGGACCCTTGAATTTGATTAGGGAACACTGGGAGGGGGATGGTCCCACTAACGAAACCCCTATCATATCATACGTCCTGGAGTTCAGGGACCGTCTGGAGGCGCTAACTCAGGCTGTACACACCAACCTCCAAGCGGCCCAGCAACGCCAGCGACGCTGGTACGATAGAGGAGCCAGGGACCGCAGCTTTCAGGTGGGACAGAAGGTCTTGATTTTAAAGCCCGTCCGCACCGATAAGCTGCAGGCCATCTGGCAAGGCCCATACCAGGTAGTGGAGCAGCGATGCGACACTACCTATGTGATCGGCCCCTGCTCAGGGGTAGGGAAGAGACGCATGCTCCACGTGAACATGCTCAAACCCTACCATGAGAGGATCGAGGATGTGACGGCAATCTGTGCCTCCTCCTTAGAGGATCAGGAGAACCTACCCTTACCTGACCTACTAGAACCCGAGGAACAGATAGAGCCTTCCCGGGGAGTCCAGCTGGGGGAGCGGCTAAGCCCCCAGGAGCGTGCCCAGGTACAGGCGCTGATTGTAGCCAAAGGGACTACCTTCTCCAATTTACCTGGGTACACTCCGTTAGCCACCCACCGAGTAGAGACCCCGGGACAGCTACCTATGCGCCAGGCTCCATATAGGGTTCCGGAATCAGTCCGTACCCATATGAAAGCCGAACTAGACGAAATGCTGCAGCTAGGGGTTATCGAACCCTCCGATAGCCCCTGGGCATCGCCGGTAGTCCTGGTACCTAAAAAGGATGGCACCACCCGATTCTGTGTCGACTACCGGAGGCTAAATGACAAAACGGTGTCTGATGCCTACCCGATGCCCCGGATAGACGAGCTGTTAGATAAGATGGCACGGGGCCAGTACCTCACTACCATTGATTTGTGTAAGGGGTACTGGCAGATTCCTCTAGCCGATGACGCCATCCCCAAGTCGGCGTTTGTCACCCCGTTTGGCCTGTACCAATTCAAGGTCATGCCTTTCGGGATGAAAAACGCTCCGGCTACCTTTCAGCGGATGGTAGATAGGCTACTGGACGGTTTTCAGGAGTATGCCTGTGCCTATCTAGATGACATAGCCATCTTTAGCCAGACCTGGGAAGACCACCTACACCACATCGGGGCGATCCTAGATCGCATTGGGGAGGCTGGGTTAACCCTAAAACCTAGCAAGTGCCACATAGGTATGGCCGAGGTACAGTATCTGGGCCACCGTGTAGGATGTGGGCAGCAGAGGCCTGAGCCAGCTAAGATTGAGGCCGTAGCAAAGTGGCCTACCCCCAGGACTAAGACCCAGGTGCTGGCGTTCTTAGGGACGGCAGGCTATTACAGGAAGTTTGTCCCCGACTATAGCACCCTGGCCAAACCCCTAACGGACCTGACCAAAAAGAACCTTCCCCGACTGGTTGTCTGGGCCCCAGAGTGTGAGCAGGCATTCCAACAACTCAAGACTGCTCTCACTAATGCTCCTGTGTTAACTGCTCCTGATCCAACTAAAAGATTTCTTGTTCACACAGACGCTTCCATGTTTGGATTGGGGGCAGTACTGAGCCAAGTGGGAGCCGATGGCGGAGAACACCCCGTAGCCTATTTAAGCCGCAAGCTACTACCCCGGGAAGTGAGCTACGCCGCCATCGAGAAAGAATGCCTGGCCGTGGTGTGGGCCCTTAAAAAGTTGCAGCCATATCTGTACGGACAACCTTTTTCCTTACTCACAGATCACAACCCGTTAGTGTGGCTAAACCGTGTATCTGGAGACAATGCCCGGCTGCTGCGCTGGAGCTTGGCGCTGCAGCCCTTTGACTTTACTATCCATTACCGGCCAGGAAAACAAAACGGTAACGCTGACGGGTTATCCAAACAGACTGAACTCGAGAAGTGATCTGTGAGTACTCTCCCGGACATCCCCAAGCCGATCCGTTGGGATCAGACTGTGTATGCCGGCTTGGTTCTGGGGGAGCATTGTGGCAGACCTAGCCACTTCTGAACTATATTCATTGCAGGTTGTCCGTAGGCTGAATGTATAACGTGTCCCGTTGACTGTATGTGTATTGTACTGTGACCGTTCGCATGCTGGCAGCCGTATGCCGCCAGCATACAAAGCATTCGTACGACGAAACACGGCTATCCTGGCCATTCGCCGTACGAATGTGGACTCCCCAGGTAGACCACACATTCACAGGTCGTGTGGCACCAATTAACCGATTGCAACATTGTTGCAATCGGTAATTAAGGGCTCTCCTAGGTGGCCGTTGTAACGGACCGTTTCAGCATACAAGAGGATAAAACCCAGTTTAGGCGATAATCCCCTTTCCTCAGAAAGGCACAGCTACTGCAGAACATCAGAACTCACGAACTGGATCCACACGAACACTGGAACAGCTGAACAAGAAAAGCAGACATCGGCTTACACTCTTGGCAGTCAGCATACAATCCCATTCCCCCAAAGACCGAGACGACACATCGCTTTGAGGGTTAAGCAAGAACTCTAGACTGGGACACCCAGTCTGGCTTTTATTTCCAACTCACACATACAGGCCACACCCAGGGGGAGGCATAAAAGAACCAATGACATAGATGTTACCTCCCACACATCCCCTCCCCTTAGTGTGACACATAATCCCATTATGCATACAGTTTAAAATATACTTTTACACAACTTCCATAACTTTAAAACCATACATCACATTCACATAAAAATACATATCCACAATCAATCCATTCAGGGGAACAACATATTAAAAAATGGCATGAATCCGACCAGGAGTTTAAAAGTTACTAAAAAGTATCTTTTGGGCCTGGGCTTGCAGCATGGCACAATCTGGCTCAAACAGAAGTAAAACATCCCCCACAATGCATCCCGGCTTCCTCCCTTCTGCCCTGGAGATAATTGGAGAAGTAATTCAATTATCTAGGACTAGAGTCAGACTCCATTAACCACATGGTTGCAAAAAGACAGTAAAAGACATAAAATTACATACTGATACATTTAACACATAAAACACACATTTCTACATATCCCCAGTTTAACTGAACACATAAATACCTACATAATATTTAAGACAGTATTACTGTGATATGTTACAAAGTCTTAAAGGGACATTAGTCCCAAAAGTCCCAATATGTCCATCGCTGCTTTTAAAGGGCCAGCAGCAGCAATACAAATTATTACCTGCCCAAATATAGTTTCTAAAGTGCAACACGTCCAGGGGCCATAGTCAGCGGGCAGGAGGCCAGCAGCCAGGCCTCTCCAGTTCACAGTGGCGAAGCTGGTTTCGCCACAGCCGTCGATCCACTACCGACCATGCGGCGGTCGGCCATCTTGGATCCTTTGTCTCTGCAGCGGTGTTCGGTCGTCGAGAGCCTGGAACTGAAAACGGCTACTCAGTGATCCGAACACCGCTGGACTTCCAGAGCGTTCGGGAGTACCGCGTTCGGTACATTATGTGTCCCGTACTTATTCGGTACTTTTAAACTCACCTTGATGTTTAAATGTATTATGTGCGGCGTTCGGTCAATTCAGCTGGGATCGGAGCGGTATTCTCACAAAGTGTGCGCCCCGACCCCAGCTATCTACCGAACGTTCGGTTATTCTAAAGTACCGAATATTACGGGAATTATGTATTTTAATGTCAATTGTCGGTTTTGCTGCACGAGGGGATAATCCACTTAATCGTCCATTTTAGTGGGAGTATCCTTCTCGTGCAGCGATGCCTGTTGGGAAAGTCACAATGCATGTTGGGAGAAATCCCCTGGAATATCTGTATGGAAACCCCTTGCATGGGGAACTGCATAAATACGCTGCTTGTGAATAAACCGAGTTAGTTGACTCCCAAACTGTGTTTCGTCCGGTTATTGGGAGGATTGGGGATATTGCCTTGCTTTCTACTCTGACTGTGGATTACCTGAAGATACCAACGGATATCGTGGACTAATATACTGCATTCCGTTACATAGGTCCTTTCAGGAAACCCAGCCCCTCGGGCAAACGATACATCCTGACTGTAGTGGACTATGCCACTCGCTACCCCGAGGCGGTAGCTTTAACTAATATACATGCAGAGACGGTGGCTGAGGCGCTGATGCAGGTTTTCTCCCGGATGGGGCTACCCAGGGAGATCATCTCGGATCAGGGCACTCAGTTCACGGCAGAAGTTACCCAACAACTCTGGAAGTTCTGTAAAATTAAGCCTATAATTTGTGCTCCGTACCACCCCCAGACTAATGGGCTCTGCGAACGGTTCAATGGCACCTTAAAGCAAATGCTCCGAACCTTCGCAGAGACTCACCGAGACTGGGAAAAATTCCTGCCGCACTTACTGTTTGCTTACAGGGAAGTGCCGCAGGAATCTACAGGATTTTCCCCTTTTGAGCTGCTATTCGGGAGGAGAGTAAAGGGACCCCTAGACTTGATTAGAGAGCACTGGGAGGGAGACCGTAGCGTGGACGGTACCCCTATTGTACCATATGTGTTGGCCCTCCGAGATCGCCTGGAAGCACTCACCAAGACGGTAAAGGAAAACCTACAGGCAGCTCAGACGCGGCAGCGCACCTGGTACGATAGAGGCGCCAGGGACCGCAGCTTTCAGGTCGGACAGAAAGTTTTAATTTTAAAACCTGTTCGACACGATAAGCTACAGGCCGCCTGGCAAGGCCCTTATAGAGTGGTAGAACAACGATGTGACACCACGTATATAATTGGCCACTGCGCAGGGAATGGGGGGCGACGCATGATCCATGTGAACATGCTGAAACCTTACCAGGAACGTTCAGAGGAGGTGACAGCGATCTGCGCCCCCACCTCTGAAGAGAGCGACAGCCTACCCCTCCCCGATCTGTTAGAAGACGGACAGCTGGCTGGGGATTTAGGAGCAGTTGTATTGGGGGATCGGTTGAGCCCACAGGAGCATATCGAGGTACAACAGCTACTGCAGGAAAAGCAGGAAACCTTTTCTAATGTACCTGGATACACCCCTCTGGCTACCCACCGAGTAGACACCCCAGGTCAACTTCCCATGCGCCAGACCCCGTACCGCATCCCTGAAGCGGTCCGGGAGAATATGCGCAAAGAGATTGAGGAGATGATACAGTTAGGAGTAATTGAGCCCTCAGATAGTCCCTGGGCATCTCCAGTGGTCCTCGTACCAAAGCGGGACGGCACGACCCGCTTTTGCGTGGACTACAGGAGACTGAATGAGAAGACCGTATCCGACGCATACCCGATGCCTAGGATAGATGAGTTACTAGACCGGATGGCCAGGGGGCAATACCTTACCACGATTGATCTGTGCAAAGGGTATTGGCAGATTCCCCTGGCCCCGGACGCCATCCCCAAGTCCGCCTTTGTCACCCCATTCGGCCTGTACCAATTTAAGGTCATGCCGTTTGGGATGAAAAACGCGCCGGCTACCTTCCAGCGGATGGTGGACCGCCTCCTAGATGGGTTCCAAGACTATACCTGCGCATATCTCGATGATATTGCCATATTTAGCGATACCTGGCAGGAACACTTGGCCCATATAGGAGCGGTCCTAGACAGGATCAGGGAGGCTGGTTTGACCCTAAAACCAGCTAAATGTAGTATTGGGATGGCCGAGGTACAGTACCTGGGCCACCGAGTGGGCTGTGGTAAGCAGAAGCCGGAACCCGCCAAAGTAGAGGCGGTATCCCAGTGGCCTACCCCGACAACTAAAACCCAGGTGTTAGCCTTCTTAGGGACAGCAGGGTATTACCGGAAGTTTGTCCCCAATTATAGTGCCCTGGCCAAACCCCTCACTGACCTGACCCGTAAAAACCTTCCCCGCCAAGTAACCTGGACCCCGGAGTGTGAGCAGGCATTCCAAAACTTGAAAGATGCGCTTGTTAATGCCCCTGTCTTGGCCGCTCCCAATCCAACTAAACGTTTTCTTGTCCACACAGACGCTTCTATGTTTGGATTGGGGGCAGTACTGAGCCAAGTCGGGGCCGATGGCGGAGAACACCCCGTGGCTTACATCAGTCGCAAACTTTTACCCCGGGAAGTAAGCTACGCCGCCATCGAGAAAGAATGCCTGGCAGTGGTGTGGGCCTTGAAGAAATTGCAACCCTATTTGTATGGACAGGCTTTTTCGCTGCTCACGGATCACAACCCGTTAGTCTGGCTGAACCGGGTGGCTGGGGACAATGCCAGGCTGCTGCGCTGGAGTTTGGCGCTGCAGCCTTTTGACTTTAACATTCAATACCGCCCGGGTAAGCAAAATGGAAACGCCGACGGGTTGTCGCGACAAACTGATCTGGAGAAATGATCCGTGAGCACCCCGGTCATCCCCAAGCCGATCCGTGTGGGATCAGAATGTGTATGCCGGCTTGTGGGCAAGGGGGAGCAGTGTAGCGGAATGCAGTAAGCCTGTCCTTCAAAATGCCTGTATGACTGTGTTCGTATAATTTTTCCCTATGTTGAAATTGCTGTTCGTCTGTTTATTATGTGAATTATATGGTATTCGGTAGTTTCCATCCGTACTATATACTTATGGAAACTACCGAACGGAGGGGCCACCCCGGAGAGAAGTGTGCCAGCAATTAAGGTTCACATTCTTTCCAAACCGCAAGTTAACCGGCTCATTAACATTGTATCTGGGTGGCCGCCATTCGGCATGCGTACACGTGGCGGCGGCCATCTTACGCATGAAAAGCCCAGCGGTGTTTGGTCGTCGAGTGCCTGGAACTCAAATCGGACACTCAGACAACCAAACACCGCTGAGACCTCCAGAGCTCCGTAACTGCCGAACGGAGAAACATAACGAATCCCCATTCGGTAGTAATAAAGTACCGAATGAGGGAATCACTATCTAGGTGAATGTAAATGTGGATGGCAATTGTAAATGTCTATTTTAACTGCCGAACGGAGACCGACCGCAGGGCCCATTCTCATGGAACCCTTTTCGGATACCAACTCGTGTGCGGTCGGTCAAACTTCACCTGCCTGTAACTACCGAACCCCTGGTCCGATCTGGGTGAATTTTGGATATTATATTCACCCAGATCAGGGCTACCCAGCGGTACCCTGATATTTAAGATATATGATGGTTTAGGGGTACATCCAAGTTTGGGGTAAACTACTGTACAACTTAAGGGGATTATGACTCACGCTGAGGGGAGGAGATGTGTGGGAGGTAACAAGAATGGTATTGGTTACTGTCATAATTGCTGTAGTCCCCTCCCTTGCATGGGAGCAGGCTTTATAAGAAACCTTGGAATAAACGATAGTCAGTACTACTCCTGAAACTGTGTGTCGTCCAGTTATTGGGAGTGCTGTGGGGATATCGCTATACCTTTTTACCTGCTAGAAACTTTGCTGTGGATTTACTAATGACTTGTTCCTGAGCCTCCCTGGATCTAAAGTGGAGAATAGCTGTGAAAGATCAGCTCTCCGCTACATAATGATTACACTGTATTAACCCTGTCATTGCTGGCTGTGTGTAATGATTACACTGTATTAACCCTGTCATTGCTGGCTGTGTGTAATGATTACACCGTATTAACCCTGTCATTGCTGGCTGTGTGTAATGATTACACTGTATTAACCCTGTCATTGCTGGCTGTGTGTAATGATTACACTGTATTAACCCTGTCATTGCTGGCTGTGTGTAATGATTACACTGTATTAACCCTGTCATTGCTGTCTGTGTATAATGATTACACCGTATTAACCCTGTAATTGCTGGCTGTGTGTAATGATTACACCGTATTAACCCTGTCATTGCTGGCTGTGTGTAATGATTACACTGTATTAACCCTGTCATTGCCGGCTGTGTGTAATGATTACACTGTATTAACCCTGTAATTGCTGGCTGTGTGTAATGATTACACTGTATTAACCCTGTCATTGCTGGCTGTGTGTAATGATTACACTGTATTAACCCTGTCATTGCTGGCTGTGTGTAATGATTACACCGTATTAACCCTGTCATTGCTGGCTGTGTGTAATGATTACACTATATTAACCCTGTCATTGCTGGCTGTGTGTAATGATTACACCGTATTAACCCTGTCATTGCCGGCTGTGTGTAATGATTACACCGTATTAACCCTGTCATTGCTGGCTGTGTGTAATGATTACACCGTATTAACCCTGTCATTGCCGGCTGTGTGTAATGATTACACTGTATTAACCCTGTCATTGCTGGCTGTGTGTAATGATTACACCGTATTAACCCTGTCATTGCTGGCTGTGTGTAATGATTACACTGTATTAACCCTGTCATTGCTGGCTGTGTGTAATGATTACACTGTATTAACCCTGTCATTGCTGGCTGTGTGTAATGATTACACTGTATTAACCCTGTCATTGCTGGCTGTGTGTAATGATTACACTGTATTAACCCTGTCATTGCTGGCTGTGTGTAATGATTACACCGTATTAACCCTGTCATTGCTGGCTGTGTGTAATGATTACACTGTATTAACCCTGTCATTGCTGGCTGTGTGTAATGATTACACTGTATTAACCCTGTCATTGCTGGCTGTGTATAATGATTACACTGTATTAACCCTGTCATTGCTGGCTGTGTGTAATGATTACACTGTATTAACCCTGTCATTGCTGGCTGTATGTAATGATTACACTGTATTAACCCTGTCATTGCTGGCTGTGTGTAATGATTACACTGTATTAACCCTGTCATTGCTGGCTGTGTGTAATGATTACACTGTATTAACCCTGTCATTGCTGGCTGTGTGTAATGATTACACTGTATTAACCCTGTCATTGCTGGCTGTGTGTAATGATTACACTGTATTAACCCTGTCATTGCTGGCTGTGTGTAATGATTATACCGTATTAACCCTGTCATTGCTGGCTGTGTGTAATGATTACACCGTATTAACCCTGTCATTGCTGGCTGTGTGTAATGATTACACTGTATTAACCCTGTCATTGCTGGCTGTGTGTAATGATTACACTGTATTAACCCTGTCATTGCTGGCTGTGTGTAATGATTACACTGTATTAACCCTGTCATTGCTGGCTGTATGTAATGATTACACTGTATTAACCCTGTCATTGCTGGCTGTGTGTAATGATTACACTGTATTAACCCTGTCATTGCTGGCTGTGTATAATGATTACACTGTATTAACCCTGTCATTGCTGGCTGTGTGTAATGATTACACTGTATTAACCCTGTCATTGCTGGCTGTGTGTAATGATTACACTGTATTAACCCTGTCATTGCTGGCTGTATGTAATGATTACACTGTATTAACCCTGTCATTGCTGGCTGTGTGTAATGATTACACTGTATTAACCCTGTCATTGCTGGCTGTGTGTAATGATTACACTGTATTAACCCTGTCATTGCTGTCTGTGTGTAATGATTACACTGTATTAACCCTGTCATTGCTGGCTGTGTGTAATGATTACACTGTATTAACCCTGTCATTGCTGTCTGTGTATAATGATTACACCGTATTAACCCTGTAATTGCTGGCTGTGTGTAATGATTACACCGTATTAACCCTGTCATTGCTGGCTGTGTGTAATGATTACACTGTATTAACCCTGTCATTGCCGGCTGTGTGTAATGATTACACTGTATTAACCCTGTAATTGCTGGCTGTGTGTAATGATTACACTGTATTAACCCTGTCATTGCTGGCTGTGTGTAATGATTACACTGTATTAACCCTGTCATTGCTGGCTGTGTGTAATGATTACACCGTATTAACCCTGTCATTGCTGGCTGTGTGTAATGATTACACTATATTAACCCTGTCATTGCTGGCTGTGTGTAATGTGTGGCGAAACCAACTTCGCCACTGTGGGCTGGAGAAGCCTGGCTGCTAGCCTCCTGCCCGCTGACTATGGCCCCTGGACATATTGCGCTTTAAAGACTATATTTGGGCATGTAACAATTTGTATTGCTGCTGCTGGCCCTTTAAAAGCAGCGATGGACATATTGGAACTTTTGGGACTACTGTACCTTTAAGACTGTGGAGCGTAGTACAGTAATCCTGCCTTTAATACTTTCATGTCTTGTATGTATTTTTGTATGCAGTTAACCTGGGTTATATATGTGTACAGCATTCATCTGATTGTTCGGTAGAATCACTCCATTCATTGTATGGAGGAAACTACCGAACAACCAGACCACCCAGGACTAAGTGTGCCTCCAATTACCGTTTGCACCAATGTTGCAAACAGGTAATTGGCAATCCATGTAATGTATTATGTGTCCTCTGGGTGGCCGCCATTCGTGAAACAACCACGTGGCGGCGGCCATCTTTAACTGCCGAACAGCGGTGTTTTGCCGTCGAGCGTCTGGAACTGAAATCGGACACTCGACTAGGCAAACACCGCTGAGACCTCCAGACTTCCAGGATTTCGTATAGAAACTACCGAATGACCCGTCGTTCGGTAGAAAGAAACATACGAACTAGGGGATTCATGCGAATCCCTCTTAGTCTCTATAACCCAAGTAATTCGTCTGTTTGCGTTCCCTTGTTTGTGACCGACCGCAGGGCCAAAATGCATGGAACTGTTTTCGGATACTTTACCCATGCGGTCGGTCAATACTTTAAAGTCCCATAACTCCCAAACCGTTTATCCGAATGGGCTGATTCTTGCATATGTTGTCCCCCTGAATAAGGGCTATCAGGGGATACCTGTTTTGGAGGTGTAGCATATGTATTTGGGGTACATCCAGGAATTGGGGAAAAAGGTGTACAGTATAATTGTGTTAAGTGTTAATCTAAGGGGAGGAAATGTGTGGGAGGTACATCCATGTGATTGGTTAATTTCATCCTCCCCCTGGGAGTGTCCTGTATGTACTTGTTGGTAATAAAAGCCAGACTGGGTGTCCCAGTCTTGAGTTCCTGTTTAACCCTCAAAATGAAGTGTCGTCTCGTTCTTGGGGGGGATTGGATTGTAAGCTGACTGCCAAGAGTGTAAGCGGATTGTATGCTTTTCTTGTTCAGCTGTTCCAGTTCGGAGTGTTATTTCGTATCCAGATCGGGAGTTTGGTGTTCTGCAGTAGCTGTGCCTGTCTATGGAAAAGGGGATTATCGCCTAAACGCATTTTTCCCCTTGTATGCTGAAACGGTCCGTTACAATTGGTGGCAGCGGTGGGATCGTTCCTACAACCAGAGGGACAGCTACAGACAACACCATTCCTGGATTACAAAGTGAGGGCAACGCCAGTACCCGTACAGCGCCCCTATCTACAAGGAACCAACTGCAGCAGAGCAAGCATGGCACCCAGCTACACTCAAGAGGCGTATGACAGAGAGGTCACCGCGGTGCTGGCTATATGCGGACCCAACCTCTCAGAGGATCTAATACAGCAGGTGAAGAAAGCAGTGCGAGAGTACTTGCCGCGGGAATCAGAGCGGGCCAGGGGGTTTGCAGACCTCCCTCCCCAGCGGCAATGTGTGGCCCAGGGAGCTGATGGTGTCGTCCATCCTCCCCAGCAGCCGTGTGTGTCCAAGGGAGCCGAAGGTGCAGTCCTTCCTCCCCAGCGGCAGGCTGAGTTACAGGGGGCAGAGGTTGTTGTTCCTGCCCCCCAGCAGCAAAGTGATATGCCAAGAAGGCAGTGTGAAGTGAAGGGAGAGGAGAGCAGCGTCCTCCCTCCCCAGCGGCAATGTGTGCCCCAGGGAGCTGATGGTGTCGTCCATCCTCCCCAGCAGCCGTGTGTGTCCAAGGGAGCCGAAGGTGCAGTCCTTCCTCCCCAGCGGCAGGCTGAGTTACAGGGGGCAGAGGTTGTTGTTCCTGCCCCCCAGCAGCAAAGTGATATGCCAAGAAGGCAGTGTGAAGGGAAGGGAGAGGAGAGCAGCGTCCTCCCTCCCCAGCGGCAATGTGTGCCCCAGGGAGCTGATGGTGTCGTCCATCCTCCCCAGCAGCCGTGTGTGTCCAAGGGAGCCGAAGGTGCAGTCCTTCCTCCCCAGCGGCAGGCTGAGTTACAGGGGGCAGAGGTTGTTGTTCCTGCCCCCCAGCAGCAAAGTGATATGCCAAGAAGGCAGTGTGAAGGGAAGGGAGAGGAGAGCAGCGTCCTCCCTCCCCAGCGGCAATGTGTGCCCCAGGGAGCTGATGGTGTCGTCCATCCTCCCCAGCAGCCGTGTGTGTCCAAGGGAGCCGAAGGTGCAGTCCTTCCTCCCCAGCGGCAGGCTGAGTTACAGGGGGCAGAGGTTGTTGTTCCTGCCCCCCAGCAGCAAAGTGAGATGCCAAGACGGCAGTGTGAAGCGAAGGGAGAGGAGAGCAGCATCCTCCCTCCCCAGCGGCAGTGTGTGCCCCAGGGAGCTGATGGTGTCGTCCATCCTCCCCAGCGGCAGTGTGTCCTGCAGGGAGCAGAGACAGTCAGTCTCGCACCCCAGCAGCCGGACAAGAGAATGAAAGGGGAGACAGCTGGTCCCCCTTTCCACCAGCAGAGAGAGTGGCAGGGAGAGGAGCCTGCTAAACCCCCTCCCCAGCGGCAGTTTACCGTCCAGAGAGAGGAGCTTGTTACACCCTCTCTCCAGCGGCAGCCTAACCCACCAAGGGGAGATGTTAAGCCCCACATCTGTGCAGATGGGACCGTAGTCTCTGCACTTACAGCCCCAGGGGTAGGGACGGTCGGTCCTGTCCCCCAGCCACAGAGCGATATATCTAAAGGGGAGACAGTCGGTCTCCAGCAGCCAGGCTCCCACCAGACTACTCCCGTGGTAGTGCTGGCAACAGGACAGAGTACCGCTGGTCTCTGCCCCCTCAGCAACCCACCAAGGCAGCCTATCAGTCTCTCACCCAGCCGTGGGGAGGCACCTGAACTTGGACAAAATTCTCCCTCCCCCAGGTGTGGTAACTGTTTATTATGGGTGGGCTGCTCTACTACTTCTGTTCTGTGGGTGGGTTGCTGGACTAACCAGGGCACTGACCGGCAGGAGGTCAGATACCCTGTTAGTCTAATTGGTAAAGGGGAGAATTGTGGCGAAACCAACTTCGCCACTGTGGGCTGGAGAAGCCTGGCTGCTAGCCTCCTGCCCGCTGACTATGGCCCCTGGACATATTGCGCTTTAAAGACTATATTTGGGCATGTAACAATTTGTATTGCTGCTGCTGGCCCTTTAAAAGCAGCGATGGACATATTGGAACTTTTGGGACTACTGTACCTTTAAGACTGTGGAGCGTAGTACAGTAATCCTGCCTTTAATACTTTCATGTCTTGTATGTATTTTTGTATGCAGTTAACCTGGGTTATATATGTGTACAGCATTCATCTGATTGTTCGGTAGAATCACTCCATTCATTGTATGGAGGAAACTACCGAACAACCAGACCACCCAGGACTAAGTGTGCCTCCAATTACCGTTTGCACCAATGTTGCAAACAGGTAATTGGCAATCCATGTAATGTATTATGTGTCCTCTGGGTGGCCGCCATTCGTGAAACAACCACGTGGCGGCGGCCATCTTTAACTGCCGAACAGCGGTGTTTTGCCGTCGAGCGTCTGGAACTGAAATCGGACACTCGACTAGGCAAACACCGCTGAGACCTCCAGACTTCCAGGATTTCGTATAGAAACTACCGAATGACCCGTCGTTCGGTAGAAAGAAACATACGAACTAGGGGATTCATGCGAATCCCTCTTAGTCTCTATAACCCAAGTAATTCGTCTGTTTGCGTTCCCTTGTTTGTGACCGACCGCAGGGCCAAAATGCATGGAACTGTTTTCGGATACTTTACCCATGCGGTCGGTCAATACTTTAAAGTCCCATAACTCCCAAACCGTTTATCCGAATGGGCTGATTCTTGCATATGTTGTCCCCCTGAATAAGGGCTATCAGGGGATACCTGTTTTGGAGGTGTAGCATATGTATTTGGGGTACATCCAGGAATTGGGGAAAAAGGTGTACAGTATAATTGTGTTAAGTGTTAATCTAAGGGGAGGAAATGTGTGGGAGGTACATCCATGTGATTGGTTAATTTCATCCTCCCCCTGGGAGTGTCCTGTATGTACTTGTTGGTAATAAAAGCCAGACTGGGTGTCCCAGTCTTGAGTTCCTGTTTAACCCTCAAAATGAAGTGTCGTCTCGTTCTTGGGGGGGATTGGATTGTAAGCTGACTGCCAAGAGTGTAAGCGGATTGTATGCTTTTCTTGTTCAGCTGTTCCAGTTCGGAGTGTTATTTCGTATCCAGATCGGGAGTTTGGTGTTCTGCAGTAGCTGTGCCTGTCTATGGAAAAGGGGATTATCGCCTAAACGCATTTTTCCCCTTGTATGCTGAAACGGTCCGTTACATAATGATTACACCGTATTAACCCTGTCATTGCCGGCTGTGTGTAATGATTACACCGTATTAACCCTGTCATTGCTGGCTGTGTGTAATGATTACACCGTATTAACCCTGTCATTGCCGGCTGTGTGTAATGATTACACTGTATTAACCCTGTCATTGCTGGCTGTGTGTAATGATTACACTGTATTAACCCTGTCATTGCTGGCTGTGTGTAATGATTACACTGTATTAACCCTGTCATTGCTGGCTGTGTGTAATGATTACACTGTATTAACCCTGTCATTGCTGGCTGTGTGTAATGATTACACTGTATTAACCCTGTCATTGCTGGCTGTGTGTAATGATTACACCGTATTAACCCTGTCATTGCTGGCTGTGTGTAATGATTACACTGTATTAACCCTGTCATTGCTGGCTGTGTGTAATGATTACACTGTATTAACCCTGTCATTGCTGGCTGTGTATAATGATTACACTGTATTAACCCTGTCATTGCTGGCTGTGTGTAATGATTACACCGTATTAACCCTGTCATTGCTGGCTGTGTGTAATGATTACACTATATTAACCCTGTCATTGCTGGCTGTGTGTAATGATTACACCGTATTAACCCTGTCATTGCCGGCTGTGTGTAATGATTACACCGTATTAACCCTGTCATTGCTGGCTGTGTGTAATGATTACACCGTATTAACCCTGTCATTGCTGGCTGTGTGTAATGATTACACTGTATTAACCCTGTCATTGCTGGCTGTGTGTAATGATTACACTGTATTAACCCTGTCATTGCTGGCTGTGTGTAATGATTACACTGTATTAACCCTGTCATTGCTGGCTGTGTGTAATGATTACACTGTATTAACCCTGTCATTGCTGGCTGTGTGTAATGATTACACTGTATTAACCCTGTCATTGCTGGCTGTGTGTAATGATTACACCGTATTAACCCTGTCATTGCTGGCTGTGTGTAATGATTACACTGTATTAACCCTGTCATTGCTGGCTGTGTGTAATGATTACACTGTATTAACCCTGTCATTGCTGGCTGTGTGTAATGATTACACTGTATTAACCCTGTCATTGCTGGCTGTGTGTAATGATTACACCGTATTAACCATGTCATTGCTGGCTGTGTGTAATGATTACACTGTATTAACCCTGTCATTGCTGTCTGTGTGTAATGATTACACTGTATTAACCCTGTCATTGCTGGCTGTGTGTAATGATTACACTGTATTAACCCTGTCATTGCTGTCTGTGTATAATGATTACACCGTATTAACCCTGTAATTGCTGGCTGTGTGTAATGATTACACCGTATTAACCCTGTCATTGCTGGCTGTGTGTAATGATTACACTGTATTAACCCTGTCATTGCCGGCTGTGTGTAATGATTACACTGTATTAACCCTGTAATTGCTGGCTGTGTGTAATGATTACACTGTATTAACCCTGTCATTGCTGGCTGTGTGTAATGATTACACTGTATTAACCCTGTCATTGCTGGCTGTGTGTAATGATTACACCGTATTAACCCTGTCATTGCTGGCTGTGTGTAATGATTACACTATATTAACCCTGTCATTGCTGGCTGTGTGTAATGATTACACCGTATTAACCCTGTCATTGCCGGCTGTGTGTAATGATTACACCGTATTAACCCTGTCATTGCTGGCTGTGTGTAATGATTACACCGTATTAACCCTGTCATTGCCGGCTGTGTGTAATGATTACACTGTATTAACCCTGTCATTGCTGGCTGTGTGTAATGATTACACTGTATTAACCCTGTCATTGCTGGCTGTGTGTAATGATTACACTGTATTAACCCTGTCATTGCTGGCTGTGTGTAATGATTACACTGTATTAACCCTGTCATTGCTGGCTGTGTGTAATGATTACACTGTATTAACCCTGTCATTGCTGGCTGTGTGTAATGATTACACCGTATTAACCCTGTCATTGCTGGCTGTGTGTAATGATTACACTGTATTAACCCTGTCATTGCTGGCTGTGTGTAATGATTACACTGTATTAACCCTGTCATTGCTGGCTGTGTATAATGATTACACTGTATTAACCCTGTCATTGCTGGCTGTGTGTAATGATTACACCGTATTAACCCTGTCATTGCTGGCTGTGTGTAATGATTACACTATATTAACCCTGTCATTGCTGGCTGTGTGTAATGATTACACCGTATTAACCCTGTCATTGCCGGCTGTGTGTAATGATTACACCGTATTAACCCTGTCATTGCTGGCTGTGTGTAATGATTACACCGTATTAACCCTGTCATTGCTGGCTGTGTGTAATGATTACACTGTATTAACCCTGTCATTGCTGGCTGTGTGTAATGATTACACTGTATTAACCCTGTCATTGCTGGCTGTGTGTAATGATTACACTGTATTAACCCTGTCATTGCTGGCTGTGTGTAATGATTACACTGTATTAACCCTGTCATTGCTGGCTGTGTGTAATGATTACACTGTATTAACCCTGTCATTGCTGGCTGTGTGTAATGATTACACCGTATTAACCCTGTCATTGCTGGCTGTGTGTAATGATTACACTGTATTAACCCTGTCATTGCTGGCTGTGTGTAATGATTACACTGTATTAACCCTGTCATTGCTGGCTGTGTGTAATGATTACACTGTATTAACCCTGTCATTGCTGGCTGTGTGTAATGATTACACCGTATTAACCATGTCATTGCTGGCTGTGTGTAATGATTACACTGTATTAACCCTGTCATTGCTGGCTGTGTGTAATGATTACACTGTATTAACCCTGTCCTTGCTGGCTGTGTGTAATGATTACACCGTATTAACCCTGTCATTGCTGGCTGTGTGTAATGATTACACCGTATTAACCCTGTCATTGCTGGCTGTGTATAATGATTACACTGTATTAACCCTGTCATTGCTGGCTGTGTGTAATGATTACACCGTATTAACCCTGTCATTGCTGGCTGTGTGTAATGATTACACTGTATTAACCCTGTCATTGCTGGCTGTGTGTAATGATTACACCGTATTAACCCTGTCATTGCTGGCTGTGTGTAATGATTACACCGTATTAACCCTGTCATTGCTGGCTGTGTGTAATGATTACACTGTATTAACCCTGTCATTGCTGGCTGTGTGTAATGATTACACTGTATTAACCCTGTCATTGCCGGCTGTGTGTAATGATTACACTGTATTAACCCTGTCATTGCTGGCTGTGTGTAATGATTACACTGTATTAACCCTGTCATTGCTGGCTGTGTGTAATGATTACACTGTATTAACCCTGTCATTGCTGGCTGTGTGTAATGATTACACCGTATTAACCCTGTCATTGCCGGCTGTGTGTAATGATTACACCGTATTAACCCTGTCATTGCTGGCTGTGTATAATGATTACACTGTATTAACCCTGTCATTGCTGGCTGTGTGTAATGATTACACTATATTAACCCTGTCATTGCTGGCTGTGTGTAATGATTACACTGTATTAACCCTGTGTAGCGGAATGCAGTAAGCCTGTCCTGCAAAATGCCTGTGTGACTGTGTCCGTATAATTTTTCCCTATGTTAAAATTGCTGTTCGTCTGTTTATTATGTGAATTATATGTTATTCGGTAGTTTCCATCCGTACTACATACGTATGGAAACTACCGAACGGAGGGGCCACCCCGGAGAGAAGTGTGCCAGCAATTAAGGCTCACATTCTTTCCCAAACCACAAGTTAACCGGCATTAACCTTGTGTCTGGGTGGCCGCCATTCGGCATGCGTACACGTGGCGGCGGCCATCTTACGCATGAAAATCCCAGCGGTGTTTGGTCGTCGAGTGCCTGGAACTCAAATCGGACACTCAGACAACCAAACACCGCTGAGACCTCCAGAGCTCCGTAACTGCCGAACGGAGAGACATAACGAATCCCCATTCGGTAGTAATAAAGTACCGAATGAGGGAATCACTATCTAGGCGAATGTAAATGTGGATGGCAATTGTAAATGTCTATTTTAACTACTGAACGGAGACCGACCGCAGGGCCCATTCTCATGGAACCCTTTTCGGATACCAACTCGTGTGCGGTCGGTCAAACTTCACTTGCCGGTAACTGCCGAACCCCTGGTCCGATCTGGGTGAATTTTGGATATTATATTCACCCAGATCAGGGCTACCCAGCGGTACCCTGATATTAAAGCTATATGATATTTTAGAGGTACATCCAAGTTTGGGGTAAACTACTGTACAACTTAAGGGGATTATGACCCACTCTGAGGGGAGGAGATGTGTGGGAGGTAACAAGAATGTTATTGGTTACTATCATAATTGTTGTAGTTCCCTCCCTTGCATGGGAGCAGGCTTTATAAGAAACCCTGGAATAAACGATAGTTAGTTCTACTCCTGAAACTGTGTGTCGTCCAGTTATTGGGAGTGCTGTGGGGATATTGCTGTACCGTTTTACCTGCTGGAAACTCTGCTGTGGATTTACTAATGACTTGTTCCTGAGCCTTCCTTGGATCTTGTAACGGAATGCAATGTATCAGCATACGATATCCGTTGGTACATCTAGGAAATCCACAGTCAGAGTAGAAAGCAAGGCAATATTCCCAATCCTCCCAATAACCGGACGAAACACAGTTTGGGAGTCAACTAACTCTGTTTATTCACAGGCAGCGTATTTATGCAGTTCCCCATGCAAGGGGTTTCCATACAGATATTCCAGGGGATTTCTCCCAACATGCATTGTGACTTTCCCAACAGGCATCGCTGCACGAGAAGGATACTCCCACCAAAATGGACGATTAAGTGGATTATCCCCTCGTGCAGCAAAACCGACAATTGACATTAAAATACATAATTCCCGTAATATTCGGCACTTTAGAATAACCGAACGTTCGGTAGATAGCTGGGGTCGGGGCGCACACTTTGTGAGAATACCGCTCCGATCCCAGCTGAATTGACCGAACGCCGCACATAATACATTTAAACATCAAGGTGAGTTTAAAAGTACCGAATAAGTACGGGACACATAATGTACCGAACGCGGTACTCCCGAACGCTCTGGAAGTCCAGCGGTGTTCGGATCACTGAGTAGCCGTTTCCAGTTCCAGGCCCTCGACGACCGAACACCGCTGCAGAGACAAAGGATCCAAGATGGCCGACCGCCGCATGGTCGGTAGTGGATCGACGGCCACCTAGGAGAGCCCTTAATTACCGATTGCAACAATGTTGCAACCGGTTAATTGGTGCCACACGACCTGTGAATGTGTGGTCTACCTGGGGAGCCCACATTCGTACGGCGAACGGCCAGGATAGCCGTGTTTCGTCGTACGAATGCTTTGTATGCTGGCGGCATACGGCTGCCAGCATGCGAACGGTCACAATACAATACACATACAGTCAACGGAACACGTTATACATTCAGCCTACGGACAACCTGCAATGAATATAGTTCAGAAGTGGCTAGGTTTGCCACAATGCTCCCCCAGAACCAAGCCGGCATACACAGTCTGATCCCAACGGATCGGCTTGGGGATGTCCGGGAGAGTACTCACAGATCACTTCTCGAGTTCAGTCTGTCTGGATAACCCGTCAGCGTTACCGTTTTGTTTTCCTGGCCGGTAATGGATGGTAAAGTCAAAGGGCTGCAGCGCCAAACTCCAGCGCAGCAGCCGGGCATTGTCTCCGGACACACGGTTTAGCCACACTAACGGGTTGTGATCTGTGAGTAAGGAAAAAGGTTGTCCGTACAAATATGGCTGCAACTTTTTAAGGGCCCACACCACGGCCAGGCATTCCTTCTCGATGGCGGCGTAGCTCACTTCCCGGGGTAGTAGCTTGCGGCTTAGATAGGCTACGGGGTGTTCTCCGCCATCGGCTCCCACTTGGCTCAGTACTGCCCCCAATCCAAACATGGAAGCGTCTGTGTGAACAAGAAATCTTTTAGTTGGATCAGGAGCAGTTAACACAGGAGCATTGGTGAGAGCTGTTTTGAGTTGTTGGAATGCCTGCTCACACTCTGGGGCCCAGACAACCAGTCGGGGAAGGTTCTTTTTGGTCAGGTCCGTTAGGGGTTTGGCCAGGGTGCTATAGTCGGGGACGAACTTCCTGTAATAGCCTGCCGTCCCTAAGAACGCCAGCACCTGGGTCTTAGTCCTGGGGGTAGGCCACTTTGCTACGGCCTCAATCTTGGCTGGCTCAGGCCTCTGCTGCCCACATCCTACACGGTGGCCCAGATACTGTACCTCGGCCATACCTATGTGGCACTTGCTAGGTTTTAGGGTTAACCCAGCCTCCCCAATGCGATCTAGGATCGCCCCTATGTGGTGTAGGTGGTCTTCCCAGGTCTGGCTGAAGATGGCTATATCATCTAGATAAGCACAGGCATACTCCTGAAAACCGTCCAGTAGCCGATCTACCATCCGCTGAAAGGTAGCCGGAGCGTTTTTCATCCCGAAAGGCATGACCTTGAATTGGTACAGGCCAAACGGGGTGACAAACGCCGACTTGGGGATGGCGTCATCGGCTAGAGGAATCTGCCAGTACCCCTTACACAGATCAATGGTAGTGAGGTACTGGCCCCGTGCCATCTTATCTAACAGCTCGTCTATCCGGGGCATCGGGTAGGCATCAGACACCGTTTTGTCATTTAGCCTCCGGTAGTCGACACAGAATCGGGTGGTGCCATCCTTTTTAGGTACCAGGACTACCGGCGATGCCCAGGGGCTATCGGAGGGTTCGATAACCCCTAGCTGCAGCATTTCGTCTAGTTCGGCTTTCATATGGGTACGGACTGATTCCGGAACCCTATATGGAGCTTGGCGCATAGGTAGCTGTCCCGGGGTCTCTACTCGGTGAGTGGCTAAAGGAGTGTACCCAGGTAAATTGGAGAAGGTAGTCCCTTTGGCTACAATCAGCGCCTGTACCTGGGCACGCTCCTGGGGGCTTAGCCGCTCCCCCAGCTGGACTCCCCGGGAAGGCTCTATCTGTTCCTCGGGTTCTAGTAGGTCAGGTAAGGGTAGGTTCTCCTGATCCTCCAAGGAGGAGGCACAGATTGCCGTCACATCCTCGATCCTCTCATGGTAGGGTTTGAGCATGTTCACGTGGAGCATGCGTCTCTTCCCTACCCCTGAGCAGGGGCCGATCACATAGGTAGTGTCGCATCGCTGCTCCACTACCTGGTATGGGCCTTGCCAGATGGCCTGCAGCTTATCGGTGCGGACGGGCTTTAAGATCAAGACCTTCTGTCCCACCTGAAAGCTGCGGTCCCTGGCTCCTCTATCGTACCAGCGCCGCTGGCGTTGCTGGGCCGCCTGGAGGTTGGTGTGTACAGCCTGGGTTAGCGCCTCCAGACGGTCCCTGAACTCCAGGACGTATGATATGATAGGGGTTTCGTTAGTGGGACTCTCTCCCTCCCAGTGTTCCCTAATCAAATTCAAGGGTCCTCGCACCCTCCTCCCAAATAGTAGCTCAAACGGGGAGAATCCTGTTGACTCCTGTGGAACCTCTCTATAAGCAAAAAGTAGGTGAGGCAGGAACCTCTCCCAGTCTTTGTGGGTCTCCCCGAACGTCCGAAGCATCTGCTTCAGCGTCCCGTTGAACCGCTCACATAGCCCATTGGACTGGGGGTGGTAGGCGGAATTAACTATTGGCTTAATGCCACACACCTTCCACAGATGTTGGGTAACTTCGGCCGTAAATTGGGTACCTCGGTCTGAGATGATCTCTTGGGGAAACCCTACCCGGGAAAATACCTTCATTAAGGCTTCCGCTACGGTCTCAGCGTGGATATTAGAGAGAGCTACAGCTTCGGGGTACCTGGTGGCGTAATCCACTATAGTCAGAATATATCTTTTGCCAGAGGGACTGGGTTTTGGCAAGGGCCCTACGATATCCACCGCTACTCGGCTGAAGGGTTCCGCAATGATGGGTAGGGGACATAGCCTGGCCTTGTGGCGATCCCCTCTTTTACCTACACGCTGGCAGACGTCGCAGGAGGTGCAATACTGGCGCACATCCTGAGAGATCCCGGGCCAGAAGAAGGCATGGGTCAAACGGTATCGGGTACGGGTCATCCCTAAGTGTCCTGACAAGGGAATGTCATGCGCAATTCTCAGCAACTCCTGTCTATATTTCTGGGGTACCACTAGCTGTTTATTAGTTAAGGTGACAGACCCCCCCACATCTTTTGCCGTGACCCGGTATAGCAACTCTTTCTCCCAGATGAACCGCTCCCCCTCTAGCCCTGCTTGGTCTGTTTGGGCCCTGTCCCTATATATTTGGAGGGTGGGATCGGTCTGGACTGCGGTCGCAAAAGTCGTCGGGGTATCCCAGGACATGGGGGTCAGTTGGGAAACAGGGTCTCTTACCTGAGCCTCAGAGTGTAACGGTGTAGCCGTGGTGCGAGCCTGTTGTCGGGTGGTTACGGGGTGTGCCTCCTGGTACGGAGTCTGGGGAATAAAAGCGGAAGTCATTTGGCCCAAGTCATTCCCCAGCACAACATCTGCAGGTAAATTCTGCATCAGCCCCACTTCCACAGTTCCCTCTCCCACACCCCAATCCAAATGAACCTTGGCAGTAGGTAGCCGGTATACTGCTCCCCCTGCCACCCGTACTGCCACTGAGCCGCCAGTGTGGGTTGTGCCTGGTACCAAATGTGGCGCAACCAAAGTTAGAGTGGCTCCTGAATCCCGGAGCCCTTGTACCTCCTTCCCCTCCAGGGTTACCAGCTGCCGGTGATGTTGTCGGTTGTCGGTGGCCCTGACCGACATTACCTCATGCAGCACCCCAAGAGGCTCCTCAATTTGAGCACTCAGCAATTCTTGGGTGGCGGGGGCTACCTGGTAATGGTGCGCAGCAGCCCTGGGTGCCAAATTTTGTCGCACTTGATTCCAAGCTTGCCTGCTCCTGTTTTGGGTGCACTCTCGAGAAATGTGCCCCCACTGTTTGCATGTGTGACACTGAATGTTCGCCCGACCGTTGTATCGGGAGGGGGGTGGTGGAGTATTCAGTGCTGGCCGGTGCAGGGGTACGGTGGGGCTGGCAGGGATAAAAGTATTGGGTGTCCCTGGAATCCGAGTGAGAGTCTTATTTTGGGCACCGTGATGCCTCCTGGCATCAAAATGCTGATCCGCCAATTTAGCGGCTTCGGGTAGGGTGAGTGGTTTACGGTCCCTCACCCATTCTTGTGCTTCCGGGGACAAACCATTAAAAAACTGTTCCAGCAGCATTAACTGCCTCAATTCCTCCATGTTTGTAGCGTTGCTGGCCTGTATCCAGCCTAGTGATGCTTGGTCCAGCTTGTGCGCCCATTCTGCATGTGAATCTTTCTCAGGCTTGCGCAAGCCCCGGAATTTCCGCCGGTACGCCTCTGGGGTAATAGCATACCTCTCTAAGATCGCCCTCTTTACCTTAGGGTAATCTTTGCTGTCCTCTCGGGGTACAGCACGGTAGGCTTCAGCTGCCCTACCGGATAATTTGCCTGCCAGCAGCGGCACCCATGTGGCGGGTTCCAAATCGTGCAAATCGCACAGCCGCTCAAAGTCCTGCAAATACCCATCAATTTCGTCCTTTTCTTCACAAAACGCTTTAAATGCGTGATGTGGGACTTTGGGCTTTACCTGTCCGTAGGTGGAGGCAGTAACAGACTCTGCCCTAGGCGGTGTTGCTGGTGTGCTGGTTGCCATCAGATAATCTTGTACATCCGATATCATCACGGTCATTATTTCCAGCGGTAATGGTTGTGGTAGGAACGCCAACCTGGTTCGTAGCTCTTTTTGGAATGGGGTCTCTTCCATGGCTGGTGGGGGTGTAGCGCTGCGGGCTTGGTCTCCCTCCATCAGTTCTGCGATCAGCACAGCCTTAGATTTGTTGCTGGCTATCTTACCCCTGGCTTCCAATAGTTCTTTTAAAGTCTGTCGTTTCAGTATGGTATAGTCAATCTCCATACGAATTGCCCTTGCTTTCCTTGTTCGGTAGTTCCAATTTACACGAACGCTGCTTTTCGGCTGTAAGGTTCGGATCCCGTCGCTTGCCACCAATTGTAACGGAATGCAATGTATCAGCATACGATATCCGTTGGTACATCTAGGAAATCCACAGTCAGAGTAGAAAGCAAGGCAATATTCCCAATCCTCCCAATAACCGGACGAAACACAGTTTGGGAGTCAACTAACTCTGTTTATTCACAGGCAGCGTATTTATGCAGTTCCCCATGCAAGGGGTTTCCATACAGATATTCCAGGGGATTTCTCCCAACATGCATTGTGACTTTCCCAACAGGCATCGCTGCACGAGAAGGATACTCCCACCAAAATGGACGATTAAGTGGATTATCCCCTCGTGCAGCAAAACCGACAATTGACATTAAAATACATAATTCCCGTAATATTCGGCACTTTAGAATAACCGAACGTTCGGTAGATAGCTGGGGTCGGGGCGCACACTTTGTGAGAATACCGCTCCGATCCCAGCTGAATTGACCGAACGCCGCACATAATACATTTAAACATCAAGGTGAGTTTAAAAGTACCGAATAAGTACGGGACACATAATGTACCGAACGCGGTACTCCCGAACGCTCTGGAAGTCCAGCGGTGTTCGGATCACTGAGTAGCCGTTTCCAGTTCCAGGCCCTCGACGACCGAACACCGCTGCAGAGACAAAGGATCCAAGATGGCCGACCGCCGCATGGTCGGTAGTGGATCGACGGCCACCTAGGAGAGCCCTTAATTACCGATTGCAACAATGTTGCAACCGGTTAATTGGTGCCACACGACCTGTGAATGTGTGGTCTACCTGGGGAGCCCACATTCGTACGGCGAACGGCCAGGATAGCCGTGTTTCGTCGTACGAATGCTTTGTATGCTGGCGGCATACGGCTGCCAGCATGCGAACGGTCACAATACAATACACATACAGTCAACGGAACACGTTATACATTCAGCCTACGGACAACCTGCAATGAATATAGTTCAGAAGTGGCTAGGTTTGCCACAGATCTAAAGTGGAGAATAGCTGCGAGAAATCAGCTCTCCGCTACACCCTGTCATTGCTGGCTGTGTGTAATGATTACACCGTATTAACCCTGTCATTGCTGGCTGTGTGTAATGATTACACCGTATTAACCCTGTCATTGCTGGCTGTGTGTAATGATTACACCGTATTAACCCTGTCATTGCTGGCTGTGTGTAATGATTACACTGTATTAACCCTGTCATTGCTGGCTGTGTGTAATGATTACACTGTATTAACCCTGTCATTGCCGGCTGTGTGTAATGATTACACTGTATTAACCCTGTCATTGCTGGCTGTGTGTAATGATTACACTGTATTAACCCTGTCATTGCTGGCTGTGTGTAATGATTACACTGTATTAACCCTGTCATTGCTGGCTGTGTGTAATGATTACACCGTATTAACCCTGTCATTGCCGGCTGTGTGTAATGATTACACCGTATTAACCATGTCATTGCTGGCTGTGTGTAATGATTACACTGTATTAACCCTGTCATTGCTGGCTGTGTGTAATGATTACACTGTATTAACCCTGTCATTGCTGGCTGTGTGTAATGATTACACTGTATTAACCCTGTCATTGCTGGCTGTGTGTAATGATTACACCGTATTAACCCTGTCATTGCCGGCTGTGTGTTATGATTACACCGTATTAACCCTGTCATTGCTGGCTGTGTGTAATGATTACACTGTATTAACCCTGTCATTGCTGGCTGTGTGTAATGATTACACCGTATTAACCATGTCATTGCTGGCTGTGTGTAATGATTACACTGTATTAACCCTGTCATTGCTGGCTGTGTGTAATGATTACACTGTATTAACCCTGTCATTGCTGGCTGTGTGTAATGATTACACCGTATTAACCCTGTCATTGCTGGCTGTGTGTAATGATTACACCGTATTAACCCTGTCATTGCTGGCTGTGTATAATGATTACACTGTATTAACCCTGTCATTGCTGGCTGTGTGTAATGATTACACCGTATTAACCCTGTCATTGCTGGCTGTGTGTAATGATTACACTGTATTAACCCTGTCATTGCTGGCTGTATGTAATGATTACACCGTATTAACCCTGTCATTGCTGGCTGTGTGTAATGATTACACCGTATTAACCCTGTCATTGCTGGCTGTGTGTAATGATTACACTGTATTAACCCTGTCATTGCTGGCTGTGTGTAATGATTACACTGTATTAACCCTGTCATTGCCGGCTGTGTGTAATGATTACACTGTATTCACCCTGTCATTGCTGGCTGTGTGTAATGATTACACTGTATTAACCCTGTCATTGCTGGCTGTGTGTAATGATTACACTGTATTAACCCTGTCATTGCTGGCTGTGTGTAATGATTACACCGTATTAACCCTGTCATTGCTGGCTGTGTGTAATGATTACACCGTATTAACCCTGTCATTGCTGGCTGTGTGTAATGATTACACTGTATTAACCCTGTCATTGCTGGCTGTGTGTAATGATTACACCGTATTAACCATGTCATTGCTGGCTGTGTGTAATGATTACACTGTATTAACCCTGTCATTGCTGGCTGTGTGTAATGATTACACTGTATTAACCCTGTCATTGCTGGCTGTGTGTAATGATTACACCGTATTAACCCTGTCATTGCTGGCTGTGTGTAATGATTACACCGTATTAACCCTGTCATTGCTGGCTGTGTATAATGATTACACTGTATTAACCCTGTCATTGCTGGCTGTGTGTAATGATTACACCGTATTAACCCTGTCATTGCTGGCTGTGTGTAATGATTACACTGTATTAACCCTGTCATTGCTGGCTGTGTGTAATGATTACACCGTATTAACCCTGTCATTGCTGGCTGTGTGTAATGATTACACCGTATTAACCCTGTCATTGCTGGCTGTGTGTAATGATTACACTGTATTAACCCTGTCATTGCTGGCTGTGTGTAATGATTACACTGTATTAACCCTGTCATTGCCGGCTGTGTGTAATGATTACACTGTATTAACCCTGTCATTGCTGGCTGTGTGTAATGATTACACTGTATTAACCCTGTCATTGCTGGCTGTGTGTAATGATTACACTGTATTAACCCTGTCATTGCTGGCTGTGTGTAATGATTACACCGTATTAACCCTGTCATTGCCGGCTGTGTGTAATGATTACACCGTATTAACCCTGTCATTGCTGGCTGTGTATAATGATTACACTGTATTAACCCTGTCATTGCTGGCTGTGTGTAATGATTACACTATATTAACCCTGTCATTGCTGGCTGTGTGTAATGATTACACTGTATTAACCCTGTCATTGCTGGCTGTGTGTAATGATTACACCGTATTAACCCTGTCATTGCTGGCTGTGTGTAATGATTACACCGTATTAACCCTGTCATTGCTGGCTGTGTGTAATGATTACACCGTATTAACCCTGTCATTGCTGGCTGTGTGTAATGATTACACTGTATTAACCCTGTCATTGCTGGCTGTGTGTAATGATTACACTGTATTAACCCTGTCATTGCCGGCTGTGTGTAATGATTACACTGTATTAACCCTGTCATTGCTGGCTGTGTGTAATGATTACACTGTATTAACCCTGTCATTGCTGGCTGTGTGTAATGATTACACTGTATTAACCCTGTCATTGCTGGCTGTGTGTAATGATTACACCGTATTAACCCTGTCATTGCCGGCTGTGTGTAATGATTACACCGTATTAACCCTGTCATTGCTGGCTGTGTATAATGATTACACTGTATTAACCCTGTCATTGCTGGCTGTGTGTAATGATTACACTATATTAACCCTGTCATTGCTGGCTGTGTGTAATGATTACACTGTATTAACCCTGTCATTGCCGGCTGTGTGTAATGATTACACTGTATTAACCCTGTCATTGCCGGCTGTGTGTAATGATTACACTGTATTAACCCTGTCATTGCTGGCTGTGTGTAATGATTACACCGTATTAACCCTGTCATTGCTGGCTGTGTGTAATGATTACACTGTATTAACCCTGTCATTGCTGGCTGTGTGTAATGATTACACCGTATTAACCCTGTCATTGCTGGCTGTGTGTAATGATTACACTGTATTAACCCTGTCATTGCTGGCTGTGTGTAATGATTACACTGTATTAACCCTGTCATTGCTGGCTGTGTGTAATGATTACACCGTATTAACCCTGTCATTGCTGGCTGTGTGTAATGATTACACTGTATTAACCCTGTCATTGCTGGCTGTGTGTAATGATTACACTGTATTAACCCTGTCATTGCTGTCTGTGTGTAATGATTACACTGTATTAACCCTGTCATTGCCGGCTGTGTGTAATGATTACACTGTATTAACCCTGTCATTGCTGGCTGTGTGTAATGATTACACTGTATTAACCCTGTCATTGCCGGCTGTGTGTAATGATTACACTGTATTAACCCTGTCATTGCTGGCTGTGTGTAATGATTACACTGTATTAACCCTGTCATTGCTGGCTGTGTGTAATTATTACACCGTATTAACCCTGTCATTGCTGGCTGTGTGTAATGATTACACTGTATTAACCCTGTCATTGCTGGCTGTGTGTAATGATTACACTGTATTAACCCTGTCATTGCTGGCTGTGTGTAATGATTACACTGTATTAACCCTGTCATTGCTGGCTGTGTGTAATGATTACACCGTATTAACCCTGTCATTGCTGGCTGTGTGTAATGATTACACCGTATTAACCCTGTCATTGCTGGCTCTGTGTAATGATTACACCGTATTAACCCTGTCATTGCTGGCTGTGTGTAATGATTACACTGTATTAACCCTGTCATTGCTGGCTGTGTGTAATGATTACACTGTATTAACCCTGTCATTGCCGGCTGTGTGTAATGATTACACTGTATTAACCCTGTCATTGCTGGCTGTGTGTAATGATTACACTGTATTAACCCTGTCATTGCTGGCTGTGTGTAATGATTACACTGTATTAACCCTGTCATTGCTGGCTGTGTGTAATGATTACACCGTATTAACCCTGTCATTGCCGGCTGTGTGTAATGATTACACCGTATTAACCCTGTCATTGCTGGCTGTGTATAATGATTACACTGTATTAACCCTGTCATTGCTGGCTGTGTGTAATGATTACACTATATTAACCCTGTCATTGCTGGCTGTGTGTAATGATTACACTGTATTAACCCTGTCATTGCCGGCTGTGTGTAATGATTACACTGTATTAACCCTGTCATTGCCGGCTGTGTGTAATGATTACACTGTATTAACCCTGTCATTGCCGGCTGTGTGTAATGATTACACTGTATTAACCCTGTCATTGCTGGCTGTGTGTAATGATTACACCGTATTAACCCTGTCATTGCTGGCTGTGTGTAATGATTACACTGTATTAACCCTGTCATTGCTGGCTGTGTGTAATGATTACACCGTATTAACCCTGTCATTGCTGGCTGTGTGTAATGATTACACTGTATTAACCCTGTCATTGCTGGCTGTGTGTAATGATTACACTGTATTAACCCTGTCATTGCTGGCTGTGTGTAATGATTACACCGTATTAACCCTGTCATTGCTGGCTGTGTGTAATGATTACACTGTATTAACCCTGTCATTGCTGGCTGTGTGTAATGATTACACTGTATTAACCCTGTCATTGCTGTCTGTGTGTAATGATTACACTGTATTAACCCTGTCATTGCTGGCTGTGTGTAATGATTACACCGTATTAACCCTGTCATTGCTGGCTGTGTGTAATGATTACACTGTATTAACCCTGTCATTGCTGGCTGTGTGTAATGATTACACTGTATTAACCCTGTCATTGCTGGCTGTGTGTAATGATTACACTGTATTAACCCTGTCATTGCTGGCTGTGTGTAATGATTACACCGTATTAACCCTGTCATTGCTGGCTGTGTGTAATGATTACACTGTATTAACCCTGTCATTGCTGGCTGTGTGTAATGATTACACTGTATTAACCCTGTCATTGCTGTCTGTGTGTAATGATTACACTGTATTAACCCTGTCATTGCCGGCTGTGTGTAATGATTACACTGTATTAACCCTGTCATTGCTGGCTGTGTGTAATGATTACACTGTATTAACCCTGTCATTGCCGGCTGTGTGTAATGATTACACTGTATTAACCCTGTCATTGCTGGCTGTGTGTAATGATTACACTGTATTAACCCTGTCATTGCTGGCTGTGTGTAATTATTACACCGTATTAACCCTGTCATTGCTGGCTGTGTGTAATGATTACACTGTATTAACCCTGTCATTGCTGGCTGTGTGTAATGATTACACTGTATTAACCCTGTCATTGCTGGCTGTGTGTAATGATTACACTGTATTAACCCTGTCATTGCTGGCTGTGTGTAATGATTACACCGTATTAACCCTGTCATTGCTGGCTGTGTGTAATGATTACACCGTATTAACCCTGTCATTGCCGGCTGTGTGTAATGATTACACCGTATTAACCCTGTCATTGCTGGCTGTGTATAATGATTACACTGTATTAACCCTGTCATTGCTGGCTGTGTGTAATGATTACACTATATTAACCCTGTCATTGCTGGCTGTGTGTAATGATTACACTGTATTAACCCTGTCATTGCCGGCTGTGTGTAATGATTACACTGTATTAACCCTGTCATTGCCGGCTGTGTGTAATGATTACACTGTATTAACCCTGTCATTGCCGGCTGTGTGTAATGATTACACTGTATTAACCCTGTCATTGCTGGCTGTGTGTAATGATTACACCGTATTAACCCTGTCATTGCTGGCTGTGTGTAATGATTACACTGTATTAACCCTGTCATTGCTGGCTGTGTGTAATGATTACACCGTATTAACCCTGTCATTGCTGGCTGTGTGTAATGATTACACTGTATTAACCCTGTCATTGCTGGCTGTGTGTAATGATTACACTGTATTAACCCTGTCATTGCTGGCTGTGTGTAATGATTACACCGTATTAACCCTGTCATTGCTGGCTGTGTGTAATGATTACACTGTATTAACCCTGTCATTGCTGGCTGTATGTAATGATTACACTGTATTAACCCTGTCATTGCTGGCTGTGTGTAATGATTACACTGTATTAACCCTGTCATTGCTGGCTGTGTATAATGATTACACTGTATTAACCCTGTCATTGCTGGCTGTGTGTAATGATTACACTGTATTAACCCTGTCATTGCTGGCTGTGTGTAATGATTACACTGTATTAACCCTGTCATTGCTGTCTGTGTATAATGATTACACCGTATTAACCCTGTAATTGCTGGCTGTGTGTAATGATTACACTGTATTAACCCTGTCATTGCTGGCTGTGTGTAATGATTACACCGTATTAACCCTGTCATTGCCGGCTGTGTGTAATGATTACACCGTATTAACCCTGTCATTGCTGGCTGTGTGTAATGATTACACTGTATTAACCCTGTCATTGCTGGCTGTGTGTAATGATTACACTGTATTAACCCTGTCATTGCTGGCTGTGTGTAATGATTACACCGTATTAACCCTGTAATTGCTGGCTGTGTGTAATGATTACACTGTATTAACCCTGTCATTGCTGGCTGTGTGTAATGATTACACTGTATTAACCCTGTCATTGCTGGCTGTGTGTAATGATTACACCGTATTAACCCTGTCATTGCTGGCTGTGTGTAATGATTACACTATATTAACCCTGTCATTGCTGGCTGTGTGTAATGATTACACCGTATTAACCCTGTCATTGCCGGCTGTGTGTAATGATTACACCGTATTAACCCTGTCATTGCTGGCTGTGTGTAATGATTACACCGTATTAACCCTGTCATTGCTGGCTGTGTGTAATGATTACACTGTATTAACCCTGTCATTGCTGGCTGTGTGTAATGATTACACTGTATTAACCCTGTCATTGCTGGCTGTGTGTAATGATTACACTGTATTAACCCTGTCATTGCTGGCTGTGTGTAATGATTACACTTTATTAACCCTGTCATTGCTGGCTGTGTGTAATGATTACACTGTATTAACCCTGTCATTGCTGGCTGTGTGTAATGATTACACCGTATTAACCCTGTCATTGCTGGCTGTGTGTAATGATTACACTTGTGGCGAAACCAACCTCGCCACTGGGCCCTGGAGAAGCCTGTTTGCTAGCCTCCTACCTGCTGACTATGGCCCCATGGTTATTTGGGGCATATTGTACTTTATATTGCTGCTACTGGCCCTTTTAAAATCATCGATGGACATATTGGGACTTTTTGGGATTGTGGCGAAACCGACCTCGCCACGTGTCCTTGGAGGAGGCTGATTGCCCGCCTCTTGCCTTTGGACTATGGACCAGACTTTATGGGAATGTGATACCCCAGATAGCTATACCATGGAGCCTATTCATATAATGAAAGACTATGGGAAAGACTTTAGCTCCATGGCAATTGTACTGTGTGAGTAGGATCTGCGCGCTATTCGGTAGTTTTGTGCGCGCAGATCCCAGCTATCTGGGGATAGGTGAAATGTCTGTGTGTTATGTGTAAAAGGTGAATTTATGTATTTTTAAGTGTTTTACTGTCTTTGTGTCCCCATGTGCTTAATGGAGTCTGTCTCTGTGCTGTGAGATAATTGAATTACTTCTCCAGCACAGAGAAGGCCCTGTAAACCTGGAAAGCTAGGGGTTTTAAAAGATACTTTACTAACTTTTGAACCCCTGGTCTGATCCATGCCATTTTTTAATATGTTGTTCCCCTGAATGGATTGATTGTGGATATGTATTTTTATGTGAATGTGATGTATGGTTTTGAAGTTACAGATATTGTGTAAAAGTTATGTTTTAAACTGTATAATAAGTGGATTATCTCTCAGGCTAAGGGGAGGGGATGTGTGGGTTGTACCATATCTCGGATTGGTTATTTTATGCCTCCCCCTGGGTGTGGCCTGTATGTGTGAGATGGAAATAAAAGCCAGGCTGGATGAGCCAGTCCAGAGTTCCTGTTTTACCCTCAAAGTGGAGTGTCGTCTCATTATTGGGGGGAGGATTCGTGGTATGCTGTTCCAGTTTGACTGCTAGGAGTACAAGCCTATTCGTATGGTTCCTATTCAATGGTCTACAGCATTCATATACTTGGGAGAATTTAAAGGTTTCTCGGATTCGGTGATTGTGGTGTCTGCCAGAGTGCTTGGAGTCCTCAGGAAGCACTAGGAGCATCCATTAACGGAGGTACCAAGTCGGGGTGCCAGGCGATCCGTTACATTGGTGGCAAGCGGTGGGATGGCGTCCTAGTGTGAGGTAAAGCAGCTCGGAGACACAGTTCATTTGGAGTTACAAAGTAAGGGTAACGCTAGTATTCATACAGCACCCCTGGTCACAGCAAACATGACCTATCGCTTTGAGGGCGACGCGTACCGGGACGAGGTCATGAGACGATTAACCAGATATGGCCCGAATCCTTCAATAGAGGCGGTTATGGCAACCGTGCGCAAGTTGGATGCGGAGAATCGAGCGGCATGGGAATGTGAGTGCCGATTGCGGAGATTGGGCCTGGGGCCAATTGGTCTCTCTGCCCAGCGGCAGTGTGAGTTACAGGGAGCTGAAGGTGTCGTCCTTCCTCCCCAGCGGCAGTCTACGGTTCAGGGAGAGGAGCCTGTTATTCCCTCTCCCCAGAGGCAGCACAGCTCACCAAGGGGAGATAGTAAGCCCCTCACCAGCGCAGATGGGACCGTGTTCTCTGCGGCCAAGCTACAGGGAGCGGAAGGGGCCGTCCTTGCTCCCCAGCGGCAGTCTACGGTTCAGGGAGAGGAGCCTGTTATTCCCTCTCCCCAGCGGCAGCGCAGCTCACCAAGGGGAGACAGTAAGCCCCTCACCAGCGCAGATGGGACCGTGGTCTCTGTGCCCAAGTTACAGGGAGCTGAAGGGGCCGTCCTCCCTCCACAGAGTATAGAAGTATGTAGGGGAGAGGAGCTTGCTACCACCTCTCCCCAGCGGCGGATCAGTAAAGTGCAGGGAGAGGAGAGCAGTGTCCTCCCTCCCCAGCGGCAGGCTGAGTTACAGGGGGCAGAGGTAGTTGGTCCTACCCCCCAGCAGCAGCGTGATTTTTTGGGAATAGAGAGCCCAGTCTCCTTTCCCCAGCAGCAGGACACTGCATTGGGAGGAGAGACAGTCGGTCTACCTCCACAAAGACTGAAAGGATGCGTGGGAGAGGAGATTGTTACCACCTCTCCCCAGCGGCAGAGTGTTCTAATGGGAGAGGAGCTAGTTACCACCTCTCCCCAGCGGCAGCTTAATGTACCAGGGGGAGACTGTAAGCCCCACAACTGTGCAGATGGGACTGTGGTCTCTGCACCTACAGCACAGGGGGTAAGGACAGTCAGTCCTGTCCCCCAGCAACAAGACTGCTTAGCCAAAGGGGAGACAGTCGGTCTCCCCCTCCAACAGCGGAGCTATGTATCCAAAGGGGAGACAGTCGGTCTCCAGCAGCAGAGCTGTGCAGCTAAAGAGGAGACAGTCGGTCTCCAGCAACCAGGCTCCAACCAGACTACTCCCGTGGTAGTGCTGGCACCAGGACAGAGTACCGCTGGTCTCTGCCCCCTCAGCAACCCACCAAGGCAGCCTACCAGTCCCCCACACAGCCGTGGTAAGGCACCTGGACATGGACAAGATTCTCCCTTACCCAGGTGTAGTAACCATTTATTGCGGGTGGGCTGTACTGCTGTTTCTGTCTTGTGGGTGGGCTGCTGGACTAACAAGGGCACTGACCGGCAAGAGGTCAGGTACCCTGTTAGTCTGTTTGGAAAAGGGGAGAAATGTGGCGAAACCAACCTCGCCACTGGGCCCTGGAGAAGCCTGTTTGCTAGCCTCCTACCTGCTGACTATGGCCCCATGGTTATTTGGGGCATATTGTACTTTATATTGCTGCTACTGGCCCTTTTAAAATCATCGATGGACATATTGGGACTTTTTGGGATTGTGGCGAAACCGACCTCGCCACGTGTCCTTGGAGGAGGCTGATTGCCCGCCTCTTGCCTTTGGACTATGGACCAGACTTTATGGGAATGTGATACCCCAGATAGCTATACCATGGAGCCTATTCATATAATGAAAGACTATGGGAAAGACTTTAGCTCCATGGCAATTGTACTGTGTGAGTAGGATCTGCGCGCTATTCGGTAGTTTTGTGCGCGCAGATCCCAGCTATCTGGGGATAGGTGAAATGTCTGTGTGTTATGTGTAAAAGGTGAATTTATGTATTTTTAAGTGTTTTACTGTCTTTGTGTCCCCATGTGCTTAATGGAGTCTGTCTCTGTGCTGTGAGATAATTGAATTACTTCTCCAGCACAGAGAAGGCCCTGTAAACCTGGAAAGCTAGGGGTTTTAAAAGATACTTTACTAACTTTTGAACCCCTGGTCTGATCCATGCCATTTTTTAATATGTTGTTCCCCTGAATGGATTGATTGTGGATATGTATTTTTATGTGAATGTGATGTATGGTTTTGAAGTTACAGATATTGTGTAAAAGTTATGTTTTAAACTGTATAATAAGTGGATTATCTCTCAGGCTAAGGGGAGGGGATGTGTGGGTTGTACCATATCTCGGATTGGTTATTTTATGCCTCCCCCTGGGTGTGGCCTGTATGTGTGAGATGGAAATAAAAGCCAGGCTGGATGAGCCAGTCCAGAGTTCCTGTTTTACCCTCAAAGTGGAGTGTCGTCTCATTATTGGGGGGAGGATTCGTGGTATGCTGTTCCAGTTTGACTGCTAGGAGTACAAGCCTATTCGTATGGTTCCTATTCAATGGTCTACAGCATTCATATACTTGGGAGAATTTAAAGGTTTCTCGGATTCGGTGATTGTGGTGTCTGCCAGAGTGCTTGGAGTCCTCAGGAAGCACTAGGAGCATCCATTAACGGAGGTACCAAGTCGGGGTGCCAGGCGATCCGTTACAACACTGTATTAACCCTGTCATTGCTGGCTGTGTGTAATGATTACACTGTATTAACCCTGTCATTGCTGGCTGTGTGTAATGATTACACTGTATTAACCCTGTCATTGCTGGCTGTGTGTAATGATTACACCGTATTAACCATGTCATTGCTGGCTGTGTGTAATGATTACACTGTATTTGTAGCGGAGAGCTGATTTCTCGCAGCTATTCTCCACTTTAGATCCAAGGAAGGCTCAGGAACAAGTCATTAGTAAATCCACAGCAGAGTTTCCAGCAGGTAAAACGGTACAGCAATATCCCCACAGCACTCCCAATAACTGGACGACACACAGTTTCAGGAGTAGAACTAACTATCGTTTATTCCAGGGTTTCTTATAAAGCCTGCTCCCATGCAAGGGAGGGAACTACAACAATTATGATAGTAACCAATAACATTCTTGTTACCTCCCACACATCTCCTCCCCTCAGAGTGGGTCATAATCCCCTTAAGTTGTACAGTAGTTTACCCCAAACTTGGATGTACCTCTAAAATATCATATAGCTTTAATATCAGGGTACCGCTGGGTAGCCCTGATCTGGGTGAATATAATATCCAAAATTCACCCAGATCGGACCAGGGGTTCGGCAGTTACCGGCAAGTGAAGTTTGACCGACCGCACACGAGTTGGTATCCGAAAAGGGTTCCATGAGAATGGGCCCTGCGGTCGGTCTCCGTTCAGTAGTTAAAATAGACATTTACAATTGCCATCCACATTTACATTCGCCTAGATAGTGATTCCCTCATTCGGTACTTTATTACTACCGAATGGGGATTCGTTATGTCTCTCCGTTCGACAGTTACGGAGCTCTGGAGGTCTCAGCGGTGTTTGGTTGTCTGAGTGTCCGATTTGAGTTCCAGGCACTCGACGACCAAACACCGCTGGGATTTTCATGCGTAAGATGGCCGCCGCCACGTGTACGCATGTCGAATGGCGGCCACCCAGACACAAGGTTAATGCCGGTTAACTTGTGGTTTGGGAAAGAATGTGAGCCTTAATTGCTGGCACACTTCTCTCCGGGGTGGCCCCTCCGTTCGGTAGTTTCCATAAGTATGTAGTACGGATGGAAACTACCGAATAACATATAATTCACATAATAAACAGACGAACAGCAATTTTAACATAGGGAAAAATTATACGGACACAGTCACACAGGCATTTTGCAGGACAGGCTTACTGCATTCCGCTACAGTATTAACCCTGTCATTGCTGGCTGTGTGTAATGATTACACTGTATTAACCCTGTCATTGCTGGCTGTGTGTAATGATTACACCGTATTAACCCTGTCATTGCTGGCTGTGTGTAATGATTACACCGTATTAACCCTGTCATTGCTGGCTGTGTATAATGATTACACTGTATTAACCCTGTCATTGCTGGCTGTGTGTAATAATTACACCGTATTAACCCTGTCATTGCTGGCTGTGTGTAATGATTACACTGTATTAACCCTGTCATTGCTGGCTGTGTGTAATGATTACACCGTATTAACCCTGTCATTGCTGGCTGTGTGTAATGATTACACCGTATTAACCCTGTCATTGCTGGCTGTGTGTAATGATTACACTGTATTAACCCTGTCATTGCTGGCTGTGTGTAATGATTACACTGTATTAACCCTGTCATTGCCGGCTGTGTGTAATGATTACACTGTATTAACCCTGTCATTGCTGGCTGTGTGTAATGATTACACTGTATTAACCCTGTCATTGCTGGCTGTGTGTAATGATTACACTGTATTAACCCTGTCATTGCTGGCTGTGTGTAATGATTACACCGTATTAACCCTGTCATTGCCGGCTGTGTGTAATGATTACACCGTATTAACCCTGTCATTGCTGGCTGTGTATAATGATTACACTGTATTAACCCTGTCATTGCTGGCTGTGTGTAATGATTACACTATATTAACCCTGTCATTGATGGCTGTGTGTAATGATTACACTGTATTAACCCTGTCATTGCTGGCTGTGTGTAATGATTACACCGTATTAACCCTGTCATTGCTGGCTGTGTGTAATGATTACACCGTATTAACCCTGTCATTGCTGGCTGTGTGTAATGATTACACCGTATTAACCCTGTCATTGCTGGCTGTGTGTAATGATTACACTGCATTAACCCTGTCATTGCTGGCTGTGTGTAATGATTACACTGTATTAACCCTGTCATTGCCGGCTGTGTGTAATGATTACACTGTATTAACCCTGTCATTGCTGGCTGTGTGTAATGATTACACTGTATTAACCCTGTCATTGCTGGCTGTGTGTAATGATTACACCGTATTAACCCTGTCATTGCCGGCTGTGTGTAATGATTACACCGTATTAACCCTGTCATTGCTGGCTGTGTATAATGATTACACTGTATTAACCCTGTCATTGCTGGCTGTGTGTAATGATTACACTATATTAACCCTGTCATTGCTGGCTGTGTGTAATGATTACACTGTATTAACCCTGTCATTGCCGGCTGTGTGTAATGATTACACTGTATTAACCCTGTCATTGCCGGCTGTGTGTAATGATTACACTGTATTAACCCTGTCATTGCCGGCTGTGTGTAATGATTACACTGTATTAACCCTGTCATTGCTGGCTGTGTGTAATGATTACACCGTATTAACCCTGTCATTGCTGGCTGTGTGTAATGATTACACTGTATTAACCCTGTCATTGCTGGCTGTGTGTAATGATTACACCGTATTAACCCTGTCATTGCTGGCTGTGTGTAATGATTACACTGTATTAACCCTGTCATTGCTGGCTGTGTGTAATGATTACACTGTATTAACCCTGTCATTGCTGGCTGTGTGTAATGATTACACCGTATTAACCCTGTCATTGCTGGCTGTGTGTAATGATTACACTGTATTAACCCTGTCATTGCTGGCTGTGTGTAATGATTACACTGTATTAACCCTGTCATTGCTGTCTGTGTGTAATGATTACACTGTATTAACCCTGTCATTGCCGGCTGTGTGTAATGATTACACTGTATTAACCCTGTCATTGCCGGCTGTGTGTAATGATTACACTGTATTAACCCTGTCATTGCTGGCTGTGTGTAATGATTACACTGTATTAACCCTGTCATTGCTGGCTGTGTGTAATTATTACACCGTATTAACCCTGTCATTGCTGGCTGTGTGTAATGATTACACTGTATTAACCCTGTCATTGCTGGCTGTGTGTAATGATTACACTGTATTAACCCTGTCATTGCTGGCTGTGTGTAATGATTACACTGTATTAACCCTGTCATTGCTGGCTGTGTGTAATGATTACACCGTATTAACCCTGTCATTGCTGGCTGTGTGTAATGATTACACCGTATTAACCCTGTCATTGCTGGCTGTGTGTAATGATTACACCGTATTAACCCTGTCATTGCTGGCTGTGTGTAATGATTACACTGTATTAACCCTGTCATTGCTGGCTGTGTGTAATGATTACACTGTATTAACCCTGTCATTGCCGGCTGTGTGTAATGATTACACTGTATTAACCCTGTCATTGCTGGCTGTGTGTAATGATTACACTGTATTAACCCTGTCATTGCTGGCTGTGTGTAATGATTACACTGTATTAACCCTGTCATTGCTGGCTGTGTGTAATGATTACACCGTATTAACCCTGTCATTGCCGGCTGTGTGTAATGATTACACTATATTGACCCTGTCATTGCTGGCTGTGTGTAATGATTACACTGTATTAACCCTGTCATTGCCGGCTGTGTGTAATGATTACACTGTATTAACCCTGTCATTGCCGGCTGTGTGTAATGATTACACTGTATTAACCCTGTCATTGCCGGCTGTGTGTAATGATTACACTGTATTAACCCTGTCATTGCTGGCTGTGTGTAATGATTACACCGTATTAACCCTGTCATTGCTGGCTGTGTGTAATGATTACACTGTATTAACCCTGTCATTGCTGGCTGTGTGTAATTATTACACCGTATTAACCCTGTCATTGCTGGCTGTGTGTAATGATTACACTGTATTAACCCTGTCATTGCTGGCTGTGTGTAATGATTACACTGTATTAACCCTGTCATTGCTGGCTGTGTGTAATGATTACACTGTATTAACCCTGTCATTGCTGTCTGTGTGTAATGATTACACTGTATTAACCCTGTCATTGCCGGCTGTGTGTAATGATTACACTGTATTAACCCTGTCATTGCTGGCTGTGTGTAATGATTACACTGTATTAACCCTGTCATTGCCGGCTGTGTGTAATGATTACACTGTATTAACCCTGTCATTGCTGGCTGTGTGTAATGATTACACTGTATTAACCCTGTCATTGCTGGCTGTGTGTAATTATTACACCGTATTAACCCTGTCATTGCTGGCTGTGTGTAATGATTACACTGTATTAACCCTGTCATTGCTGGCTGTGTGTAATGATTACACTGTATTAACCCTGTCATTGCTGGCTGTGTGTAATGATTACACTGTATTAACCCTGTCATTGCTGGCTGTGTGTAATGATTACACTGTATTAACCCTGTCATTGCTGGCTGTGTGTAATGATTACACTGTATTAACCCTGTCATTGCTGGCTGTGTGTAATTATTACACCGTATTAACCCTGTCATTGCTGGCTGTGTGTAATGATTACACTGTATTAACCCTGTCATTGCTGGCTGTGTGTAATGATTACACTGTATTAACCCTGTCATTGCTGGCTGTGTGTAATGATTACACTGTATTAACCCTGTCATTGCTGGCTGTGTGTAATGATTACACTGTATTAACCCTGTCATTGCTGGCTGTGTGTAATGATTACACTGTATTAACCCTGTCATTGCCGGCTGTGTGTAATGATTACACTGTATTAACCCTGTCATTGCCGGCTGTGTGTAATGATTACACTGTATTAACCCTGTCATTGCCGGCTGTGTGTAATGATTACACTGTATTAACCCTGTCATTGCTGGCTGTGTGTAATGATTACACCGTATTAACCCTGTCATTGCTGGCTGTGTGTAATGATTACACTGTATTAACCCTGTCATTGCTGGCTGTGTGTAATTATTACACCGTATTAACCCTGTCATTGCTGGCTGTGTGTAATGATTACACTGTATTAACCCTGTCATTGCTGGCTGTGTGTAATGATTACACTGTATTAACCCTGTCATTGCTGGCTGTGTGTAATGATTACACTGTATTAACCCTGTCATTGCTGTCTGTGTGTAATGATTACACTGTATTAACCCTGTCATTGCCGGCTGTGTGTAATGATTACACTGTATTAACCCTGTCATTGCTGGCTGTGTGTAATGATTACACTGTATTAACCCTGTCATTGCCGGCTGTGTGTAATGATTACACTGTATTAACCCTGTCATTGCTGGCTGTGTGTAATGATTACACTGTATTAACCCTGTCATTGCTGGCTGTGTGTAATTATTACACCGTATTAACCCTGTCATTGCTGGCTGTGTGTAATGATTACACTGTATTAACCCTGTCATTGCTGGCTGTGTGTAATGATTACACTGTATTAACCCTGTCATTGCTGGCTGTGTGTAATGATTACACTGTATTAACCCTGTCATTGCTGGCTGTGTGTAATGATTACACTGTATTAACCCTGTCATTGCTGGCTGTGTGTAATGATTACACTGTATTAACCCTGTCATTGCTGGCTGTGTGTAATGATTACACTGTATTAACCCTGTCATTGCTGTCTGTGTATAATGATTACACCGTATTAACCCTGTAATTGCTGGCTGTGTGTAATGATTACACTGTATTAACCCTGTCATTGCTGGCTGTGTGTAATGATTACACCGTATTAACCCTGTCATTGCCGGCTGTGTGTAATGATTACACCGTATTAACCCTGTCATTGCTGGCTGTGTGTAATGATTACACTGTATTAACCCTGTCATTGCTGGCTGTGTGTAATGATTACACTGTATTAACCTTGTCATTGCTGGCTGTGTGTAATGATTACACCGTATTAACCCTGTAATTGCTGGCTGTGTGTAATGATTACACTGTATTAACCCTGTCATTGCTGGCTGTGTGTAATGATTACACTGTATTAACCCTGTCATTGCTGGCTGTGTGTAATGATTACACCGTATTAACCCTGTCATTGCTGGCTGTGTGTAATGATTACACTATATTAACCCTGTCATTGCTGGCTGTGTGTAATGATTACACCGTATTAACCCTGTCATTGCCGGCTGTGTGTAATGATTACACCGTATTAACCCTGTCATTGCTGGCTGTGTGTAATGATTACACCGTATTAACCCTGTCATTGCTGGCTGTGTGTAATGATTACACTGTATTAACCCTGTCATTGCTGGCTGTGTGTAATGATTACACTGTATTAACCCTGTCATTGCTGGCTGTGTGTAATGATTACACTGTATTAACCCTGTCATTGCTGTCTGTGTGTAATGATTACACCGTATTAACCCTGTCATTGCTGGCTGTGTGTAATGATTACACTGTATTAACCCTGTCATTGCTGGCTGTGTGTAATGATTACACCGTATTAACCCTGTCATTGCCGGCTGTGTGTAATGATTACACCGTATTAACCCTGTCATTGCTGGCTGTGTGTAATGATTACACCGTATTAACCCTGTCATTGCCGGCTGTGTGTAATGATTACACTATATTAACCCTGTCATTGCTGGCTGTGTGTAATGATTACACTGTATTAACCCTGTCATTGCCGGCTGTGTGTAATGATTACACTGTATTAACCCTGTCATTGCCGGCTGTGTGTAATGATTACACTGTATTAACCCTGTCATTGCCGGCTGTGTGTAATGATTACACTGTATTAACCCTGTCATTGCTGGCTGTGTGTAATGATTACACCGTATTAACCCTGTCATTGCTGGCTGTGTGTAATGATTACACTGTATTAACCCTGTCATTGCTGGCTGTGTGTAATTATTACACCGTATTAACCCTGTCATTGCTGGCTGTGTGTAATGATTACACTGTATTAACCCTGTCATTGCTGGCTGTGTGTAATGATTACACTGTATTAACCCTGTCATTGCTGGCTGTGTGTAATGATTACACTGTATTAACCCTGTCATTGCTGTCTGTGTGTAATGATTACACTGTATTAACCCTGTCATTGCCGGCTGTGTGTAATGATTACACTGTATTAACCCTGTCATTGCTGGCTGTGTGTAATGATTACACTGTATTAACCCTGTCATTGCCGGCTGTGTGTAATGATTACACTGTATTAACCCTGTCATTGCTGGCTGTGTGTAATGATTACACTGTATTAACCCTGTCATTGCTGGCTGTGTGTAATTATTACACCGTATTAACCCTGTCATTGCTGGCTGTGTGTAATGATTACACTGTATTAACCCTGTCATTGCTGGCTGTGTGTAATGATTACACTGTATTAACCCTGTCATTGCTGGCTGTGTGTAATGATTACACTGTATTAACCCTGTCATTGCTGGCTGTGTGTAATGATTACACTGTATTAACCCTGTCATTGCTGGCTGTGTGTAATGATTACACTGTATTAACCCTGTCATTGCTGGCTGTGTGTAATGATTACACTGTATTAACCCTGTCATTGCTGTCTGTGTATAATGATTACACCGTATTAACCCTGTAATTGCTGGCTGTGTGTAATGATTACACTGTATTAACCCTGTCATTGCTGGCTGTGTGTAATGATTACACCGTATTAACCCTGTCATTGCCGGCTGTGTGTAATGATTACACCGTATTAACCCTGTCATTGCTGGCTGTGTGTAATGATTACACTGTATTAACCCTGTCATTGCTGGCTGTGTGTAATGATTACACTGTATTAACCCTGTCATTGCTGGCTGTGTGTAATGATTACACCGTATTAACCCTGTAATTGCTGGCTGTGTGTAATGATTACACTGTATTAACCCTGTCATTGCTGGCTGTGTGTAATGATTACACTGTATTAACCCTGTCATTGCTGGCTGTGTGTAATGATTACACCGTATTAACCCTGTCATTGCTGGCTGTGTGTAATGATTACACTATATTAACCCTGTCATTGCTGGCTGTGTGTAATGATTACACCGTATTAACCCTGTCATTGCCGGCTGTGTGTAATGATTACACCGTATTAACCCTGTCATTGCTGGCTGTGTGTAATGATTACACCGTATTAACCCTGTCATTGCTGGCTGTGTGTAATGATTACACTGTATTAACCCTGTCATTGCTGGCTGTGTGTAATGATTACACTGTATTAACCCTGTCATTGCTGGCTGTGTGTAATGATTACACTGTATTAACCCTGTCATTGCTGGCTGTGTGTAATGATTACACCGTATTAACCCTGTCATTGCTGGCTGTGTGTAATGATTACACTATATTAACCCTGTCATTGCTGGCTGTGTGTAATGATTACACCGTATTAACCCTGTCATTGCCGGCTGTGTGTAATGATTACACCGTATTAACCCTGTCATTGCTGGCTGTGTGTAATGATTACACCGTATTAACCCTGTCATTGCTGGCTGTGTGTAATGATTACACTGTATTAACCCTGTCATTGCTGGCTGTGTGTAATGATTACACTGTATTAACCCTGTCATTGCTGGCTGTGTGTAATGATTACACTGTATTAACCCTGTCATTGCTGGCTGTGTGTAATGATTACACTGTATTAACCCTGTCATTGCTGGCTGTGTGTAATGATTACACTGTATTAACCCTGTCATTGCTGGCTGTGTGTAATGATTACACCGTATTAACCCTGTCATTGCTGGCTGTGTGTAATGATTACACTGTATTAACCCTGTCATTGCTGGCTGTGTGTAATGATTACACCGTATTAACCCTGTCATTGCCGGCTGTGTGTAATGATTACACTGTATTAACCCTGTCATTGCTGGCTGTGTGTAATGATTACACTGTATTAACCCTGTCATTGCTGGCTGTGTGTAATTATTACACCGTATTAACCCTGTCATTGCTGGCTGTGTGTAATGATTACACTGTATTAACCCTGTCATTGCTGGCTGTGTGTAATGATTACACCGTATTAACCCTGTCATTGCTGGCTGTGTGTAATGATTACACTGTATTAACCCTGTCATTGCTGGCTGTGTGTAATGATTACACTGTATTAACCCTGTCATTGCTGGCTGTGTGTAATGATTACACTGTATTAACCCTGTCATTGCTGGCTGTGTGTAATGATTACACTGTATTAACCCTGTCATTGCTGTCTGTGTATAATGATTACACCGTATTAACCCTGTAATTGCTGGCTGTGTGTAATGATTACACTGTATTAACCCTGTCATTGCTGGCTGTGTGTAATGATTACACCGTATTAACCCTGTCATTGCCGGCTGTGTGTAATGATTACACCGTATTAACCCTGTCATTGCTGGCTGTGTGTAATGATTACACTGTATTAACCCTGTCATTGCTGGCTGTGTGTAATGATTACACTGTATTAACCCTGTCATTGCTGGCTGTGTGTAATGATTACACCGTATTAACCCTGTAATTGCTGGCTGTGTGTAATGATTACACTGTATTAACCCTGTCATTGCTGGCTGTGTGTAATGATTACACTGTATTAACCCTGTCATTGCTGGCTGTGTGTAATGATTACACCGTATTAACCCTGTCATTGCTGGCTGTGTGTAATGATTACACTATATTAACCCTGTCATTGCTGGCTGTGTGTAATGATTACACCGTATTAACCCTGTCATTGCCGGCTGTGTGTAATGATTACACCGTATTAACCCTGTCATTGCTGGCTGTGTGTAATGATTACACCGTATTAACCCTGTCATTGCTGGCTGTGTGTAATGATTACACTGTATTAACCCTGTCATTGCTGGCTGTGTGTAATGATTACACTGTATTAACCCTGTCATTGCTGGCTGTGTGTAATGATTACACTGTATTAACCCTGTCATTGCTGGCTGTGTGTAATGATTACACTGTATTAACCCTGTCATTGCTGGCTGTGTGTAATGATTACACTGTATTAACCCTGTCATTGCTGGCTGTGTGTAATGATTACACCGTATTAACCCTGTCATTGCTGGCTGTGTGTAATGATTACACTGTATTAACCCTGTCATTGCTGGCTGTGTGTAATGATTACACCGTATTAACCCTGTCATTGCTGGCTGTGTGTAATGATTACACTGTATTAACCCTGTCATTGCTGGCTGTGTGTAATGATTACACCGTATTAACCATGTCATTGCTGGCTGTGTGTAATGATTACACTGTATTAACCCTGTCATTGCTGGCTGTGTGTAATGATTACACCGTATTAACCCTGTCATTGCTGGCTGTGTGTAATGATTACACCGTATTAACCCTGTCATTGCTGGCTGTGTGTAATGATTACACCGTATTAACCCTGTCATTGCTGGCTGTGTATAATGATTACACTGTATTAACCCTGTCATTGCTGGCTGTGTGTAATAATTACACCGTATTAACCCTGTCATTGCTGGCTGTGTGTAATGATTACACTGTATTAACCCTGTCATTGCTGGCTGTGTGTAATGATTACACCGTATTAACCCTGTCATTGCTGGCTGTGTGTAATGATTACACCGTATTAACCCTGTCATTGCTGGCTGTGTGTAATGATTACACTGTATTAACCCTGTCATTGCTGGCTGTGTGTAATGATTACACTGTATTAACCCTGTCATTGCCGGCTGTGTGTAATGATTACACTGTATTAACCCTGTCATTGCTGGCTGTGTGTAATGATTACACTGTATTAACCCTGTCATTGCTGGCTGTGTGTAATGATTACACTGTATTAACCCTGTCATTGCTGGCTGTGTGTAATGATTACACCGTATTAACCCTGTCATTGCCGGCTGTGTGTAATGATTACACCGTATTAACCCTGTCATTGCTGGCTGTGTATAATGATTACACTGTATTAACCCTGTCATTGCTGGCTGTGTGTAATGATTACACTATATTAACCCTGTCATTGATGGCTGTGTGTAATGATTACACTGTATTAACCCTGTCATTGCTGGCTGTGTGTAATGATTACACCGTATTAACCCTGTCATTGCTGGCTGTGTGTAATGATTACACCGTATTAACCCTGTCATTGCTGGCTGTGTGTAATGATTACACCGTATTAACCCTGTCATTGCTGGCTGTGTGTAATGATTACACTGTATTAACCCTGTCATTGCTGGCTGTGTGTAATGATTACACTGTATTAACCCTGTCATTGCCGGCTGTGTGTAATGATTACACTGTATTAACCCTGTCATTGCTGGCTGTGTGTAATGATTACACTGTATTAACCCTGTCATTGCTGGCTGTGTGTAATGATTACACCGTATTAACCCTGTCATTGCCGGCTGTGTGTAATGATTACACCGTATTAACCCTGTCATTGCCGGCTGTGTATAATGATTACACCGTATTAACCCTGTCATTGCTGGCTGTGTGTAATGATTACACTATATTAACCCTGTCATTGCTGGCTGTGTGTAATGATTACACTGTATTAACCCTGTCATTGCCGGCTGTGTGTAATGATTACACTGTATTAACCCTGTCATTGCCGGCTGTGTGTAATGATTACACTGTATTAACCCTGTCATTGCCGGCTGTGTGTAATGATTACACTGTATTAACCCTGTCATTGCTGGCTGTGTGTAATGATTACACCGTATTAACCCTGTCATTGCTGGCTGTGTGTAATGATTACACTGTATTAACCCTGTCATTGCTGGCTGTGTGTAATGATTACACCGTATTAACCCTGTCATTGCTGGCTGTGTGTAATGATTACACTGTATTAACCCTGTCATTGCTGGCTGTGTGTAATGATTACACTGTATTAACCCTGTCATTGCTGGCTGTGTGTAATGATTACACCGTATTAACCCTGTCATTGCTGGCTGTGTGTAATGATTACACTGTATTAACCCTGTCATTGCTGGCTGTGTGTAATGATTACACTGTATTAACCCTGTCATTGCTGTCTGTGTGTAATGATTACACTGTATTAACCCTGTCATTGCCGGCTGTGTGTAATGATTACACTGTATTAACCCTGTCATTGCCGGCTGTGTGTAATGATTACACTGTATTAACCCTGTCATTGCTGGCTGTGTGTAATGATTACACTGTATTAACCCTGTCATTGCTGGCTGTGTGTAATGATTACACTGTATTAACCCTGTCATTGCTGGCTGTGTGTAATGATTACACTGTATTAACCCTGTCATTGCTGGCTGTGTGTAATGATTACACTGTATTAACCCTGTCATTGCTGGCTGTGTGTAATGATTACACTGTATTAACCCTGTCATTGCTGGCTGTGTGTAATGATTACACCGTATTAACCCTGTCATTGCTGGCTGTGTGTAATGATTACACCGTATTAACCCTGTCATTGCTGGCTGTGTGTAATGATTACACCGTATTAACCCTGTCATTGCTGGCTGTGTGTAATGATTACACTGTATTAACCCTGTCATTGCTGGCTGTGTGTAATGATTACACTGTATTAACCCTGTCATTGCCGGCTGTGTGTAATGATTACACTGTATTAACCCTGTCATTGCTGGCTGTGTGTAATGATTACACTGTATTAACCATGTCATTGCTGGCTGTGTGTAATGATTACACTGTATTAACCCTGTCATTGCTGGCTGTGTGTAATGATTACACCGTATTAACCCTGTCATTGCCGGCTGTGTGTAATGATTACACCATATTAACCCTGTCATTGCTGGCTGTGTGTAATGATTACACTGTATTAACCCTGTCATTGCCGGCTGTGTGTAATGATTACACTGTATTAACCCTGTCATTGCCGGCTGTGTGTAATGATTACACTGTATTAACCCTGTCATTGCCGGCTGTGTGTAATGATTACACTGTATTAACCCTGTCATTGCTGGCTGTGTGTAATGATTACACCGTATTAACCCTGTCATTGCTGGCTGTGTGTAATGATTACACTGTATTAACCCTGTCATTGCTGGCTGTGTGTAATTATTACACCGTATTAACCCTGTCATTGCTGGCTGTGTGTAATGATTACACTGTATTAACCCTGTCATTGCTGGCTGTGTGTAATGATTACACTGTATTAACCCTGTCATTGCTGGCTGTGTGTAATGATTACACTGTATTAACCCTGTCATTGCTGTCTGTGTGTAATGATTACACTGTATTAACCCTGTCATTGCCGGCTGTGTGTAATGATTACACTGTATTAACCCTGTCATTGCTGGCTGTGTGTAATGATTACACTGTATTAACCCTGTCATTGCCGGCTGTGTGTAATGATTACACTGTATTAACCCTGTCATTGCTGGCTGTGTGTAATGATTACACTGTATTAACCCTGTCATTGCTGGCTGTGTGTAATTATTACACCGTATTAACCCTGTCATTGCTGGCTGTGTGTAATGATTACACTGTATTAACCCTGTCATTGCTGGCTGTGTGTAATGATTACACTGTATTAACCCTGTCATTGCTGGCTGTGTGTAATGATTACACTGTATTAACCCTGTCATTGCTGGCTGTGTGTAATGATTACACTGTATTAACCCTGTCATTGCTGGCTGTGTGTAATGATTACACTGTATTAACCCTGTCATTGCTGGCTGTGTGTAATGATTACACTGTATTAACCCTGTCATTGCTGGCTGTGTGTAATGATTACACTGTATTAACCCTGTCATTGCTGGCTGTGTGTAATGATTACACTGTATTAACCCTGTCATTGCTGGCTGTGTGTAATGATTACACTGTATTAACCCTGTCATTGCTGGCTGTGTGTAATGATTACACCGTATTAACCCTGTCATTGCTGGCTGTGTGTAATGATTACACTGTATTAACCCTGTCATTGCTGGCTGTGTGTAATGATTACACTGTATTAACCCTGTCATTGCTGGCTGTGTGTAATGATTACACTGTATTAACCCTGTCATTGCTGGCTGTGTGTAATGATTACACTGTATTAACCCTGTCATTGCTGGCTGTATGTAATGATTACACTGTATTAACCCTGTCATTGCTGGCTGTGTGTAATGATTACACTGTATTAACCCTGTCATTGCTGGCTGTGTATAATGATTACACTGTATTAACCCTGTCATTGCTGGCTGTGTGTAATGATTACACTGTATTAACCCTGTCATTGCTGGCTGTGTGTAATGATTACACTGTATTAACCCTGTCATTGCTGGCTGTATGTAATGATTACACTGTATTAACCCTGTCATTGCTGGCTGTGTGTAATGATTACACTGTATTAACCCTGTCATTGCTGGCTGTGTGTAATGATTACACTGTATTAACCCTGTCATTGCTGGCTGTGTGTAATGATTACACTGTATTAACCCTGTCATTGCTGGCTGTGTGTAATGATTACACTGTATTAACCCTGTCATTGCTGTCTGTGTATAATGATTACACCGTATTAACCCTGTAATTGCTGGCTGTGTGTAATGATTACACCGTATTAACCCTGTCATTGCTGGCTGTGTGTAATGATTACACTGTATTAACCCTGTCATTGCCGGCTGTGTGTAATGATTACACTGTATTAACCCTGTAATTGCTGGCTGTGTGTAATGATTACACTGTATTAACCCTGTCATTGCTGGCTGTGTGTAATGATTACACTGCATTAACCCTGTCATTGCTGGCTGTGTGTAATGATTACACCGTATTAACCCTGTCATTGCTGGCTGTGTGTAATGATTACACTATATTAACCCTGTCATTGCTGGCTGTGTGTAATGATTACACCGTATTAACCCTGTCATTGCCGGCTGTGTGTAATGATTACACCGTATTAACCCTGTCATTGCTGGCTGTGTGTAATGATTACACCGTATTAACCCTGTCATTGCCGGCTGTGTGTAATGATTACACTGTATTAACCCTGTCATTGCTGGCTGTGTGTAATGATTACTGTAACGGACCGTTTCAGCATAAAAGGGGAAAAATCCGTTTAGGCGATAATCCCCTTTTTGAGAGACAGGCACAGCTACTGCAGAACACCAAACTCCCGAACTGGATACAAGATAACACTCCGAACTGGAACAGCTGAACAAGAAAAGCATACAATCCGCTTACACTCCTGGCAGTCAGCTTACAATCCAATTCCCCCCAAGAACGAGACGACACTTCATTTTGAGGGTTAAACAGGAACTCTGGACTGGCTCATCCAGCCTGGCTTTTATTTCCAACTCACACATACAGGCCACACCCAGGGGGAGGCATAAAATAACCAATCACATAGATGTTACCTCCCACACATCCCCTCCCCTTAGTGTGACACATAATCCCATTATGCATACAGTGTAAAATATACTTTTACACAACTTTCATAACTTTAAAACCATACATCACATTCACATAAAAATACATATCCACAATCAATCCATTCAGGGGAACAACATATTAAAAAATGGCATGAATCCGACCAGGGGTTCAAAAGTTACTAAAAGTATCTTTTGTTCCTTTCTGGCTGGCAGAAAAACATCCCCACAATGCACCCTGGTTTCCTCCCTTCTGCCCTGGAGTTAATTGGAGAAGTAATCCAATTATCCAGGACTAGAGGCAGACTCCATTAACCACATGGTTGCAAAACGACATAAAACACTTTAAAATACATAAAGTCACATTTACACATAACACACAGACATTTCACCTATCCCCAGATAGCTGGGATCTGCACGCACAAAACTACCGAATAGCGCGCAGATCCTACTCACACAGTACAATTGCCATGGAGCTAAAGTCTTTCCCATAGTCTTTCATTATATGAATAGGCTCCATGGTATAGCTATCTGGGGTATCACATTCCATTAAAGTCTGGTCCATAGTCCAAAGGCAAGAGGCAGGCAAGCAGCCCCCTCCAAGGACACGTGGCGAGGTCGGTTTCGCCACAATTACACCGTATTAACCCTGTCATTGCTGGCTGTGTGTAATGATTACACTGTATTAACCCTGTCATTGCTGGCTGTGTGTAATGATTACACTGTATTAACCCTGTCATTGCTGGCTGTGTGTAATGATTACACCGTATTAACCCTGTCATTGCTGGCTGTGTGTAATGATTACACTGTATTAACCCCGTCATTGCTGGCTGTGTGTAATGATTACACTGTATTAACCCTGTCATTGCTGGCTGTGTATAATGATTACACTGTATTAACCCTGTCATTGCTGGCTGTGTGTAATGATTACACTGTATTAACCCTGTCATTGCTGGCTGTATGTAATGATTACACTGTATTAACCCTGTCATTGCTGGCTGTGTGTAATGATTACACTGTATTAACCCTGTCATTGCTGGCTGTATGTAATGATTACACTGTATTAACCCTGTCATTGCTGGCTGTGTGTAATGATTACACTGTATTAACCCTGTCATTGCTGGCTGTGTATAATGATTACACTGTATTAACCCTGTCATTGCTGGCTGTGTGTAATGATTACACTGTATTAACCCTGTCATTGCTGGCTGTGTGTAATGATTACACTGTATTAACCCTGTCATTGCTGTCTGTGTATAATGATTACACCGTATTAACCCTGTAATTGCTGGCTGTGTGTAATGATTACACTGTATTAACCCTGTCATTGCTGGCTGTGTGTAATGATTACACCGTATTAACCCTGTCATTGCCGGCTGTGTGTAATGATTACACCGTATTAACCCTGTCATTGCTGGCTGTGTGTAATGATTACACTGTATTAACCCTGTCATTGCTGGCTGTGTGTAATGATTACACTGTATTAACCCTGTCATTGCTGGCTGTGTGTAATGATTACACCGTATTAACCCTGTAATTGCTGGCTGTGTGTAATGATTACACTGTATTAACCCTGTCATTGCTGGCTGTGTGTAATGATTACACCGTATTAACCCTGTCATTGCTGGCTGTGTGTAATGATTACACCGTATTAACCCTGTCATTGCTGGCTGTGTGTAATGATTACACTATATTAACCCTGTCATTGCTGGCTGTGTGTAATGATTACACCGTATTAACCCTGTCATTGCCGGCTGTGTGTAATGATTACACCGTATTAACCCTGTCATTGCTGGCTGTGTGTAATGATTACACCGTATTAACCCTGTCATTGCTGGCTGTGTGTAATGATTACACCGTATTAACCCTGTCATTGCTGGCTGTGTGTAATGATTACACCGTATTAACCCTGTCATTGCTGGCTGTGTGTAATGATTACACTGTATTAACCCTGTCATTGCTGGCTGTGTGTAATGATTACACTGTATTAACCCTGTCATTGCTGGCTGTGTGTAATGATTACACTGTATTAACCCTGTCATTGCTGGCTGTGTGTAATGATTACACTGTATTAACCCTGTCATTGCTGGCTGTGTGTAATGATTACACTGTATTAACCCTGTCATTGCTGGCTGTATGTAATGATTACACTGTATTAACCCTGTCATTGCTGGCTGTGTGTAATGATTACACTGTATTAACCCTGTCATTGCTGGCTGTGTATAATGATTACACTGTATTAACCCTGTCATTGCTGGCTGTGTGTAATGATTACACTGTATTAACCCTGTCATTGCTGGCTGTGTGTAATGATTACACTGTATTAACCCTGTCATTGCTGGCTGTATGTAATGATTACACTGTATTAACCCTGTCATTGCTGGCTGTGTGTAATGATTACACTGTATTAACCCTGTCATTGCTGGCTGTGTGTAATGATTACACTGTATTAACCCTGTCATTGCTGGCTGTGTGTAATGATTACACTGTATTAACCCTGTCATTGCTGGCTGTGTGTAATGATTACACTGTATTAACCCTGTCATTGCTGTCTGTGTATAATGATTACACCGTATTAACCCTGTAATTGCTGGCTGTGTGTAATGATTACACCGTATTAACCCTGTCATTGCTGGCTGTGTGTAATGATTACACTGTATTAACCCTGTCATTGCCGGCTGTGTGTAATGATTACACTGTATTAACCCTGTAATTGCTGGCTGTGTGTAATGATTACACTGTATTAACCCTGTCATTGCTGGCTGTGTGTAATGATTACACTGCATTAACCCTGTCATTGCTGGCTGTGTGTAATGATTACACCGTATTAACCCTGTCATTGCTGGCTGTGTGTAATGATTACACTATATTAACCCTGTCATTGCTGGCTGTGTGTAATGATTACACCGTATTAACCCTGTCATTGCCGGCTGTGTGTAATGATTACACCGTATTAACCCTGTCATTGCTGGCTGTGTGTAATGATTACACCGTATTAACCCTGTCATTGCCGGCTGTGTGTAATGATTACACTGTATTAACCCTGTCATTGCTGGCTGTGTGTAATGATTACTGTAACGGACCGTTTCAGCATAAAAGGGGAAAAATCCGTTTAGGCGATAATCCCCTTTTTGAGAGACAGGCACAGCTACTGCAGAACACCAAACTCCCGAACTGGATACAAGATAACACTCCGAACTGGAACAGCTGAACAAGAAAAGCATACAATCCGCTTACACTCCTGGCAGTCAGCTTACAATCCAATTCCCCCCAAGAACGAGACGACACTTCATTTTGAGGGTTAAACAGGAACTCTGGACTGGCTCATCCAGCCTGGCTTTTATTTCCAACTCACACATACAGGCCACACCCAGGGGGAGGCATAAAATAACCAATCACATAGATGTTACCTCCCACACATCCCCTCCCCTTAGTGTGACACATAATCCCATTATGCATACAGTGTAAAATATACTTTTACACAACTTTCATAACTTTAAAACCATACATCACATTCACATAAAAATACATATCCACAATCAATCCATTCAGGGGAACAACATATTAAAAAATGGCATGAATCCGACCAGGGGTTCAAAAGTTACTAAAAGTATCTTTTGTTCCTTTCTGGCTGGCAGAAAAACATCCCCACAATGCACCCTGGTTTCCTCCCTTCTGCCCTGGAGTTAATTGGAGAAGTAATCCAATTATCCAGGACTAGAGGCAGACTCCATTAACCACATGGTTGCAAAACGACATAAAACACTTTAAAATACATAAAGTCACATTTACACATAACACACAGACATTTCACCTATCCCCAGATAGCTGGGATCTGCACGCACAAAACTACCGAATAGCGCGCAGATCCTACTCACACAGTACAATTGCCATGGAGCTAAAGTCTTTCCCATAGTCTTTCATTATATGAATAGGCTCCATGGTATAGCTATCTGGGGTATCACATTCCATTAAAGTCTGGTCCATAGTCCAAAGGCAAGAGGCAGGCAAGCAGCCCCCTCCAAGGACACGTGGCGAGGTCGGTTTCGCCACAATTACACCGTATTAACCCTGTCATTGCTGGCTGTGTGTAATGATTACACTGTATTAACCCTGTCATTGCTGGCTGTGTGTAATGATTACACTGTATTAACCCTGTCATTGCTGGCTGTGTGTAATGATTACACCGTATTAACCCTGTCATTGCTGGCTGTGTGTAATGATTACACTGTATTAACCCCGTCATTGCTGGCTGTGTGTAATGATTACACTGTATTAACCCTGTCATTGCTGGCTGTGTATAATGATTACACTGTATTAACCCTGTCATTGCTGGCTGTGTGTAATGATTACACTGTATTAACCCTGTCATTGCTGGCTGTATGTAATGATTACACTGTATTAACCCTGTCATTGCTGGCTGTGTGTAATGATTACACTGTATTAACCCTGTCATTGCTGGCTGTATGTAATGATTACACTGTATTAACCCTGTCATTGCTGGCTGTGTGTAATGATTACACTGTATTAACCCTGTCATTGCTGGCTGTGTATAATGATTACACTGTATTAACCCTGTCATTGCTGGCTGTGTGTAATGATTACACTGTATTAACCCTGTCATTGCTGGCTGTGTGTAATGATTACACTGTATTAACCCTGTCATTGCTGTCTGTGTATAATGATTACACCGTATTAACCCTGTAATTGCTGGCTGTGTGTAATGATTACACTGTATTAACCCTGTCATTGCTGGCTGTGTGTAATGATTACACCGTATTAACCCTGTCATTGCCGGCTGTGTGTAATGATTACACCGTATTAACCCTGTCATTGCTGGCTGTGTGTAATGATTACACTGTATTAACCCTGTCATTGCTGGCTGTGTGTAATGATTACACTGTATTAACCCTGTCATTGCTGGCTGTGTGTAATGATTACACCGTATTAACCCTGTAATTGCTGGCTGTGTGTAATGATTACACTGTATTAACCCTGTCATTGCTGGCTGTGTGTAATGATTACACCGTATTAACCCTGTCATTGCTGGCTGTGTGTAATGATTACACCGTATTAACCCTGTCATTGCTGGCTGTGTGTAATGATTACACTATATTAACCCTGTCATTGCTGGCTGTGTGTAATGATTACACCGTATTAACCCTGTCATTGCCGGCTGTGTGTAATGATTACACCGTATTAACCCTGTCATTGCTGGCTGTGTGTAATGATTACACCGTATTAACCCTGTCATTGCTGGCTGTGTGTAATGATTACACCGTATTAACCCTGTCATTGCTGGCTGTGTGTAATGATTACACCGTATTAACCCTGTCATTGCTGGCTGTGTGTAATGATTACACTGTATTAACCCTGTCATTGCTGGCTGTGTGTAATGATTACACTGTATTAACCCTGTCATTGCTGGCTGTGTGTAATGATTACACTGTATTAACCCTGTCATTGCTGGCTGTGTGTAATGATTACACCGTATTAACCCTGTCATTGCTGGCTGTGTGTAATGATTACACTGTATTAACCCTGTCATTGCTGGCTGTGTGTAATGATTACACTGTATTAACCCTGTCATTGCTGGCTGTGTGTAATGATTACACTGTATTAACCCTGTCATTGCTGGCTGTGTGTAATGATTACACCGTATTAACCCTGTCATTGCTGGCTGTGTGTAATGATTACACTGTATTAACCCTGTCATTGCTGGCTGTGTGTAATGATTACACCGTATTAACCCTGTCATTGCTGGCTGTGTGTAATGATTACACCGTATTAACCCTGTCATTGCTGGCTGTGTGTAATGATTACACCGTATTAACCCTGTCATTGCTGGCTGTGTGTAATGATTACACCGTATTAACCCTGTCATTGCTGGCTGTGTGTAATGATTACACCGTATTAACCCTGTCATTGCTGGCTGTGTGTAATGATTACACTGTATTAACCCTGTCATTGCTGGCTGTGTGTAATGATTACACCGTATTAACCCTGTCATTGCTGGCTGTGTGTAATGATTACACCGTATTAACCCTGTCATTGCTGGCTGTGTGTAATGATTACACTGTATTAACCCTGTCATTGCTGGCTGTGTGTAATGATTACACTGTATTAACCCTGTCATTGCCGGCTGTGTGTAATGATTACACTGTATTAACCCTGTCATTGCTGGCTGTGTGTAATGATTACACTGTATTAACCCTGTCATTGCTGGCTGTGTGTAATGATTACACTGTATTAACCCTGTCATTGCTGGCTGTGTGTAATGATTACACCGTATTAACCCTGTCATTGCCGGCTGTGTGTAATGATTACACCGTATTAACCCTGTCATTGCTGGCTGTGTATAATGATTACACTGTATTAACCCTGTCATTGCTGGCTGTGTGTAATGATTACACTATATTAACCCTGTCATTGCTGGCTGTGTGTAATGATTACACTGTATTAACCCTGTCATTGCTGGCTGTGTGTAATGATTACACCGTATTAACCCTGTCATTGCTGGCTGTGTGTAATGATTACACCGTATTAACCCTGTCATTGCTGGCTGTGTGTAATGATTACACCGTATTAACCCTGTCATTGCTGGCTGTGTGTAATGATTACACTGTATTAACCCTGTCATTGCTGGCTGTGTGTAATGATTACACCGTATTAACCCTGTCATTGCCGGCTGTGTGTAATGATTACACTGTATTAACCCTGTCATTGCTGGCTGTGTGTAATGATTACACTGTATTAACCCTGTCATTGCTGGCTGTGTGTAATGATTACACCGTATTAACCCTGTCATTGCTGGCTGTGTGTAATGATTACACCGTATTAACCCTGTCATTGCTGGCTGTGTATAATGATTACACTGTATTAACCCTGTCATTGCTGGCTGTGTGTAATGATTACACTATATTAACCCTGTCATTGCTGGCTGTGTGTAATGATTACACTGTATTAACCCTGTCATTGCCGGCTGTGTGTACTGATTACACTGTATTAACCCTGTCATTGCTGGCTGTGTGTAATGATTACACTGTATTAACCCTGTCATTGCTGGCTGTGTGTAATGATTACACTGTATTAACCCTGTCATTGCTGGCTGTGTGTAATGATTACACTGTATTAACCCTGTCATTGCTGGCTGTGTGTAATGATTACACTGTATTAACCCTGTCATTGCTGGCTGTGTGTAATGATTACACTGTATTAACCCTGTCATTGCTGGCTGTGTGTAATGATTACACCGTATTAACCCTGTCATTGCTGGCTGTGTGTAATGATTACACTGTATTAACCCTGTCATTGCTGGCTGTGTGTAATGATTACACTGTATTAACCCTGTCATTGCTGGCTGTGTGTAATGATTACACTGTATTAACCCTGTCATTGCTGGCTGTGTGTAATGATTACACTGTATTAACCCTGTCATTGCTGGCTGTGTGTAATGATTACACCGTATTAACCCTGTCATTGCTGGCTGTGTGTAATGATTACACTGTATTAACCCTGTCATTGCTGGCTGTGTGTAATGATTACACTGTATTAACCCTGTCATTGCTGGCTGTGTGTAATGATTACACTGTATTAACCCTGTCATTGCTGGCTGTGTGTAATGATTACACTGTATTAACCCTGTCATTGCTGGCTGTATGTAATGATTACACTGTATTAACCCTGTCATTGCTGGCTGTGTGTAATGATTACACTGTATTAACCCTGTCATTGCTGGCTGTGTATAATGATTACACTGTATTAACCCTGTCATTGCTGGCTGTGTGTAATGATTACACTGTATTAACCCTGTCATTGCTGGCTGTGTGTAATGATTACACTGTATTAACCCTGTCATTGCTGGCTGTATGTAATGATTACACTGTATTAACCCTGTCATTGCTGGCTGTGTGTAATGATTACACTGTATTAACCCTGTCATTGCTGGCTGTGTGTAATGATTACACTGTATTAACCCTGTCATTGCTGGCTGTGTGTAATGATTACACTGTATTAACCCTGTCATTGCTGGCTGTGTGTAATGATTACACTGTATTAACCCTGTCATTGCTGTCTGTGTATAATGATTACACCGTATTAACCCTGTAATTGCTGGCTGTGTGTAATGATTACACCGTATTAACCCTGTCATTGCTGGCTGTGTGTAATGATTACACTGTATTAACCCTGTCATTGCCGGCTGTGTGTAATGATTACACTGTATTAACCCTGTAATTGCTGGCTGTGTGTAATGATTACACTGTATTAACCCTGTCATTGCTGGCTGTGTGTAATGATTACACTGCATTAACCCTGTCATTGCTGGCTGTGTGTAATGATTACACCGTATTAACCCTGTCATTGCTGGCTGTGTGTAATGATTACACTATATTAACCCTGTCATTGCTGGCTGTGTGTAATGATTACACCGTATTAACCCTGTCATTGCCGGCTGTGTGTAATGATTACACCGTATTAACCCTGTCATTGCTGGCTGTGTGTAATGATTACACCGTATTAACCCTGTCATTGCCGGCTGTGTGTAATGATTACACTGTATTAACCCTGTCATTGCTGGCTGTGTGTAATGATTACTGTAACGGACCGTTTCAGCATAAAAGGGGAAAAATCCGTTTAGGCGATAATCCCCTTTTTGAGAGACAGGCACAGCTACTGCAGAACACCAAACTCCCGAACTGGATACAAGATAACACTCCGAACTGGAACAGCTGAACAAGAAAAGCATACAATCCGCTTACACTCCTGGCAGTCAGCTTACAATCCAATTCCCCCCAAGAACGAGACGACACTTCATTTTGAGGGTTAAACAGGAACTCTGGACTGGCTCATCCAGCCTGGCTTTTATTTCCAACTCACACATACAGGCCACACCCAGGGGGAGGCATAAAATAACCAATCACATAGATGTTACCTCCCACACATCCCCTCCCCTTAGTGTGACACATAATCCCATTATGCATACAGTGTAAAATATACTTTTACACAACTTTCATAACTTTAAAACCATACATCACATTCACATAAAAATACATATCCACAATCAATCCATTCAGGGGAACAACATATTAAAAAATGGCATGAATCCGACCAGGGGTTCAAAAGTTACTAAAAGTATCTTTTGTTCCTTTCTGGCTGGCAGAAAAACATCCCCACAATGCACCCTGGTTTCCTCCCTTCTGCCCTGGAGTTAATTGGAGAAGTAATCCAATTATCCAGGACTAGAGGCAGACTCCATTAACCACATGGTTGCAAAACGACATAAAACACTTTAAAATACATAAAGTCACATTTACACATAACACACAGACATTTCACCTATCCCCAGATAGCTGGGATCTGCACGCACAAAACTACCGAATAGCGCGCAGATCCTACTCACACAGTACAATTGCCATGGAGCTAAAGTCTTTCCCATAGTCTTTCATTATATGAATAGGCTCCATGGTATAGCTATCTGGGGTATCACATTCCATTAAAGTCTGGTCCATAGTCCAAAGGCAAGAGGCAGGCAAGCAGCCCCCTCCAAGGACACGTGGCGAGGTCGGTTTCGCCACAATTACACCGTATTAACCCTGTCATTGCTGGCTGTGTGTAATGATTACACTGTATTAACCCTGTCATTGCTGGCTGTGTGTAATGATTACACTGTATTAACCCTGTCATTGCTGGCTGTGTGTAATGATTACACCGTATTAACCCTGTCATTGCTGGCTGTGTGTAATGATTACACTGTATTAACCCCGTCATTGCTGGCTGTGTGTAATGATTACACTGTATTAACCCTGTCATTGCTGGCTGTGTATAATGATTACACTGTATTAACCCTGTCATTGCTGGCTGTGTGTAATGATTACACTGTATTAACCCTGTCATTGCTGGCTGTATGTAATGATTACACTGTATTAACCCTGTCATTGCTGGCTGTGTGTAATGATTACACTGTATTAACCCTGTCATTGCTGGCTGTATGTAATGATTACACTGTATTAACCCTGTCATTGCTGGCTGTGTGTAATGATTACACTGTATTAACCCTGTCATTGCTGGCTGTGTATAATGATTACACTGTATTAACCCTGTCATTGCTGGCTGTGTGTAATGATTACACTGTATTAACCCTGTCATTGCTGGCTGTGTGTAATGATTACACTGTATTAACCCTGTCATTGCTGTCTGTGTATAATGATTACACCGTATTAACCCTGTAATTGCTGGCTGTGTGTAATGATTACACTGTATTAACCCTGTCATTGCTGGCTGTGTGTAATGATTACACCGTATTAACCCTGTCATTGCCGGCTGTGTGTAATGATTACACCGTATTAACCCTGTCATTGCTGGCTGTGTGTAATGATTACACTGTATTAACCCTGTCATTGCTGGCTGTGTGTAATGATTACACTGTATTAACCCTGTCATTGCTGGCTGTGTGTAATGATTACACCGTATTAACCCTGTAATTGCTGGCTGTGTGTAATGATTACACTGTATTAACCCTGTCATTGCTGGCTGTGTATAATGATTACACTGTATTAACCCTGTCATTGCTGGCTGTGTGTAATGATTACACTGTATTAACCCTGTCATTGCTGGCTGTATGTAATGATTACACTGTATTAACCCTGTCATTGCTGGCTGTGTGTAATGATTACACTGTATTAACCCTGTCATTGCTGGCTGTATGTAATGATTACACTGTATTAACCCTGTCATTGCTGGCTGTGTGTAATGATTACACCGTATTAACCCTGTCATTGCTGGCTGTGTGTAATGATTACACCGTATTAACCCTGTCATTGCTGGCTGTGTGTAATGATTACACTGTATTAACCCTGTCATTGCTGGCTGTGTATAATGATTACACTGTATTAACCCTGTCATTGCTGGCTGTGTGTAATGATTACACTGTATTAACCCTGTCATTGCTGTCTGTGTATAATGATTACACTGTATTAACCCTGTCATTGCTGGCTGTGTGTAATGATTACACTGTATTAACCCTGTCATTGCTGGCTGTGTATAATGATTACACTGTATTAACCCTGTCATTGCTGGCTGTGTGTAATGATTACACCGTATTAACCCTGTCATTGCTGGCTGTGTGTAATGATTACACCGTATTAACCCTGTCATTACTGGCTGTGTGTAATGATTACACCGTATTAACCCTGTCATTGCCGGCTGTGGTCCAATCACTGCCTAGCTCCCGTTTTACGTCACCATAACCCCGCCCATCTAGTGGCAGTAGACACGACGCGACACCCCTCTCACTCGAAACTCCGCCCCTTCTAAAGCCCGCCCCCTCCGCGTGCGGTGACATTTCTCTGTCTATTGGACGGTACTCGCCACGTGACGCAGATATTCCCTCAATGAGAGGCTTGAAACGCATACCCCGGAAATGAAGGGCCTGTCAGAGCGAAATGGGATAATTTCCAGATTCTGATCGGAATCACCAGCTCCATCTCCATCCGCTGTGAGTTTATTACCCATAACCTCCTGCTCCCCCATCATTATAATCTAATTACCCATAACCTCCTGCTCCCCCATTATAATCTAATTACCCATAACCCCCTGCTCCTCCCCCATTATAATCTAATTACCCATAACCTCCTGCTCCCCCATTATAATCTAATTACCCATAACCCCCTGCTCCCCCATTATAATCTAATTACCCATAACCCCCTGCTCCCCCATTATAATCTAATTACCCATAACCCCCTGCTCCCCCATTATAATCTAATTACCCATAACCTCCTGCTCCCCCATTATAATCTAATTACCCATAACCCCCTGCTCCTCCATTATAATCTAATTACCCATAACCCCCTGCTCCTCCATTATAATCTAATTACCCATAACCTTCTGCTCCCCCATTATAATCTAATTACCCATAACCTCCTGCTCCCCCATTATAATCTAATTACCCATAACCCCCTGCTCCTCCCCCATTATAATCTAATTACCCATAACCTCCTGCTCCCCCATTATAATCTAATTACCCATAACCCCCTGCTCCCCCATTATAATCTAATTACCCATAACCCCCTGCTCCTCCCCCATTATAATCTAATTACCCATAACCTCCTGCTCCCCCATTATAATCTAATTACCCATAACCCCCTGCTCCCCCATTATAATCTAATTACCCATAACCTCCTGCTCCCCCATTATAATCTAATTACCCATAACCTCCTGCTCCCCCATTATAATCTAATTACCCATAACCTCCTGCTCCCCCATTATAATCTAATTACCCATAACCCCCTGCTCCTCCATTATAATCTAATTACCCATAACCTTCTGCTCCCCCATTATAATCTAATTACCCATAACCTCCTGCTCCCCCATTATAATCTAATTACCCATAACCTCCTGCTCCCCCATTATAATCTAATTACCCATAACCTCCTGCTCCCCCATTATAATCTAATTACCCATAACCCCCTGCTCCCCCATTATAATCTAATTACCCATAACCCCCTGCTCCCCCATTATAATCTAATTACCCATAACCTCCTGCTCCCCCATTATAATCTAATTACCCATAACCTCCTGCTCCCCCATTATAATCTAATTACCCATAACCCCCTGCTCCCCCATTATAATCTAATTACCCATAACCTCCTGCTCCCCCATTATAATCTAATTACCCATAACCTCCTGCTCCCCCATTATAATCTAATTACCCATAACCTCCTGCTCCCCCATTATAATCTAATTACCCATAACCTCCTGCTCCCCCATTATAATCTAATTACCCATAACCCCCTGCTCCCCCATTATAATATAATTACCCATAACCCTCTGCTCCCCCATCATTATAATCTAATTACCCATAACCTCCTGCTCCCCCATTATAATCTAATTACCCATAACCCCCCTGCTCCCCCATTATAATCTAATTACCCATAACCGCCTGCTCCCCCATCATTATAATCTAATTACCCATAACCTCCTGCTCCCCCATCATTATAATCTAATTACCCATAACCCCCTGCTCCTCCATCATTATAATCTAATTACCCATAACCCTCTGCTCCTCCATCATTATAATCTAATTACCCATAACCCCCTGCTCCCCCATTATAATCTAATTACCCATAACCTCCTGCTCCCCCATTATAATCTAATTACCCATAACCCCCTGCTCCCCCATCATTATAATCTAATTACCCATAACCTCCTGCTCCCCCATTATAATCTAATTACCCATAACCCCCTGCTCCTCCATCATTATAATCTAATTACCCATAACCCCCTGCTCCCCCATCATTATAATCTAATTACCCATAACCCCCTGCTCCCCCATTATAATCTAATTACCCATAACCCCCTGCTCCCCCATTATAATCTAATTACCCATAACCTCCTGCTCCCCCATTATAATCTAATTACCCATAACCCCCTGCTCCCCCATCATTATAATCTAATTACCCATAACCCCCTGCTCCCCCATCATTATAATATAATTACCCATAACCTCCTGCTCCCCCATTATAATCTAATTACCCATAACCCCCTGCTCCCCCATTATAATCTAATTACCCATAACCTCCTGCTCCCCCATTATAATCTAATTACCCATAACCCCCTGCTCCCCCATCATTATAATCTAATTACCCATAACCTCCTGCTCCCCCATTATAATCTAATTACCCATAACCCCCTGCTCCTCCATCATTATAATCTAATTACCCATAACCTCCTGCTCCCCCATTATAATCTAATTACCCATAACCTCCTGCTCCCCCATTATAATCTAATTACCCATAACCTCCTGCTCCCCCATCATTATAATCTAATTACCCATAACCCCCTGCTCCCCCATTATAATCTAATTACCCATAACCCTCTGCTCCCCCATTATAATCTAATTACCCATAACCCCCTGCTCCCCCATCATTATAATCTAATTACCCATAACCCCCTGCTCCCCCATTATAATCTAATTACCCATAACCCCCTGCTCCCCCATCATTATAATCTAATTACCCATAACCCCCTGCTCCCCCATTACAATCTAATTACCCATAACCCCCTGCTCCCCCATTATAATCTAATTACCCATAACCTCCTGCTCCCCCATCATTATAATCTAATTACCCATAACTTCCTGCTCCCCCATCATTATAATCTAATTACCCATAACCCCCTGCTCCTCCATCATTATAATCTAATTACCCATAACCCCTGCTCCCCCATTATAATCTAATTACCCATAACCTCCTGCTCCCCCATTATAATCTAATTACCCATAACCTGCTGCTCCCCCATTATAATCTAATTACCCATAACCCCCTGCTCCTCCATCATTATAATCTAATTACCCATAACCCCCTGCTCCCCCATCATTATAATCTAATTACCCATAACCTCCTGCTCCCCCATCATTATAATCTAATTACCCATAACCTCCTGCTCCTCCATCATTATAATCTAATTACCCATAACCCCCTGCTCCCCCATTATCATCTAATTACCCATAACCCCCTGCTCCTCCATCATTATAATCTAATTACCCATAACCTCCTGCTCCCCCATTATAATCTAATTACCCATAACCCCCTGCTCCTCCATCATTATAATCTAATTACCCATAACCTCCTGCTCCCCCATTATAATCTAATTACCCATAACCCCTGCTCCCCCATCATTATAATCTAATTACCCATAACCCCCTGCTCCGCCATCATTATAATCTAATTACCCATAACCCCCTGCTCCCATCATTATAATCTAATTACCCATAACCCCCTGCTCCCCATCATTATAATCTAATTACCCATAACCCCCTGCTCCCCCATTATAATCTAATTACCCATAACCCCCTGCTCCCCCATCATTATAATCTAATTACCCATAACCCCCTGCTCCCATCATTATAATCTAATTACCCATAACCCCCTGCTCCTCCATCATTATAATCTAATTACCCATAACCCCCTGCTCCCCCATTATAATCTAATTACCCATAACCCCCTGCTCCCCCATCATTATAATCTAATTACCCATAACCCCCTGCTCCCCCATTATAATCTAATTACCCATAACCCCCTGCTCCTCCATCATTATAATCTAATTACCCATAACCTCCTGCTCCCCCATTATAATCTAATTACCCATAACCCCCTGCTCCCCATCATTATAATCTAATTACCCATAACCCCCTGCTCCTCCATCATTATAATCTAATTACCCATAACCCCCTGCTCCCCCATCATTATAATCTAATTACCCATAACCCCTGCTCCTCCATCATTATAATCTAATTACCCATAACCCCCTGCTCCCCCATTATTATAATCTAATTACCCATAACCCCCTGCTCCTCCATCATTATAATCTAATTACCCATAACCCCTGCTCCTCCATCATTATAATCTAATTACCCATAACCCCCTGCTCCCCCATCATTATAATCTAATTACCCATAACCCCCTGCTCCTCCATCATTATAATCTAATTACCCATAACCCCCTGCTCCTCCATCATTATAATCTAATTACCCATAACCCCCTGCTCCTCCATCATTATAATCTAATTACCCATAACCACCTGCTCCCCCATTATAATCTAATTACCCATAACCTCCTGCTCCCATCATTATAATCTAATTACCCATAACCTCCTGCTCCTCCATCATTATAATCTAATTACCCATTACCCCCTGCTCCCCCATTATAATCTAATTACCCATAACCCCCTGCTCCTCCATCATTATAATCTAATTACCCATAACCCCCTGCTCCTCCATCATTATAATCTAATTACCCATAACCCCCTGCTCCTCCATCATTATAATCTAATTACCCATAACCCCCTGCTCCTCCATCATTATAATCTAATTACCCATAACCCCCTGCTCCCCCATTATAATCTAATTACCCATAACCCCCTGCTCCTCCATCATTATAATCTAATTACCCATAACCCCTTGCTCCTCCATCATTATAATCTAATTACCCATAACCACCTGCTCCTCCATCATTATAATCTAATTACCCATAACCCCCTGCTCCCCCATTATAATCTAATTACCCATAACCCCCTGCTCCTCCATCATTATAATCTAATTACCCATAACCTCCTGCTCCCATCATTATAATCTAATTACCCATAACCTCCTGCTCCTCCATCATTATAATCTAATTACCCATAACCCCCTGCTCCCCCATTATAATCTAATTACCCATAACCCCCTGCTCCTCCATCATTATAATCTAATTACCCATAACCACCTGCTCCTCCATCATTATAATCTAATTACCCATAACCCCCTGCTCCCCCATTATAATCTAATTACCCATAACCCCCTGCTCCCCCATTATAATCTAATTACCCATAACCTCCTGCTCCTCCATCATTATAATCTAATTACCCATAACCCCCTGCTCCTCCATCATTATAATCCAATTACCCATGACCCCCTGCTCCCCCATTATAATCTAATTACCCATAACCCCCTGCTCCTCCATCATTATAATCTAATTACCCATAACCCCTGCTCCCCCATTATAATCTAATTACCCATAACCCCCTGCTCCCCCATTATAATCTAATTACCCATAACCCCCTGCTCCTCCATCATTATAATCTAATTACTCATAACCCCCTGCTCCCATCATTATAATCTAATTACCCATAACCCCCTGCTCCTCCATCATTATAATCCAATTACCCATAACCTCCTGCTCCCCCATTATAATCTAATTACCCATACCCCCCTGCTCCTCCATCATTATAATCTAATTACCCATAACCCCCTGCTCCTCCATCATTATAATCTAATTACCCATAACCTCCTGCTCCTCCATCATTATAATCTAATTACCCATAACCCCCTGCTCCTCCATCATTATAATCTAATTACCCATAACCCCCTGCTCCTCCATCATTATAATCTAATTACCCATAACCTCCTGCTCCCATCATTATAATCTAATTACCCATAACCTCCTGCTCCCATCATTATAATCTAATTACCCATAACCTCCTGCTCCTCCATCATTATAATCTAATTACCCATAACCCCCTGCTCCCATCATTATAATCTAATTACCCATAACCCCCTGCTCCTCCATCATTATAATCTAATTACCCATAACCTCCTGCTCCCCCATCATTATAATCTAATTACCCATAACCCACTGCTCCCCCATCATTATAATATAATAACCCATAACCCCCTGCTCCTCCATCATTACAATCTAATTACCCATAACCTCCTGCTCCTCCATCATTATAATCCAATTACCCATAACCTCCTGCTCCTCCATCATTATAATCTAATTACCCATAACCTCCTGCTCCTCCATCATTATAATCTAATTACCCATAACCTCCTGCTCCTCCATCATTATAATCTAATTACCCATAACCCCCTGCTCCTCCATCATTATAATCTAATTACCCATAACCCCTGCTCCCCATCATTATAATCTAATTACCCATAACCCCCTGCTCCTCCATCATTATAATCTAATTACCCATAACCCCCTGCTCCTCCATCATTATAATCTAATTACCCATAACCCCCTGCTCCCCCATCATTATAATCTAATTACCCATAACCCCCTGCTCCCATCATTATAATCTAATTACCCATAACCTCCTGCTCCCCATCATTATAATCTAATTACCCATAACCCCTGCTCCCCATCATTATAATCTAATTACCCATAACCTCCTGCTCCCCCATCATTATAATCTAATTACCCATAACCCCCTGCTCCCCCATCATTATAATCTAATTACCCATAACCCCCTGCTCCTCCATCATTATAATCTAATTACTCATAACCCCCTGCTCCTCCATCATTATAATCTAATTACCCATAACCCCCTGCTCCCATCATTATAATCTAATTACCCATAACCACCTGCTCCTCCATCATTATAATCTAATTACCCATAACCCCCTGCTCCCCCATCATTATAATCTAATTACCCATAACCACCTGCTCCCCCATTATAATCTAATTACCCATAACCCCCTGCTCCTCCATCATTATAATCTAATTACCCATAAGCCCCTGCTCCTCCATCATTATAATCTAATTACCCATAACCTCCTGCTCCCCCATTATAATCTAATTACCCATAACCCCCTGCTCCTCCATCATTATAATCTAATTACCCATAACCCCCTGCTCCCATCATTATAATCTAATTACCCATAACCACCTGCTCCTCCATCATTATAATCTAATTACCCATAACCTCCTGCTCCCATCATTATAATCTAATTACCCATAACCCCCTGCTCCCCCATCATAATCTAATTACCCATAACCCCCTGCTCCCATCATTATAATCTAATTACCCATAACCTCCGGCTCCTCCTCCATTATAATCTAATTACCCATAAGCTCCTGCTCCTCCATCATTATAATCTAATTACCCATAACCCCCTGCTCCTCCATCATTATCTAATTACCCATAACCTCCTGCTCCTCCTCCATTATAATCTAATTCCCCATAACCCCTGGCTCCCACCATCATTATAATCTAATTGCCCACAATCCACTGATTCTAATCTCGGAAGCATTGTGACATATCTTCTGTCTCTGGGATATATATATATCTCTATATATCCATCCATCCATCCTCTGGTTCGTTTGTTTGTTCACCTAAAACCACTTCCATTCCCTTTCTGCAAAATGCCACTTCGTATACAGTCGAAGTAGTCGAACACGTGGCGGCGGCCATCTTATTTAGCCAACTGTGTTCAGCAGTGTTTTGTTGTCGAGATCATGGAACTCAAATCGGATACGCGATGGCTCGAACTCCGCTGAACAGTTTCCTTCCAGAGAAATTTGACCATTCGTATAGTCGAACGCCGTTCGGTGAATCGAAGCCCACAAACAAGAGACAACTATGGCCATTCACCATTCCGTTCGGTAATTCGACTGTTTTAAATATGCCGCTGCACAGCCTAATTCTCTGGAACTATTTTGAGCATGTAACCATGCGTGTGGTCGGTCAAAAGAGACTTCCATGAATTTTCTGAACCCCTGCTCTGATCTGGGTGATTGTTGGATATGTTGTTCACCCAGATCAGGGCTATCAGGGGATATAAGGGATATGTTATGTTTTGGGGTGTTTTCTATACTTTGTGTAAAAAAATTTTTTTTCTGCCTGGGGATAATTAAGTTAGTACATTAGCTACCTTAATTATGCTCCTCCATCATTATAATCTAATTACCCATAACCTCCTGCTCCTCCATCATTATAATCTAATTACCCATAACCTCCTGCTCCTCCATCATTATAATCTAATTACCCATAACCCCCTGCTCCTCCATCATTATAATCTAATTACCCATAACCCCTGCTCCCCATCATTATAATCTAATTACCCATAACCCCCTGCTCCTCCATCATTATAATCTAATTACCCATAACCCCCTGCTCCTCCATCATTATAATCTAATTACCCATAACCCCCTGCTCCCCCATCATTATAATCTAATTACCCATAACCCCCTGCTCCCATCATTATAATCTAATTACCCATAACCTCCTGCTCCCCATCATTATAATCTAATTACCCATAACCCCTGCTCCCCATCATTATAATCTAATTACCCATAACCTCCTGCTCCCATCATTATAATCTAATTACCCATAACCACCTGCTCCTCCATCATTATAATCTAATTACCCATAACCCCCTGCTCCCCCATCATTATAATCTAATTACCCATAACCACCTGCTCCCCCATTATAATCTAATTACCCATAACCCCCTGCTCCTCCATCATTATAATCTAATTACCCATAAGCCCCTGCTCCTCCATCATTATAATCTAATTACCCATAACCTCCTGCTCCCCCATTATAATCTAATTACCCATAACCCCCTGCTCCTCCATCATTATAATCTAATTACCCATAACCCCCTGCTCCCATCATTATAATCTAATTACCCATAACCACCTGCTCCTCCATCATTATAATCTAATTACCCATAACCTCCTGCTCCCATCATTATAATCTAATTACCCATAACCCCCTGCTCCCCCATCATAATCTAATTACCCATAACCCCCTGCTCCCATCATTATAATCTAATTACCCATAACCTCCGGCTCCTCCTCCATTATAATCTAATTACCCATAAGCTCCTGCTCCTCCATCATTATAATCTAATTACCCATAACCCCCTGCTCCTCCATCATTATCTAATTACCCATAACCTCCTGCTCCTCCTCCATTATAATCTAATTCCCCATAACCCCTGGCTCCCACCATCATTATAATCTAATTGCCCACAATCCACTGATTCTAATCTCGGAAGCATTGTGACATATCTTCTGTCTCTGGGATATATATATATCTCTATATATCCATCCATCCATCCTCTGGTTCGTTTGTTTGTTCACCTAAAACCACTTCCATTCCCTTTCTGCAAAATGCCACTTCGTATACAGTCGAAGTAGTCGAACACGTGGCGGCGGCCATCTTATTTAGCCAACTGTGTTCAGCAGTGTTTTGTTGTCGAGATCATGGAACTCAAATCGGATACGCGATGGCTCGAACTCCGCTGAACAGTTTCCTTCCAGAGAAATTTGACCATTCGTATAGTCGAACGCCGTTCGGTGAATCGAAGCCCACAAACAAGAGACAACTATGGCCATTCACCATTCCGTTCGGTAATTCGACTGTTTTAAATATGCCGCCGCACAGCCTAATTCTCTGGAACTATTTTGAGCATGTAACCATGCGTGTGGTCGGTCAAAAGAGACTTCCATGAATTTTCTGAACCCCTGCTCTGATCTGGGTGATTGTTGGATATGTTGTTCACCCAGATCAGGGCTATCAGGGGATATAAGGGATATGTTATGTTTTGGGGTGTTTTCTATACTTTGTGTAAAATTTTTTTTTTTCTGCCTGGGGATAATTAAGTTAGTACATTAGCTACCTTAATTATATCACTGGCAGTGGGGAGGGCTTGTGTGCTGTATGAGGGAGTTTTGGACATTGTTATATTGCTCTTATTGGTCTGTACAATTTGTAATGCGGTGCTCCATCAGGTCCAGGCGGTGTGCCTCTGGCCTGAGGAATTGTGTGTATATAAAGCCAACCTGTACCATTAAACCTTCAGACTTCTTGTGTTCGTCTGGGTGGCCGCATTTCCTATGGATGACTACAAGGTGGTGGCCATCTTGTTCGCATGGACGAAAAACACGAATAGACTTCAAGGGGACTTAGCCACGAAAGCCCTGGAAATATTTTCAGCATGAAAACTTCCGGGTTCTCGGTTGGTCCTTAGCCGCTATTCTATGGAACTATTTTCGGCTATGGGACCATGCCTACGGTCGGTAAAAACTATGACTTCCATAAAATTTCTGAACCACTAAACTGATCTGGGTGATTTTTTAAACATGTTGGTCACCCAGATCAGGGGTTGTACATTTGTGAAGTTTTATGTATTTTTAGGGTACTTTTGGAGTTTTTTACAAAAGTGTGTTCTTTCTGTGCTTGGAGACAATTGGATTAGAATTAGTACAGTTACTGATCCAATTATCTCCCAAGCAGGGAGGAGGGATTGTATGTTGGTTATGGGAGTGTCGGGCATTTCAACACTGTTCTTATTGTTCTGTGTCGTTGTGGGCGTACCCCTTGTATGGGGATTGTCCTATAAAAAGACAAATGTGGCTCCTATTAAATTGAGATTCGTTAACCCTTTCATGAAGTCTTGGCTCATGTTTGGGGGATTGGAGAACTACATTCACTCTGGGGATTGCTATAATCACTAGCTCTTATAAGAGCTGTTCCTGCTACGCTCTCTGGACTAGGAGAAGTCTACACACTGGAAGCTGGATCCTGGTCTTCGGTCCAGGGTTGGTGGAGGACAGCGAGACCCCAACCAAGCTGCGGAGGTTCGTGGGGTGGTGGTTATGGTTTTCCAGTACAGGTGCTTATGGTGCTCGCAAGTACTAGGAAGAAGCGATTGACGGAGATACTCGGTCGGGGTGCCAGGCGGTCCCTCAACCCCCCTCACCATTATAATCTGTACCTAATTACCCATATCCCCTGCTCCCCCATAATTTTAATCTAATTACCCACAACCCTCTCCTTCCCATCATTATAATCTGTATCTAATTACCCATTGTGGCGAAAGTAACCTCGCCACTGGTTCTTGGATGGGCCTGCTTGCCAGCCTCTTGCCAAAAGACTATGGGCCAGGTCAGCGACTTTAAAGACCCATATTTTATTCCCCCTGGTTCAGCACTTTCCATAGAACCGAACGATAGCTCCCTGGCGGCCGTTCACATGGACCAAAACCACGAATAGACTTTAGAGGGACTTGGCCGCGAATGCCCTGGAACTATTTTCGTCATGAAAACTTTGCGGTTCCCGGTCGGTCCCCCAGCAGCACTTAGCTGTGAATCTATGGAACTGTTTTGGACATGGAAGCATGCCTGCGGCAGGGCAAAACTATAACTTCGAGGACATTTCTGAACCCCTGAACAGATCTGGGTGATTCTTGGATATGTTTGTAACAGATGCCCTGTTCGCTGGAGTTATGTTTTGTTGCCATTCTGAACCTTATTTGTAATGCCATTCACCTAAACAGTATACAAACTAAAACGAACCTGTGGCGGTGTCACGGTAATATACCCCAACACGCAGGAATAGTCCAGATAGTCAAGAGACAAGAAACCAGGATTCGTCTTACCGGACCTTAGAATGGCCGGACTTAGACGAGTACAAGAAAAGACAGAGTCCAGAACAAGCCGAGGTCAAGGGGACGGAGAGACAGCGTAAAGTAGAACAAGCCGGGGACTGGTACACAGGAAGACAAACCGGCGGATAAACAAGCAAGGATAAAGAGAGAACGGAGTCAGGAACAAAGCCAAGGTCAAGCACCAAAAAACCAACTGAACGATACAAGCACTAAAGGGAACTGAACAGAAACCACGATAGGGCAAGGTGCAAAGGAAACAGGTGAGTATAAATACCCTAAAGTTCACTTTGATTGGCCCCTGTCATATCCACGCCCCAAAAACGTGAGTGTATGGGGAACGTGGCATGACAGGGGCCAATGGGAGACTGATTCTAATTTTGTCTCCCACTGTCCCTTTAAGAGCGCGCCCGAGACGCGCGGCGCGCTCTTAGTGTCAGGCGGGACACGTGACCGCTTCTCGCGGTCACTGCCCGCCTGACTGATCTCGTCGTTGGATGAGCCGCGCGCGGCTCGTGCAGGAGCAGGACCGCGCGCGGCGAGAAGAGAGGACCCCGGCCGGCCCCTGGAGAGGGTAAGTACTGCTACAGTACCCCCCCCGAAGACACGCCCACCGGGCGGGGAGGAAATCCAACTGCGTTCCTCAGGCCCATAGCCCTTCCAATGTACCAGATATTGGAGGCGACCCCGAAGAAAACGAGAGTCGAGTATAGCAGCCACTTCAAATTCCTCATTGCCCTCCACAGAAACCGGAGGGGGTGGAGGAACATGCCGAGTATAACGGTTGCACAGGAGGGGTTTTAACAAGGAGGTATGAAACACGTTAGGAATGCGTAGATTCCTAGGAAGATCCAAGGCATACGAAACAGGATTAACCACATGCAAGATACAAAAAGGACCAATAAAACGAGGAGCTAACTTCATAGAAGGCACACGAAGACGAATATTGCGAGTAGAAAGCCAAACCCGGTCCCCCACAGCATAGGATGGAGCCGCCCTGCAATGCTTGTCTGCCTGAACCTTCTGGCGAGCAGCGGAATCCACCAAAGAACACTGAACCTGCTCCCAAGTATTACGTAAACCAGCCAAATGTTCGTCCAGAGCTGGCATTCCCTGTAAGGAGAATGCAGCTGGAAGAACCACGGGATGCCGGCCATAAACAACGTAAAAAGGGCTGTTACCGGAGGATTCATGAGCAGCATTATTACGAGCAAACTCAGCCCAAGGAAGAAGGTCAGCCCAATTGTTCTGATGGTGGGACACGAAACAACGAAGATACTGCTCTAGAGATTGGTTGGCACGTTCAGCAGCTCCATTAGACTGGGGGTGGTAAGCGGAAGAAAATGAGAGAGTAATACCCATTTCCGAACAAAAGGCTTTCCAGAACCTGGAGATGAACTGGCTACCCCTATCGGACACGATCGAAGTGGGAATACCATGCAACCGAAACACCTCCCTGGCAAAGATAGAGGCAAGTTCCTTGGATGATGGCAATTTGACAAGAGACACAAAATGAGCCATCTTAGAAAAACTATCCACAATCATCAGGATGACAGTTTTACCATTCGAAGGGCACAAGTAGTACAGGCATTAGTAGAAGGGCACAAGTAGAAGGGCACAAGTAGTACAGGCATTAACGTAATCGGTGACGTCCTTGTGTAAGGAAGCCCACCAGAAATATCTAGAAACTGCTGATAACGTTTTAGAAATACCAGGGTGTCCAGCAGTTCTAGTGTCATGATACAATGACATAATGTCTAGTCTCTCGGGTGTATCAACGAACAGTTTATCAGCAGGCCTTTCTCCAGGAGCCATGTTTTGTTTAGCCTGTATAGCTTGTAGGAGGGAAGAAGAAATAGAAAGATCAGTAGTAGCTATTATTCTGTCGGGAGTAATGACAGGGGTAACATCAATTTCTAGTTTGTCAGTAGTCTCGAATTGCCTGGACAGAGCGTCAGCTTTAGTATTACGATCACCTGGTCTGTATGTGATTATGTAATTAAAACGAGACAAAAACAGAGACCACCTGGCCTGCCTAGAAGACAATCTTTTTGCTTCACTAAGGTAGGAGAGGTTTTTGTGATCCGTTAAAATGAGGATGGGATCCCTAGTACCTTCTAGTAGATGTCTCCATTCCTTGAGCGCCAAAATGATAGCAAGGAGTTCGCGATTGCCTACATCATAATTATTTTCTGCTTTGGACATCTGTCTGGAAAAGAAGCCACAAGGGTGTAACGGCTTTTCAGGTGAATCTCTTTGAGACAAGATAGCACCTACCCCAATCTCAGAAGCATCAACTTCAAGAATAAAGGGTAGTGAAGGGACAGGATGCTGTAATATAGGGGCAGAGGCAAATGAAGCCTTCAGGAATTCAAAGGCCTCAAGTGCTTCTGGTTTCCAGACATGAGTATTACCATCCTTCTTGGTCATTCTGGTTATAGGTGCTACAATGGCAGAAAACACTTTAATAAAACGCCTATAATAATTTGAGAAACCCAGAAAATGCTGAATGGCTTTCAAACCCTGAGGTAGAGGCCATTCCATGATGGCAGAAAGTTTCTTGGGATCCATACGAAAACCCTTGGCAGAGATTATATAACCCAAGAATTGGACTTCTGATTGATCAAATGAACATTTTTCGAGTTTGCAATAGAGACCGTTAACAAGAAGAGTTCTCAACACTAATTTAACATGCATGTGATGAGTCTGTAAATCAGTAGAATAAATTAATATGTCGTCCAAGTATACTACTACGAATGTATGTATATACTGACGTAGGACATCATTAATAAATTCTTGAAAAACTGCTGGGGCGTTACAGAGGCCAAAGGGCATCACAGTATATTCGTAGTGACCACTCCTGGTATTGAATGCGGTCTTCCATTCGTGATCCTTTTTGATACGTATGAGATTGTAAGCACCCCTAAGGTCCAATTTAGTAAAAACCGTGGCATGTTTAAGCCTATCAAATAGTTCCGTGATCAAAGGTATGGGGTACGCATTTTTGACGGTGATTTTATTTAGGCCCCTATAGTCAATACAAGGCCTTAATTCGCCATCTTTCTTGGATACAAAGAAGAAACCAGCCCCTCCTGGGGAAGAGGATCTTCTTATAAATCCCTTTTCTAAAGATTCCTTAATATATTCCTCCATAACAAGATTCTCCTGAGGAGACAAAGGATATATTCTCCCTTTGGGAGGCATAGTACCAGGTAGTAAATTAATAGCACAGTCGTAAGGCCTGTGAGGTGGCAACTTTTCAGCCTCCCTTTTATCAAAAACAGATCTAAGAGACAAGTACTGAGGGGGTATGACCGTAGGCACGGGAGGAATATTCGTAGAATTCAAAGGGGTGATTTTAACAATACAAGACTCTTGGCAAGCATCACTCCAAGATACTATTTGTCCTGACTCCCAATCAATAGTGGGATTATGAGTACGCAACCAAGGATACCCTAACACGAGGTGAGAGGAAGGAGAAGTAATGATCTGAAACCGAATGGTTTCAGAGTGTAACACCCCTGTAGACATATGTAGTGGTACAGTTTCATGTGTGATAACTGGAGAGCATAATGGTCTACCATCTATGGCCTCAACGGCCAAGGGTGTCTCCTTCTCTCTAATGGGTATGTTATTCTCCTTGACAAAACTGGAATCTATAAAGTTTTCGGCCGCTCCGGAATCAACCAGGGCTAGTATATTCCCTGCTATGCAGTTACTACCAAGGTGCAGGGAAACAGAGAGAAGCAATTTGTTAAGAGGCAAATGTGTGGACTCTGATGTCACACCCAAGGCCTGTCCTCTATACGGTCTTAGGTGCGATAGTTTTCCGGACGCACGGGACAGAAATGGGACTTTAATGTAACTCTTGAACCCCTGAACCAATCTGGGTGACTTTTGAATATGTTGCTCACCCAGATCAGGGGATATACTTTTTTATGAGGTTCTTATGTGATTTTTGGGGTGTTTCCAGAAACTGTATAGAAAAAAAGTTCTTTATCGTTTTGGAGATAATTGATTTGATACAGTAATTAACTCAATTATCTCCCAAGCAGAGGGGAGGGATGGTATGCCATCTGTGGGAGTGTCTCAGATCACAATGCTATTTTGGTGTATTGATTGGTGTATACATTTGTGTCCCTGTCCCCAACCAGGTCCATGTGGGTGTCCTTCTTGCTTGGGGACTTGCATAATAGGCCAGTGTGGCTGCCATTAAAATTCAGTTCTGCTTGACCTCAACATATAGCCTTGTCTCATGCTTGTAGGGAACCTGCTTCACAGGTAATCACTAGATCTTGTAAGAGCTCTACTGCCTATTTTGATACTTAGTCGGCTGAGATGACATCCGGAGAATACTGCAGAACTGATTTTTCCAAGGGAAAAGGGATGTCCCTAAAGGTTTAAACCACTTCATACTCGGGTGGACGTTACAATGTTGGTCACCCAGATCTGGGCTATCAGGGGATCTAACATATGTAGGGATATTGGGTGTTTTGGGGTACTACAGGCAAAGGGGAGGGATTATATGCTATTTGTGGGAGTGTCATGCATTGTAACAATGTTATTGGTCTGTGACTTTGTACCGTAGTTCCCCACAAGGTCCATGTGGGAGTGCCCCTTGCATAGGGATTGTCATAAAAGGCCAAGAGTGGCCCCATTAAAATCGGTTCCAGCTTTACCCTCAACGTAGAGCCTCGCCTCATGTTTATAGGGACCTGCTATACAAGCTATAACCACTAGCTCTTGTAAGACCTACACAGCTATACTCTCTTGGAGAGGCCTTCCCACTGGGAGCTGCTGCAGCAAGGGGGCTACGGTGCTTATGGTCCTCAGCATCAGCTAGGAAGCCTCGATTGACGGAGACAACCAGTTGGGGTGCCTATCGGTCCATCACACCTATTACCCCCTGTGACAAGACCAATCTCGCCACTGTGCATTGGAGGAGCCTGGTTGCCTGCCTGCTGCCTTTTGACTATGGACCGGCATTTAAATACTTTATTTTTTGTAACGGAATGCAGTATATTAGTCCACGATATCCGTTGGTATCTTCAGGAAATCCACAGGCAGAGTAGAAAGCAAGGCAATATCCCCAATCCTCCCAATAACCGGACGAAACACAGTTTGGGAGTCAACTAACTCGGTTTATTCACAAGCAGCGTATTTATGCAGTTCCCCATGCAAGGGGTTTCCATACAGATATTCCAGGGGATTTCTCCCAACATGCATTGTGACTTTCCCAACAGGCATCGCTGCACGAGAAGGATACTCCCACTAAAATGGACGATTAAGTGGATTATCCCCTCGTGCAGCAAAACCGACAATTGACATTAAAATACATAATTCCCGTAATATTCGGTACTTTAGAATAACCGAACGTTCGGTAGATAGCTGGGGTCGGGGCGCACACTTTGTGAGAATACCGCTCCGATCCCAGCTGAATTGACCGAACGCCGCACATAATACATTTAAACATCAAGGTGAGTTTAAAAGTACCGAATAAGTACGGGACACATAATGTACCGAACGCGGTACTCCCGAACGCTCTGGAAGTCCAGCGGTGTTCGGATCACTGAGTAGCCGTTTTCAGTTCCAGGCTCTCGACGACCGAACACCGCTGCAGAGACAAAGGATCCAAGATGGCCGACCGCCGCATGGTCGGTAGTGGATCGACGGCCACCTAGGAGAGCCCTTAATTACCGATTGCAACAATGTTGCAATCGGTTAATTGGTGCCACACGACCTGTGAATGTGTGGTCTACCTGGGGAGTCCACATTCGTACGGCGAATGGCCAGGATAGCCTTGTTTCGTCGTACGAATGCTTTGTATGCTGGCGGCATACGGCTGCCAGCATGCGAACGGTCACAGTACAATACACATACAGTCAACGGGACACGTTATACATTCAGCCTACGGACAACCTGCAATGAATATAGTTCAGAAGTGGCTAGGTTTGCCACAATGCTCCCCCAGAACCAAGCCGGCATACACAGTCTGATCCCAACGGATCGGCTTGGGGATGTCCGGGAGAGTACTCACAGATCACTTCTCGAGTTCAGTCTGTCTGGATAACCCGTCAGCGTTACCGTTTTGTTTTCCTGGCCGGTAATGGATAGTAAAGTCAAAGGGCTGCAGCGCCAAGCTCCAGCGCAGCAGCCTGGCATTGTCTCCAGACACACGGTTTAGCCACACTAACGGGTTGTGATCTGTGAGTAAGGAAAAAGGTTGTCCGTACAGATATGGCTGCAACTTTTTAAGGGCCCACACCACGGCCAGGCATTCTTTCTCGATGGCGGCGTAGCTCACTTCCCAGGGTAGTAGCTTGCGGCTTAGATAGGCTACGGGGTGTTCTCCGCCATCGGCTCCCACTTGGCTCAGTACTGCCCCCAATCCAAACATGGAAGCGTCTGTGTGAACAAGAAATCTTTTAGTTGGATCAGGAGCAGTTAACACAGGAGCATTAGTGAGAGCTGTCTTGAGTTGTTGGAATGCCTGCTCACACTCTGGGGCCCAGACAACCAGTCGGGGAAGGTTCTTTTTGGTCAGGTCCGTTAGGGGTTTGGCCAGGGTGCTATAGTCGGGGACAAACTTCCTGTAATAGCCTGCCGTCCCTAAGAACGCCAGCACCTGGGTCTTAGTCCTGGGGGTAGGCCACTTTGCTACGGCCTCAATCTTAGCTGGCTCAGGCCTCTGCTGCCCACATCCTACACGGTGGCCCAGATACTGTACCTCGGCCATACCTATGTGGCACTTGCTAGGTTTTAGGGTTAACCCAGCCTCCCCAATGCGATCTAGGATCGCCCCGATGTGGTGTAGGTGGTCTTCCCAGGTCTGGCTAAAGATGGCTATGTCATCTAGATAGGCACAGGCATACTCCTGAAAACCGTCCAGTAGCCTATCTACCATCCGCTGAAAGGTAGCCGGAGCGTTTTTCATCCCGAAAGGCATGACCTTGAATTGGTACAGGCCAAACGGGGTGACAAACGCCGACTTGGGGATGGCGTCATCGGCTAGCGGAATCTGCCAGTACCCCTTACACAAATCAATGGTAGTGAGGTACTGGCCCCGTGCCATCTTATCTAACAGCTCGTCTATCCGGGGCATCGGGTAGGCATCAGACACCGTTTTGTCATTTAGCCTCCGGTAGTCGACACAGAATCGGGTGGTGCCATCCTTTTTAGGTACCAGGACTACCGGCGATGCCCAGGGGCTATCGGAGGGTTCGATAACCCCTAGCTGCAGCATTTCGTCTAGTTCGGCTTTCATATGGGTACGGACTGATTCCGGAACCCTATATGGAGCCTGGCGCATAGGTAGCTGTCCCGGGGTCTCTACTCGGTGGGTGGCTAACGGAGTGTACCCAGGTAAATTGGAGAAGGTAGTCCCTTTGGCTACAATCAGCGCCTGTACCTGGGCACGCTCCTGGGGGCTTAGCCGCTCCCCCAGCTGGACTCCCCGGGAAGGCTCTATCTGTTCCTCGGGTTCTAGTAGGTCAGGTAAGGGTAGGTTCTCCTGATCCTCTAAGGAGGAGGCACAGATTGCCGTCACATCCTCGATCCTCTCATGGTAGGGTTTGAGCATGTTCACGTGGAGCATGCGTCTCTTCCCTACCCCTGAGCAGGGGCCGATCACATAGGTAGTGTCGCATCGCTGCTCCACTACCTGGTATGGGCCTTGCCAGATGGCCTGCAGCTTATCGGTGCGGACGGGCTTTAAGATCAAGACCTTCTGTCCCACCTGAAAGCTGCGGTCCCTGGCTCCTCTATCGTACCAGCGTCGCTGGCGTTGCTGGGCCGCTTGGAGGTTGGTGTGTACAGCCTGAGTTAGCGCCTCCAGACGGTCCCTGAACTCCAGGACGTATGATATGATAGGGGTTTCGTTAGTGGGACTCTCCCCCTCCCAGTGTTCCCTAATCAAATTCAAGGGTCCCCGCACCCTCCTCCCAAATAGTAGCTCAAACGGGGAGAATCCTGTTGACTCCTGGGGAACCTCTCTATAAGCAAAGAGTAAGTGAGGCAGAAACCTCTCCCAGTCTTTGTGGGTCTCCCCGAACGTCCGAAGCATCTGCTTCAGCGTCCCGTTGAACCGCTCACATAGCCCATTGGACTGGGGGTGGTAGGCGGAATTAACTATTGGCTTAATGCCACACACCTTCCACAGATGTTGGGTAACTTCGGCCGTAAATTGGGTACCTCGGTCTGAGATGATCTCTTGGGGAAACCCTACTCGGGAAAATACCTTCATTAAGGCTTCCGCTACGGTCTCAGCGTGGATATTAGAGAGAGCTACAGCTTCGGGGTACCTGGTGGCGTAGTCCACTATAGTTAAGATATATCTTTTGCCAGAGGGACTGGGTTTTGGCAAGGGCCCTACGATATCCACCGCTACTCGGCTGAAGGGTTCTGCAATGATGGGTAGGGGACATAGCCTGGCCTTGTGGCGATCCCCTCGTTTACCTACACGCTGGCAGACGTCGCAGGAGGTGCAATACTGGCGCACATCCTGAGAGATCCCGGGCCAGAAGAAGGCATGGGTCAAACGGTATCGGGTACGGGTCATCCCTAGGTGTCCTGACAAGGGAATGTCATGCGCAATTCTCAGCAGCTCCTGTCTATATTTCTGGGGTACCACTAGCTGTTTATTAGTTAAGGTGACAGACCCCCCCACATCTTTTGCCGTGACACGGTATAGCAACTCTTTCTCCCAGATGAACCGCTCCCCCTCTAGCCCTGCTTGGTCTGTTTGGGCCCGGTCCCTATATACTTGGAGGGTGGGATCGGTCTGGACTTCGGTCGCAAAAGTCGTCGGGGTATCCCAGGACATGGGGGTCAGTTGGGGAACAGGGTCTCTTACCTGAGCCTCAGAGTGTATCGGTGTAGCCGTGGTGCGAGCCTGTTGTCGGGTGGTTACGGGGTGTGCCTCCTGGTACGGAGCCTGGGGAATAAAAGCGGAAGTCATTTGGCCCAAGTCATTCCCCAGCACAACATCTGCAGGTAAATTCTGCATCAGCCCCACTTCCACAGTTCCCTCTCCCACACCCCAATCCAAATGAACCTTGGCAGTGGGTAGCCGGTATACTGCTCCCCCTGCCACCCGTACTGCCACTGAGCCGCCAGTGTGGGTTGCGCCTGGTACCAAATGTGGTGCAACCAAAGTTAGAGTGGCTCCTGAATCCCGGAGCCCTTGTACCTCCTTCCCCTCCAGGGTTACTAGCTGACGGTGATGTTGTCGGTGGCCCGGACCGACATTACCTCATGCAGCACCCCTAGAGGCTCCTCAATTTGAGCACTCAGCAATTCTTGGGTGGCGGGGGCTACCTGGTAATGGTGCGCAGCAGCCCTGGGTGCCAAATTTTGTCGCACTTGATTCCAAGCTTGCCGGCTCCTGTTTTGGGTGCACTCTCGAGAAATGTGCCCCCACTGTTTGCAGGTGTGACACTGAATGTTAGCCCGGCCGTTGTATCGGGAGGGGGGTGGTGGAGTATTCAGTGCTGGCCGGTGCAGGGGTACGGTGGGGCTGGTAGGGGTAAAATTATTGGGTGTCCCTGTAATCCGAGGGAGAGTCTTATTTTGGGCACCGTGATGCCTCCTGGCATCAAAATGCTGATCCGCCAATTTAGCGGCTTCGGGTAGGGTGAGTGGTTTACGGTCCCTCACCCATTCTTGTGCTTCCGGGGACAAACCATTAAAAAATTGTTCCAGCAGCATTAACTGCCTTAACTCCTCCATGTTTGTAGCGTTGCTGGCCTGTATCCAGCCTAGTGAGGCTTGGTCCAGCTTGTGCGCCCATTCTGCATGTGAATCTTTCTCAGGCTTGCGCAAGCCCCGGAATTTCCGCCGGTACGCCTCTGGGGTAATAGCATACCTCTCTAAGATCGCCCTCTTTACCTTAGGGTAATCTTTGCTGTCCTCTCGGGGTACAGCACGGTAGGCTTCAGCTGCCCTACCCGATAATTTGCCTGCCAGCAGCGGCACCCATGTGGCGGGTTCCAGATCGTGCAAATCGCACAGCCGCTCAAAGTCCTGCAAATACCCATCGATTTCGTCCTTTTCTTCACAAAACGCTTTAAATGCGTGATGTGGGACTTTGGGCTTTACCTGTCCGTAGGTGGAGGCAGTAACAGACTCTGCCCTAGGCGGTGTTGCTGGTGTGCTGGTTGCCATCAGATAATCCTGTACATCCGATATCATCACGGTCATTATTTCCAGCGGTAGTGGTTGTGGTAGGAACGCCAACCTGGTCCGTAGCTCTTTTTGGAATGGGGTCTCTTCCATGGCTGGTGGGGGTGTAGCGCTGCGGGCTTGGTCTCCCTCCATCAGTTCTGCGATCAGCACAGCCTTAGATTTGTTGCTGGCTATCTTACCCCTGGCTTCCAATAGTTCTTTTAAAGTCTGTCGTTTCAGTATGGTATAATCAATCTCCATACGAATTGCCCTTGCTTTCCTTGTTCGGTAGTTCCAGTTTACACGAACGCTGCTTTTCGGCTGTAAGGTTCGGATCCCGTCGCTTGCCACCAATTGTAACGGAATGCAGTATATTAGTCCACGATATCCGTTGGTATCTTCAGGAAATCCACAGGCAGAGTAGAAAGCAAGGCAATATCCCCAATCCTCCCAATAACCGGACGAAACACAGTTTGGGAGTCAACTAACTCGGTTTATTCACAAGCAGCGTATTTATGCAGTTCCCCATGCAAGGGGTTTCCATACAGATATTCCAGGGGATTTCTCCCAACATGCATTGTGACTTTCCCAACAGGCATCGCTGCACGAGAAGGATACTCCCACTAAAATGGACGATTAAGTGGATTATCCCCTCGTGCAGCAAAACCGACAATTGACATTAAAATACATAATTCCCGTAATATTCGGTACTTTAGAATAACCGAACGTTCGGTAGATAGCTGGGGTCGGGGCGCACACTTTGTGAGAATACCGCTCCGATCCCAGCTGAATTGACCGAACGCCGCACATAATACATTTAAACATCAAGGTGAGTTTAAAAGTACCGAATAAGTACGGGACACATAATGTACCGAACGCGGTACTCCCGAACGCTCTGGAAGTCCAGCGGTGTTCGGATCACTGAGTAGCCGTTTTCAGTTCCAGGCTCTCGACGACCGAACACCGCTGCAGAGACAAAGGATCCAAGATGGCCGACCGCCGCATGGTCGGTAGTGGATCGACGGCCACCTAGGAGAGCCCTTAATTACCGATTGCAACAATGTTGCAATCGGTTAATTGGTGCCACACGACCTGTGAATGTGTGGTCTACCTGGGGAGTCCACATTCGTACGGCGAATGGCCAGGATAGCCGTGTTTCGTCGTACGAATGCTTTGTATGCTGGCGGCATACGGCTGCCAGCATGCGAACGGTCACAGTACAATACACATACAGTCAACGGGACACGTTATACATTCAGCCTACGGACAACCTGCAATGAATATAGTTCAGAAGTGGCTAGGTTTGCCACATTTTTCTATGCAGAAAGGTCTATTCATGTATTTCTGCTCTGACGTTCGGTAGATTCTGGGATTTACTGAATGAACTCATTTAACCCAGATAGCTATGCCATGGAGCCTATTCGTGTAATAAAAGACTTTGGCTCCATGGCAATTGAACTGTATGTGTGTGGTCTGAGCGCCATTCAGTAATAATGTGCACTCAGACCTAAGCTATCTGAGGATATGTTGCATGTCTGTATTTTATGTAATAAATGTAACCTTGTGTGTTTTATTGTATTTTGCTACCATGTGGCTAATGGAGTTTTGCCTCTGTCCTTGGAGATAATTGTATTACTTCTCAATTATCTCCAGGATAGAACTCTGTGGAACTGGTTTTGGGCAGAAAAGCAATGCTTTGTTTGATCACAAAGGACTTCGATCTATCTTTTGAACCACTGGACCAATTTGGATGATTTTAAAATATGTTTGTATTTGGAGTATGCTGATTCTGAAAATGTAAGTTTTTTATGTGAATGTGATGCATACTTTTAAAGTTATGAATAATGTGGAAAAACTGTATTTCTCTGCCTGTGATAATTACATTAACCTATTGTGTAAGGTAATTGTATCACAGGCAGAGGGGAGGATTTTGTGTGTATTGTACGTGTTTATTGGTTGTTTTCCAAAACCCTGTGGGTGGTACTAGTGTGTGTGTGTGTGTATATAAGAACAATAAACCCACAGCTCTGGCTGTTTTTTATTTATTTATTTATTATTGCTATTTATAAAGCGCACACAGATTCCGCAGCGCTGTACAATTAGTTGAGAAACGTACAATATACACATACAAATACAAGGGGTAAGAGAGCCCTGCCCGTAAGCTGATATCTAGCCATTGGAGCTCTTTTATACAAAGTGCTTGGCTAGATGGCCCGTGAGCTTACAATCTAAAGGAAACCATGGGGATTTGAGACAAGAGGTAGCAGGGGAAGTTCGGAGGTGATGGCTGAAAGAGTTAACAGAGAGAAGCTATTGGTAAGATGTTAGGGGAATGAATAGGTAATTGGGTGAGAATCTCAAGCAGCTGGGGGAGCATGCTATATCTTTAAGGGGAGCCTGGGTGGGCGGGAGGAGGGGAGGGTGGGTGGGAAGTGGGGAGAAAAAATGCAGTCTTCACTGAGTTGATTGTGAAGTAAGGCCTGAGGAATAGGGATGGAACAGTCATATGAAGGTATTTACGACTGGGGAGGGGAAAAGGAGAGTGGGGGGGTGGGAAGAGGGGGGGGGGAAACATCCTTTGGCAGCGGTGGGATGCGGCTGTTCCTGCTTGACCCTCAAAGCGGAGCCTTGTCTCGTTCTTGAAGATTTATTGTATGCTGTTCCAGTTCGACTGCTAGGAGTGTAAACCTATTCATATGTTTTTTCCTATTCGTCTGTTTACAGCATTCGAATGGTTCCGGTTCAGCTGTTTACGGCATTCATATGCTTCTCCGGTTCGCTGTATTGGTGTCTACAGTAGCTGTGCCTGTGTCTCTGGAAGGGAAGATCTACTAAACAGCGGTTTAACCCTTTTATGTCTGGAGGTTCCGTTACACCCCCCCCCCCATCATTATAATCTTAATCTAATTATCCATAAACACCTGCTCCCGATTATTATAGTATGTATCTAAATACCCATAACCTCTTCATCCCCATCATTATAATCTGCATCTAATTACTAATAACTCATCCTTCCCTCATCATTATAATCTGTATCTAATTACCAATAACCCATCCCTCCCCCATCATTATAATCTGTATCTAATTACCAATAACCCGTCCCTCCCTCATCATTATAATCTGTATCTAATTACCAATAACCCGTTCCTCCCCCATCATTATAATCTGTATCTAATTACCAATAACCCGTTCCTCCCCATCATTATAATCTGTATCTAATTACCAATAACCCGTTCCTCCCCCATTATTATAATCTGTATCTAATTACCAATAACCCGTTCCTCCCCCATCATTATAATCTGTATCTAATTACCAATAACTCATCCCTCCCCCATCATTCTAATCTGTATCTAATTACCAATAACCCGTCCCTCCCCCATCATTCTAATCTGTATTACACTGGGCAGCACTCTGTATAGTGAGTGTACCTTTAATTACCAATAACCTCCTTCTCCCCATCATTCTAATCTGTATCTAATTACCAATAACTCGTCCCTCCCCCTCATTATAATCTGTATCTAATTACCAATAACCCGTTCCTCCCCCATCATTATAATCTGTATCTAATTACCAATAACCCGTTCCTCCCCATCATTATAATCTGTATCTAATTACCAATAACCCGTTCCTCCCCCATTATTATAATCTGTATCTAATTACCAATAACTCATCCCTCCCCCATCATTATAATCTGTATCTAATTACCAATAACCCGTCCCTCCCCATCATTATAATCTGTATCTAATTACCAATAACCCGTTCCTCCCCCATCATTATAATCTGTATCTAATTACCAATAACCCGTTCCTCCCATCATTATAATCTGTATCTAATTACCAATAACCCGTTCCTCCCCCATTATTATAATCTGTATCTAATTACCAATAACCCGTTCCTCCCCCATCATTCTAATCTGTATCTAATTACCAATAACTCATCCCTCCCCCATCATTCTAATCTGTATCTAATTACCAATAACCCGTCCCTCCCCCATCATTCTAATCTGTATTACACTGGGCAGCACTCTGTATAGTGAGTGTACCTTTAATTACCAATAACCTCCTTCTCCCATCATTCTAATCTGTATCTAATTACCAATAACTCGTCCCTCCCCATCATTATCTGTATCTAATTACCAATAACCCGTCCCTCCCCATCATTATAATCTGTATCTAATTACCAATAACCCGTCCCTCCCCCATCATTATAATCTGTATCTAATTACCAATAACCCGTTCCTCCCCCATCATTATAATCTGTATCTAATTACCAATAACCCGTCCCTCCCCCATCATTATAATCTGTATCTAATTACCAATAACCCGTTCCTCCCCATCATTATAATCTGTATCTAATTACCAATAACTCGTTCCTCCCCCATCATTATAATCTGTATCTAATTACCAATAACTCGTCCCTCCCCCTCATTATAATCTGTATCTAATTACCAATAACCCGTCCCTCCCCCATCATTATAATCTGTATCTAATTACCAATAACCCGTTCCTCCCCATCATTATAATCTGTATCTAATTACCAATAACCCGTTCCTCCCCATCATTATAATCTGTATCTAATTACCAATAACCCGTTCCTCCCCCATCATTATAATCTGTATCTAATTACCAATAACCCGTTCCTCCCCCATCATTATCTGTATCTAATTACCAATAACCCGTTCCTCCCCCATCATTATAATCTGTATCTAATTACCAATAACCCGTTCCTCCCCATCATTATAATCTGTATTACACTGGGCAGCACTCTGTATAGTGAGCGTTCTCTAATTACCCATAACCCCTTGCTCCCCAATTATTATAATCTGTATTACACAGCATTCTGCATTGCCCTTTAATTACTCCTAATAAGCGGAGCATAATAGTGATCCACTTGTTCGTCTTTTTTTTTTTTTTCTCTGGGTGAATTTTTCTGATTATCCCTCATCTCAGAACTGGGTCAGCATCTCCAAGAGGTCCAGAGTCCAGTGTTTGGAGAATAAGGTATCAAGTGACTCTCAGACAATAAACTAGAAGAAAGTGGAGGTGATCGAGAACTGGTTGAGAGCTTCTTGGATCCCATCTCAGACATGAACTACCAGCTGAATGGACAGGTATGGGATGGAGTGAAGCTTAGAATAACACCCCCTTATTAACGGCTTGTATAATGTATATAGCATAGGGTAAGAAAAACATACCACAAGATCTGCAGCTTTCTGTAGTGAGTCCAGATCAACTCAGGAAGTGACTGATCGCTATGAGCTCAGGTAGGTAAATCAAGCCACAACTGATATATGGCCATTTTATTTGACATATTAGAACTTCTACCTTCACCACAGACTAGGGCAGAGGCTCCCACTCCACCGGTAAATCCTAAAACACAAAGTGTATTTTATTTCAGTAATAATATGCGGCACAGCAGAAATAGAGCAGACAATGACCACTCATTTTGTGACTAATGTGTAGGGATCGACCGATTATCGGTTTTACTGATATAATCGGCCGATATTCGGTATTTTCAGCAATATCGGTATCGGCCAATAGGGATACCGATATTGCCGATAATACCTCTGACGGCCGCGGGTCTCGCGAGATTTACACTGGGGAGCTGGAGGAGCTGCTGGGAGGTGAGAACGCTTGCTGCCCACCCCACTTCCCTCCCCTCCCCTCCCCCAGCTAAGCCAATGCCACTGGACCACCAGGGATTAACATATCCCCCCTCCCTGGCAAGGCAACAAGCAGGGAGGGGGGACAACTAAAAATAAATTATAATAATTAAATATATATAAAAAAAAATAATTTAATATAATAAAAAAAAAAAATGTTTTAATAAAAAATGCCCCCTCACACACACACTATTATTATACACATACACTACACAAACACACTGTGTATATAATTCAGTGTGTTTGTATAGTGTGTGTATATATAATGCACACTACACAAACACACTGTATTATATACACACTGTAGCGGAGAGCTGATTTCTCACAGCTATTCTCCACTTTAGATCCAAGGAAGGCTCAGGAACAAGTCATTAGTAAATCCACAGCAGAGTTTCCAGCAGGTAAAAAGGTACAGCAATATCCCCACAGCACTCCCAATAACTGGACGACACACAGTTTCAGGAGTAGAACTGACAATCGTTTATTCCAAGGTTTCTTATAAAGCCTGCTCCCATGCAAGGGAGGGAACTACAGTAATTATGACAGTAGCCAATACAGTGCTTGTTACCTCCCACACATCTCCTCCCCTCAGAGTGAGTCATAATCCCCTTAACTTGTACAGTACTTTACCCCAAACTTGGATGTACCCCTAAACCATCACATATCTTTAATATTAGGGTACCGCTAGGTAGCCCTGATCTGGGTGAATATAATATCCAAAATTCACCCAGATCGGACCAGTGGTTCGGTAGTTACAGGAAGGTGAAGTTTGACCGACCGCACACGAGTTGGTATCCGAAAAGGGTTCCATGAGAATGGGCCCTGCGGTCGGTCTCCGTTCGGCAGTTAAAACAGACATTTATAATTGCCATCCATACTTTAATTCACCTAGATAGTGATTCCCTCATTCGGTACTTTGTTACTACCGAACGGGGATTCGTTAGGTCTCTCCGTTCGGTAGTTACGGAGCTCTGGAGGTCTCAGCGGTGTTTGGTTGTTTGAGTGTCCGATTTGAGTTCCAGACACTCGACGACCAAACACCGCTGAGATTTTCATGCGGAAGATGGCCGCCGCCACGTGTACGCATGCCGAATGGCGGCCACCCAGATACAATGTTAATGAGCCGGTTAACTTGCGGTTTGGAAAGAATGTGAACCTTAATTGCTGGCACACTTCTCTCCGGGGTGGTCCCTCCATTCGGTAGTTTCCATAAGCATATAGTACGGATGGAAACTACCGAATAACATACAATTCACATTTTAAATAGACGAATAGCAATTCAACACAGGCAAAATTATAACGAATATAGTCACACAGGCATTTTGCAGGACAGGCTTACTGCGTTCCGCTACACTGCTCCCCCTTGCCCACAAGCCGGCATACACAGTCTGATCCCACACGGATCGGCTTGGGGATGACCGGGGTGCTCACGGATCATTTCTCCAGATCAGTTTGTCGTGACAACCCGTCGGCGTTTCCATTTTGCTTACCCGGGCGGTATTGAATGTTAAAGTCAAAGGGCTGCAGCGCCAAACTCCAGCGCAGCAGCCTGGCATTGTCCCCAGCCACCCGGTTCAACCAGACTAATGGGTTGTGATCCGTGAGCAGAGAAAAAGCCTGTCCATACAAATAGGGTTGCAATTTCTTCAAGGCCCACACCACAGCCAGGCACTCCTTCTCGATGGCGGCGTAGCTTACTTCCCAGGGTAAAAGTTTGCGACTGATGTAAGCCACTGGATGTTCTCCGCCATCGGCCCCGACTTGGCTCAGTACTGCCCCCAATGCAAACATAGAAGCGTCTGTGTGAACAAGAAAACGTTTAGTTGGATTGGGAGCGGCCAAGACAGGGGCATTAACAAGTGCATCTTTCAAGTGTTGGAATGCCTGCTCACACTCCGGGGTCCAGGATACTTGGCGGGGAAGGTTTTTACGTGTCAAGTCAGTGAGGGGTTTTGCCAGGGCACTATAATTGGGAACAAATTTCCGGTAATACCCTGCTGTCCCTAGGAAGGCTAACACCTGGGTTTTAGTTTTCGGGGTAGGCCACTGTGATACCGCCTCTACTTTGGCTGGTTCCGGCTTTTGCTTACCACAGCCCACTCTGTGGCCCAGGTACTGTACCTCGGCCATTCCGATGCTACATTTCGCTGGTTTTAGGGTCAAACCAGCCTCCCTGATCCTGTCTAGAACCGCTCCTACATGGGCCAAGTGTTCCTGCCAGGTATCGCTAAATATGGCAATATCATCGAGATATGCGCAGGTATAGTCTTGGAACCCATCCAGGAGGCGGTCCACCATCCGCTGGAAGGTAGCCGGCGCGTTTTTCATCCCAAACGGCATGACCTTAAATTGGTACAGGCCGAATGGGGTGACAAAGGCGGACTTAGGGATGGCGTCCGGGGCCAAGGGAATCTGCCAATACCCTTTACACAAATCAATAGTGGTAAGGTATTGACCCCTGGCCATCCGGTCCAGTAACTCTATCTATCTATAGAGGCATCGGGTATGCGTCGGATACGGTCTTCTCATTCAATCTCCTGTAGTCTACGCAAAAGCGGGTCGTGCCGTCCCGCTTTGGTACGAGGACCACTGGAGAGGCCCAGGGGCTCTCTGAGGGCTCAATTACTCCTAACTGTATCATCTCCTCAATCTCTTTGCGCATATTCTCCCGTACCGCTTCAGGGATGCGGTACGGGGTCTGGCGCATGGGAAGTTGCCCTGGGGTTTCTACTCGGTGGGTAGCCAGAGGGGTGTATCCAGGTACATTAGAAAAGGTCTCCTGCTTTTCTTGCAGTAGTTGTTGTACCTCGATACGCTCCTGTGGGCTCAACCGATCCCCCAATACAACTGCTCCTAAATCCCCAGCCAGCTGTCCGTCCTCTAACAGATCGGGGAGGGGTAGGCTGTCGCCTTCTTCAGAGGTGGGGGCGCAGATAGCTGTCACCTCCTCTGAACGTTCCTGGTAAGGCTTCAGCATGTTCACATGGATCATGCGTCGCCCCCCATTCCCTGCGCAGTGGCCAATTATATAGGTGGTGTCACAGCGTTGTTCTACCACTTTATAAGGGCCTTGCCAGGCGGCCTGTAGCTTATCGTGTCGGACAGGTTTTAAAATTAAAACTTTCTGTCCGACCTGAAAGCTGCGGTCCCTGGCGCCCCTATCGTACCAGGTGCGCTGACGCGTCTGAGCTGCCTGTAGGTTTTCCTTTACCGTCTTTGTGAGTGCTTCCAGGCGATCTCGGAGGGCCAACACATATGGTACAATAGGGGTGCCGTCCGCGCTACGGTCTCCCTCCCAGTGTTCTCTAATCAAGTCTAGGGGTCCCCTTACTCTCCTCCCGAATAACAGTTCAAAGGGGGAAAATCCCGTAGATTCCTGCGGCACCTCCCTGTAAGCAAACAGTAAGTGCGGCAGGAATTTTTCCCAGTCTCAGTGAGTCTCTGCGAAGGTTCGGAGCATCTGTTTTAAGGTGCCATTGAACCGTTCGCAGAGCCCATTAGTCTGGGGGTGGTACGGAGCACTAATTATGGGCTTAATTTTACAGAACTTCCAGAGCTGTTGGGTGACCTCGGCCATGAACTGAGTGCCCTGATCCGAGATGATCTCCCTGGGTAACCCCATCCGGGAGAAAACCTGCATCAGTGCCTCAGCCACCGTCTCTGCATGTATATTAGTTAAGGCTACCGCCTCGGGGTAGCGAGTGGCGTAGTCCACTACGGTCAAAATGTACCGTTTGCCCGATGGGCTAGGCTTCCGGAAGGGGCCTACAATATCTACGGCAACCCTATGAAAGGGTTCCTCAATTATGGGTAGGGGGTGCAGCTTCGCCTTACGCTTATCCCCCCTCTTTCCCACTCTCTGGCACGTATCGCAGGTATTACAATACCTGCGCACCTCCTGGCTAATCCCTGGCCAGAAGAAACTTTGGGTCAGCCGATATCTGGTACGGCTGACCCCCAAATGTCCGGATAGCGGAATATCGTGCGCTATCCGGAGTAATTCGGTTCGGTACCTCTGAGGTACCACCAGCTGTCTTGTAGCAATGGGGTCTGACCCAGCTATCTGTTTACTCGTTTCCCGGTATAATAACTGTCTGTCCCATACAAATCTTTCCCCCTCCGCCCCCGGTTGGATAGAGGTGACCTTGTCTCGGTATACTTGTAAGGTAGGGTCAGTGATCACTTCGGCTACAAACTCGTCAGGAGGGGCCCAAGGGATACAGTCTAGGGAAGGGGAGGAATCTCTTACCTGGACCTCCGGCAGTGCGTTGTTGTGTTGGGTGCGGGCCTGTTGCCTGGTGACTACTGGATGTGCTTCCTCAGTAGTTTGTGGTTCAAATGCGGAGGTGAGTTTGCCCAGATCATTCCCCAGGACCACCTCAGCAGGTAATTGCGGCATTAGTCCCACTTCCACATGCCCGAACCCCGCACCCCAATGCAAGTGTACCCTGGCTGTGTCTAGCCGATACACGGCTCCCCCTGCAACCCTGACAGCCACAGTCTTATTCAGTTTGGCCTTGTCAGAAACCAAATGACTTTGTACCAGGGTGATGGTGGCTCCCGAGTCTCTGAGCCCCTGCATAGGCTTCCCTTCCAGATACACGGTCTGCCTATGGTGCTGTCGATTATCCGCCTGTGCTTGTAAGGGGTTGGCCTCATGTAGCACTTCCCACTGTTCCACAGTCGTGACTGGAACGGCAGAGCTGTAGGGAAGTGGTACCTCGTCCTGGTAGTGATGCGCTGCTGCTCTCGGTGGTGGTGGTGGAGGCCCTGGTCGGATCCAGGTGTTGCGGTCTCTAGACTGCGGACAATCTCGCTGGAAATGTCCCCACTTCTGGCACCGGTGGCATTGCACAGAAGCAGGTGTGCGGTATCTCGGCTGCGCTGTTGCTGGTGCTGGTGGGGGAAGTTGTCTTGGTGGGGGTTGAGGGTTAGGAGAGAAGGAATTTCCCCCTAGTGGCCGCATGGCAGGTTTGGTACTCACTGCCTTGGTTTGTCTGCGAGCGTCCATAAAATCATCTGCCTTTTTGGCAGCCTCGGTGAGGGTGGTGGGGTTACGACCCCTCACCCATTCCTGTAGTTCTGAGGATATCCCCTCATAAAACTGCTCCAACAGCAGCATTTGTAACAAGTCCTCCATGGACCGCGCTTTACTCGACTGCATCCACCCAAGAGCTGCCCTTTCTAGTCGGCAAGCCCACTCTGCGTGCAAATCTTTGTCCGCCTTTTTCAATTCCCTGAAGCGCCTCCGGTATGCCTCTGGTGTTATTGCATACCGGGCCAGGATAATCTCTTTTACCCGGCTATAGTTCCTAATTTCAACATCTGGTACAGTGCGGTAGGCTTCAGCTGCCCTTCCTGACAGCCGTCCTGCTAATATGGGTACCCACTCTTCCCTTGGTATGTTATGCAGCGTACACAGTCTCTCAAAGTCTTGGAGGAAGGCATCTATATCCTCCTCTGCTTCCACATACGTTTTAAAAGCTTGATAGGGAATTTTGGGCTTACCCTCTTGTGTCACAGCTCCTGTTGCACTTCTTTCCGGTGTTTGTGGCCTCCTGTTTCTCATCACAAACTCCTGCACCTCTGTCATTGTTTTAGAGATGATCTCTGTTGGTGGGTTTTCCCCATAAAAGGCCAGTCTGAATTGTAAATGCCTTTGGAACTCCTCCTGTTCTGTTTCAGGTCTTTGTTCCGTGGCCTGGACCTCTTCTGCTCTGTACTCTGCCATTACTTCGGTGATAAGCGTTGCTTTGGATTTGCTGCTGGCAGAAACACCTTTCGCTTCCAGAAGGTCTTTCAGTGTGGTTCTCTTTAGCGTAGAAAGGTCAATCTCCATTAATCCTTGTTCCTCTGTGAGTCTGGATCCCACCGCTGCCAACCAATGTAGCGGAGAGCTGATTTCTCACAGCTATTCTCCACTTTAGATCCAAGGAAGGCTCAGGAACAAGTCATTAGTAAATCCACAGCAGAGTTTCCAGCAGGTAAAAAGGTACAGCAATATCCCCACAGCACTCCCAATAACTGGACGACACACAGTTTCAGGAGTAGAACTGACAATCGTTTATTCCAAGGTTTCTTATAAAGCCTGCTCCCATGCAAGGGAGGGAACTACAGTAATTATGACAGTAGCCAATACAGTGCTTGTTACCTCCCACACATCTCCTCCCCTCAGAGTGAGTCATAATCCCCTTAACTTGTACAGTACTTTACCCCAAACTTGGATGTACCCCTAAACCATCACATATCTTTAATATTAGGGTACCGCTAGGTAGCCCTGATCTGGGTGAATATAATATCCAAAATTCACCCAGATCGGACCAGTGGTTCGGTAGTTACAGGAAGGTGAAGTTTGACCGACCGCACACGAGTTGGTATCCGAAAAGGGTTCCATGAGAATGGGCCCTGCGGTCGGTCTCCGTTCGGCAGTTAAAACAGACATTTATAATTGCCATCCATACTTTAATTCACCTAGATAGTGATTCCCTCACTTTGTTACTACCGAACGGGGATTCGTTAGGTCTCTCCGTTCGGTAGTTACGGAGCTCTGGAGGTCTCAGCGGTGTTTGTTTGTTTGAGTGTCCGATTTGAGTTCCAGACACTCGACGACCAAACACCGCTGAGATTTTCATGCGTAAGATGGCCGCCGCCACGTGTACGCATGCCGAATGGCGGCCACCCAGATACAATGTTAATGAGCCGGTTAACTTGCGGTTTGGAAAGAATGTGAACCTTAATTGCTGGCACACTTCTCTCCGGGGTGGTCCCTCCATTCGGTAGTTTCCATAAGCATATAGTACGGATGGAAACTACCGAATAACATACAATTCACATTTTAAATAGACGAATAGCAATTCAACACAGGCAAAATTATAACGAATATAGTCACACAGGCATTTTGCAGGACAGGCTTACTGCGTTCCGCTACACACACACACACTATACACACACACACTGCATTATATACACACACACACACTGCATTATATACACACACACTATACAAACACACACTGCATTATATACACACACACACTATACAAACACACACTGCATCCACTACACACACATACACAGCTCCCCTGTCTAAACACACTGCATCCACTACACGTGGCATGTATATTTTGTGCATTTACCTTTAGAAATAGTTTTTTATTTTCCAAAATGGTAAATGTACAGAATATCGGCAAATTATATCGGCTATCGGCCTGAAAGTTCACAGAATATCGGTATCGGTATCGGCTCTAAAAAAATCAATATCGGTCGATCCCTACTAATGTGGAATTTACTCATAGCCCGTAGTCGATGAAAAACATTTAGTGGGTTCCATTACAGAGCTCTGTTTCCATTATAGAATCTGAATACTTGTGTAGCATGGCCTCACTAGAACACATTCTCCGTACATGGGGGACACCTTCCTATCATTTCCATCAAGCATGGCTTGTTATGAGCAGTTTTAATTAAAGATACTCTGTACACCAAAACAACTTTATCTTAATCAATCCGTTTTGGTGGATAGACCATGCCCCTGCAGTCTCACTACTCTACCATTTAGTAGTTAAATAATATGGTTTCTGTTTATACAGCCCTAGCCACACCTCTCCTGGCTGTGACTGATTGTGATATACTACACCATAAGTATTTTCCTGCTTTATCTCTCCTACATATATTGGACGTCAACTATAACAAAGCTCCAGATATCCTCAGACGGAGATTGCACTGTCTAGGCGACATACAGGGTATCTGGAGCTTTGTTATAGTTGACGTCCAATATATGTAGGGGAGATAAAGCAGGAAAAGACTTATGGTGTAGTATATCAATACAAAAGGTAGGTGCTAAAGTGGTATCCTACTTACAGTTTCCAATGACTTGCTCTGTTTGGAAAAGCGTTGGTGCTATTATCCCCACCTAGGATATGCAGGATGCTTGTAAACCAGGAAATATGATGACGGGTATAAAATTATTAAAACAATGAAAAGGGACTTGTATGTATATTTAAGCAGACTTTATTTAATGTTAAAATCGTATATTTTAACTATATAGCAAACAATGGATACAAATTCTTCCCGTACCTCACTTGGCGCGTTTCACCCGGCAATGTTTCTTAATCTTTCCTACATATATTGGACATCAACTATAATAATGCTCCATATATCCTAAGACGTGGATTGTACCGACCAGGTGACATACAGCAGAGCTCTTAGTAGCTCAGTAAAATGTTAATCCTCTATACACTTTTCACAAAGCATGGCAAATATAAGTTGCATATTGCACTATTTTTTCTTTCCTTTTTTATTTTAAGGTTATATAATAGATCAAGACCTGTATTAATTGACTTCAAAGAAGTATATGTAATTATATACATTTTATTCTAACACAAGCATATTGTATATTCACACTACACCTTTTGGGTGCAGTTTGTTACAGTCTGTTTTACTTTTGTATCTTTTCTCCTGCTCTGTAAATTCAACTTTAATCACACATAAGCTGCTGCAGGCTCTAGAAGGCTATTAACAAATCAGGAGATAGGGTTTGCTGGATGCCACTGGGAGAACATAGGATATATTAGATACTGTTTATATCAGTACAAAACATCATCAATCCTTGTAGATTGATGACTTGTAACCATGGAAACCATTTCTTATTCAGGAACAATGTGAGTTTGAAGGAGTGGTTGTTTATTTCTCTGACGAAGAGGTGAATTGTTTAAAAGAAGAAAAGGAGGAAGAGAAGGAGCTTTACAGGGATGTCATGATGGAGACCCTCTGCTCTCTTGGTAAGAATATCTCAGCCTCCTTGTAGGAAACATTTCACATTGGAGACCAGACATATCTTTAGGTAATTTCTTCAGACCTGTGTGTATGCGTTGTATTATATCTGTTCAGGAATCTGAAATCTAATGACTAATTTCTCACTTTAAACACATAAAGGACAGATCAATGGGACAACTCCATCCGTACCTGTGTTTAAAGGAGGTGAAGGCAAGCAGAAGATTAAGGAGACAGAGAGTCCTGTAAACACAGGTAGGGGGCGCAAGGCTATAGCTCAGGGAGCACAGTGTCTGTTGGTTTTGGTGTCTTTGTTTATGTCACCTTTGCCCGTATCATACCTGCAGACTTACTAAAGAGATGTCCATCACATGCAAACCTATACATACAATGACTTATTCACATACATTAATTGCCACAATTTTGAAAATCTAAATTTTAAAGGCAACACTTATTTAAAAAAAACAAAGATTTGGTTCAATTCCGTATGTGACAAGACCATCCTGTCCCTGAATTATTAAAGCTCTTTCCTCCATTCTCCTGTTTATTTGGTCCACCGTGCTCGTCTGTGATTTTTATTATTATTCTGTTCGAATACTGAACTGCCCACGAACTACCAGACCACACTCGTTAACATCAGTCACCCCTGTCAAAACCTCATTAACCCTGGTAACCGCAATGTTCTTAGCTGTCCACTTGGTAGGTCGCCGTTCGTATGTATGAATACGTGGTGGCGGCCATCTTGAGCCGCAAACACAGGTAGCTGTGTTTTGGTCGTAGAGTGCGTGGAACTAAAGTCGGACACTCGACCACCCGAACCACTGAACTTCCATCTCTGCCTGTGTTTGGCTATATACATATGAAAGAACACTGTTCGGTGGGAGCTTACTCCCGAACGAGGGACATAAAACCATCAAAGGGACAGATATCTATGTTCGGTATTTTGTACCCCTGAAAGAGACCGACCGCTCATCCCAATTCCATTGAACTATTCTGGGCAGGAGCCTCGCATGCGGTTCGTCAGAACTTAACCCCAGTGGCATTTCGGCTGTGTTCATGCAATCGGAGTGCCCAACATATCCAAAAAGCGCTCAGATCTATCAGGGGATATAGGACTTGAGGGGGTACCTGATCGTATTGTATGTATTTTGGGGTGTCACAATTGTACATGCTCTGTACCTGAGAGATAATCTAATTTAAATGTGTTTTCAAGCAGTTCTCTCTCAGGTACAGAGAAAACCATGAAGGGGATTACCCTGTAATGTTGATTTGGAAACTCCTTGCAGGGGCTTTTGCATAAAAGGCCTTGTGTGGCCTCCAATAAACAAGTTCGCCCGCAGCATTCAGTCTCGACTAACGTCTGTGGGGGGAAAGCTATACCTGCTAGTGAGGTCCAGCACGCAGAACTATGTAACATCTACATGGACAGAAAATGATAGAACGTAAACCGGTCCTTAGAATGGCCAGACTAATACGTTGAAGACCGAGAACGGTCAAGGGATAGCCGAGGTCAAGGAAGCCAGAAATATACAATACCGTTTAACAAGCAAAGTCAGGGTGTTACGATTGCCTACGGTCTAGCAGGAGGTTGGATCGCTTGGATGTCCTGGTTCCCGAAGTCAGAGAGTCGAACGGTGCTTCAATCGGTATAAATCTGTAAATGTAGAATATCCCACTAGCTATAGTAAAGCTAGGATTCCCGGATCCCTACAACACCAGTCGAGGCTGCGAGTTGAGGGTAAAACGAACTGGCTTTAATGGCACACAAGCATGGCAATTTATGGAAGTCCCCAGGTCCAGGGACAGCCCCCTATGGACCTGATGGGATACAGGTATAGTACAAAGATTAAACCAATCATAATACAATGTATCATTCAAACTAGTACCCCCCAGCTTGGAGATAATGAGTCCAACGGTTATACAATCTAATTATCTCCAAGCGCCCAAAAGACCATGCTTTATTGTGTCCTAGCAAACAGCATACAAATATATAACTTTGACATTTTAGGGAGAATATAGTTCATTCCACTATTCATTTGGTAGCTCAGATCTGGACGCATCAGGTATATGAATTGCGCCCAAATCCCACAAACAGAACGGGGGGGTTTCTGCCATAGAAAGTCTTATTCAGTACTTTGGTCGTGAACTCCTGATGGCGGCCATGTTTTGAGGCTGGTCAATGGACAGCGGGACCTCGACCTAATACTTATGGAGCTTGGGTCGGATACATATTTGCACGAATCCCCGCTCTCAGTCTGGTTGTCCCGGCCGTTCGGGAGACGAACGGAGACCGCCCGGAATGGGGTACTTAACCTGCGGTTAACCGCAAGAGCAACATTCTAATTGATGCCACACATCAGAATGTAGGTGGTCCCGGTTCGTGAGTCTTTCGGCAGTTTCCCTTCGGGGAATTGTATACGAACGTGGGTTCCCTGGGACCGTCAATTAGTTGGTGGTTAACCGCAGACCGCAGCGCCTTGTGCGATTAATGAGAGGCACACTCCGCTCGTAGGGTGGTCGGTTATTCGGTACTTTTAGAGGTGACTGGGTTAAGTGGCGGCACACGCCAAGTGCTGGGTGGTCCATCGTTCGTACAGACGAATGTGTCTTTATAATGGTTTGTGCAATGAGTTCGTACAGTCTGAATACCGACATAATGGGGGTTTTAACAAAAAGAGGCTATTTTGTAACAGTACATAGAGTCCTTGTAACACAGGGAAACCTGAAATCAGAATAGTCAAGGTCAAAATACTGGGAATATCAAAACAGGACAAGAAAACACACTCTCACGAACCAGGAACGGAAACCACGACAGGGCAATGAACTTGGAAACATCAGGGATTTAAATATCCCTCCTTTGACTGTGATTGGTCAGAGGATAACCTCTGACCCCAACACATGCGTGTGCGTCGACGTCACACGCACGTTCGTGTAACCCTGGGGGGCGGAGCCACCTGTGGCCTCGACCCCATGGTCAGGCCATCTTTATTTTGGGCAGACAGCCAGGAGAACCAATCAACGCGGGTCTCAAGTCGCCGCTGAGCAGGTAAGCTCAGTTCGTCGGCGCGACCGCCCCTCACGGCGAGCCAGTGACCGTGACCACTATAATCACTTGCCCCCCCGCCCGTCATCCATGTATGATGTAATGTTTGTGTTATCTGTGTATGTGATAGGTGTGATGACTGTGTGTGATATTTGTAATGGGTGTATTAACAGTGTGTGATATTGGTTGTGTGTGATATTTGTGCTGGGTTTATTGGTTGTGTGTGATGGTTATTTAATTCAGATAAAAACATGCATTTAGGCCTATGTGTGAATGCAGGTGTATATTTTTGCAGATTTATGTGCACACAGTCCCACAGTCAGATGCACACCGTTCTACATATACACCGTCAAATCCACCACATGCACATAGTCGCAGCCAGATAGTCACATACACAGGATCAGGCAGTAACACACATACACAGTTACAGGTAGATAAACACTCACATACAATTACACACACAGGCAGACAGCCACACATACAGTTTTACACACACACACAGCCACACACACATACTTACCTGCAAACAGTCACACACACACACACACAGGCAGACGGCCATACACACGAAGACATCCACACACAGAGGCAGGCAGTCACAAACACACACAGACCGTCACACTCACACTGACAATCACATATAGTTACCTCTAGGGATCGACCAATATTGATTTTTTTTTTAGAGCCGATACCGATAATCTGAACTTTCAGGCCGATAGCCGATAACTTGCCGATATTCTGTACCTTTACCATTTTGAAAAAATAAACTCATTCTAAAGGTAAAGGCACAAAATATACATGCCACATGTAGTGGATGAAGTGTGTTTAGACAGGGGAGCTGTGTGTGTTTGTGTAGTGTGTGTGTGTGTGTAGTGGATGCAGTGTGTGTGTGTGTGTATATATATATATATATATAATGAATGCAGAGTGTTTGTGTAGCGTGTATAGTGAATGCAGTGTGTTTGTAAAGTGTGAATGCAGTGTGTGTAGTGTGGGTAAAGTGAATGCATTGTGTGTGTATATAATGCAGTGTGTTTGTGTAGTGTGTGTATATAATGCAGTGTGTGTGTGTGTGTGTGTTTGTGTAGTGATGTAACTTGTGTAAAATGGGGAGGGGGGCATTTTTTAATTTTAATTATTTTTTAATATTTAAATGTTTTTTGTTTGTTTAGTCCCCCCTCCCTGCTTCTTACCATGGAGGGGGGATATAGTATTCCCTGGTGGTCCGGTGGCTTGTTAAGTACTAGGGGAGCCAGCAGGAAGCTGTTTCTTACCTTTCTTGCAGCTCCTCCAGCTCTCCTGTGTAAATCTCGCGGCCCTTAGTGCCGCGTGGAGCGTTGCCATGGTAACACGTGGCAACGCTCTGCAGCCGCGGGACTCGCGACATTTGCACAGGGGAGCTGGAGGAGCTGCAAGAAAGGTAAGAAACAGCTTCCTGCCAGCCCCCCCAGGACAGCCGGGCTTGTAATGAGCCTGGCGGCGGTCCTAGGAGGTATTATCAGCAATATCGGTATCTATATTGGCCGATACCGATATTGCCGAAAATACCGAATATCGTCTGATATCGGTAAAACCGATAATCGGTCGATCCCTAGTTACCTCTGTTAATTGTGGATGCAGTGCAGCTCCTGGACTGTTTGTTGGAGAAGCAGGGACTCCTTCCTGCTTCCCCTGCAGCAGTTATCCATCACTTTTAGACCTGCCCCGCCATCAGTTTGGCTCCGCCCCTGTCGCACGGGAAGCATCGCCCTGCCTCAATTTTTGTTTTCAATCCCGGCCATGTGTGAGCTGTGTCGGCCACATGGCGCCCCCTGCTCCATGGCACCCTGTGCTGCCGCACAGCTCGCACACCCCTAAGGCTGGCCCTGCAGAAGGTAAACAAAGTTTGAGGAACCGTGCTGTACTGCCACAGCGCAGAATGTGAGCAACGTTTGAGAAACCTTGCTGTACTGTCACAGCGCAGAATGTGAGCGACGTTTGAGAAACCGTGCTGTACTGTCACAGCGCAGAATGTGAGCGACGTTTGAGAAACCTTGTTGTACTGTCACAGCGCAGAATGTGAGCGACGTTTGAGGAACCGTGCTGTACTGTCACAGCGCAGAATGTGAGCGAAGTTTGAGAAGCCTTGTTGTACTCTCACAGCGCAGAATGTGAGCGAAGTTTGAGAAGCCTTGTTGTACTGTCACAGCGCAGAATGTGAGCGACGTTTGAGAAACCTTGCTATACTTTCACAGCGCAGAATGTGAGCGAAGTTTGAGAAGCCTTGTTGTACTGTCACAGCGCAGAATGTGAGCGACGTTTGAGAAACCTTGTTGTACTGTCACAGCGCAGAATGTGCGCGACGTTTGAGAAACCTTGCTGTACTGTCACAGCGCAGAATGTGAGCGAATTATGAGAAACCTTGCTGTACTGTCACAGCGCAGAATGTGAGCGAAGTTTGAGAAGCCTTGTTGTACTGTCTGTAACAGATCTCCTGGCATCCTGACTGGGTACCTCTGTTGAAGGATGCTCCTAGCGCTTCCTGAGGGCTCCAAACACTCCAGCAGACACCTCCAGGCACTGGACGACACTCAGTCCTGGGAACTCTGGAACCGAATGGGGAATTAGCTCTAGTCCTTACAAGGACTTTCTCCATTGAATCTCCTGCAAGCTGGAACAGCAGACATAGGAACAAATAATCTTCCCTCCAATAACTGGACGACACACAGTTTGGAGTATAAACAGGAACAGCCAGAGCTGTGCTTTTATTGTTTCTTTTATACAGGTTTTTACACAATGTTGCCACCCATGTGGTTTTGTAGAACAGCCAATCAAACCCGTACAATACAGTTAAACACTCCCATTCATTCCAGCAAAAATCCTCCCCTCTGCCTGTGATATAATTACTGAACACAATGGGTTAATGTAATTATCAGAGGCAGGAAAAATACAGTTTTTATACAATTCTCATAACTTACAAAATATACATACAATCTCCATAAAAGTTACATATTATTAATCAGCACACTTCAAATACAAACATACCCGAAAATCAGAAAGCACGCTTTCCTGCCCAAAACAGTTCTATAGATTTGGGCTGTGCGGTTGGTCAATTTCACTCAGAAAAATAACGAAGTGCCCTTCGAATTCACGAACGGGGCACCGTTCATGCAAATAGCTTAGTCTAACTGTGCGTTCGAATCGTCGAACGGGACTTTGTTTTCAGCCGAAGCGTCGAAGTGGAGGAGAAGGTAAAGGTCAGCGGTGTTTGTGCAAATGGATAGCCGATTTTAGTCCTTGTAGCACATCCACACATAGAAAAAGGGCAATTCATAGTTGGGCAGCGGTCCCGCCACAATGAAATCCTCAATGTCACGATTCTCTGTGTCCCCACATCCCCCCCTGGAATGTTTCATTGGTAAATTTATCAGAGCTTTACCGTGTGTGGCGGAACCAGCCCCACCACTTGTGCCTGGAGAGGACTGCTTGCCAGCCTCTTGCCCTGCGACTTTGGCCCTGGGATGTATTGCCCTTCTAGGAACTGATTTGGGCATGTTGTATTTTATTATGCTGCTACTGGCCCTTTAAGAACCATCTGGGGACATACTGTGGAGTTACTGGGTGGCCACCATTTCATGTATCAGAGGCACATGGTGAGAACAATGGATGAAGCACATGGTGAGAACAATGGATGGCGGCCATTTTAACTCACAGGCACTATTTGGCCTTTTCTACACGGTGCCATCTCGCCGGTATTTGGTGCACAAAGACATTGTGCAGTAGTTGTGTCTGCTGCAGTGCTTGGAGTCCTCAGGAAGCGCTAGGAGCATCCTTCAACGGAGGTACCCAGTCGGGGTGCCCGTCGATCCGTTACACCTACCTTAGCCTCTTGTCTCTATGCACCAACCTCAGCCCCCCTGAACCCACCTTAGTTCCCCTGCACTCACCTCAGCCACCATTTCTCCCAACTCCCACCCCAGGATCTACCTATCCCTGTTCCCACCCAAGCCCCTATGCTCCCACCACAGCCCTTATTCCTTTCAATACCCACCACAGCCCTTATGTCCCCTCCTTCCCTTACCACAGCCCCTATGTCCCCTCCTGCGCTCACCACAACCTCTATGTCCCACCTCATACTCTATCCAGCCCTGTACCCACCTCAGCCCTCGTGCCAACCTCAGTCCCCGTGCCTCCCCGTGCTCACCACAGCCCCGTGCCTCTTAGCACCTACTTCAGCATCTATCCTCAGGGCCGTCATCAGGGGGTGACAACCATGAAGGTTGTCACGGGTCCGGCTGCCCAGGCCCCACGTGTAGCAGCAAAACTGCCGCCGGTGCAGTTGCACCGGGGCCCACACACTTAGGGCCACCCAATGGGCCCTATTTCTTCAGGGGCCCGGTCAGCGCTGTGGCCGTGTTATAGCGCGACTGGGCCTCTAAAAAAAAAAAAGGCAGCCACAGCGCAAGTGCTACTAGGAGGAAGTGGTCACTTCCTCCCAGCTCACTCCGTGCGGGAGGAGAGCCAGCGTGGACTTGAAGAGGGAGAGCCACGCCGACTCCCATCAGTGTCAGTATGTATGCCTATATGCGTGCATGTCTTTTTTAGTATGTATCTGTGTCCTTTTTGTATCAGTGTGTGTATTCCTGTGGGCGGGATTTGGAGGCGGGCCCCCGGGGGCCCAGTCTCTGAGCTGAGATAAGGGCCCTAAAATTTCTGGTGGCGGCCCTGTCTACCCCCCCACCCCCCACCCCCCACGCACACACAACAGCCACTATTCTACTTAAACATAGTAAAGCCTCTATTATTCAAACACGCACACATTACAGCCCCAGTAACCACCAGATGCCTAGTACAGATTCTATCCCACACACATTGCAACACAACCAGCCCTGTCCACTCACATACTGCACTGCAAATAGCCCCATTAACACACAAAAAACCCCACAAGGAGCCTCACTGTATAGACACAATCCCACAAGGAGCATCCCCACACATACAAAACCGCATGCAGCCACCTTACACATACACATCACAAACAGCATACCCACCATTGCAATACTGCACACCGCTTCCACACACACAATTATTACAATCACTTATAAAGCGCCAACATATTCTGCAGTGCTGTACAATAGATAAAACAAGAGAAATGATTAATCCATCACCACACTTTGACTATCTCTACCAGCATCCCCACACATGCAACCCCACAAGTAGACTCCAAACACATGTGGCTACTTGTATGGTTGCACATGTGAGGGACACTGCTTGTGATGTCATCAGCAAAATCAGTGGAAGTGTGTCATTAAATTATTTTAATTGCTGGGGAGGCACGCCAGCAAGAGTTACTCCATCTAAAAACCGTGTTTATTAAAATACTGTTTCTGGTTGGATTAACCACTTAAAAGTAAATCTGGCCATTTTTGGGGGCTCCACGGGTGTGGGAGTCAGGGCTGTGTGCTGGGCAGCCTACACATAATATGTGTGTGAAAGCAGCAGAAACAAGGAGAAGAAGAGTAGTAAGGGGCCAATAAACCTTGTATGAGGACCAGGAAGGAGGAGGGGGCCTTGATCACCTACTGCCCTCGGCTGTGAGTGGTCAGTCCGCCCCTGAATGCAGTAAGAGGAACACAATCACAAAAGAGAGAATCTGATTGTGTAGTGTCCAAGGCTGACATGAAAAGATGAAAAATAAGTAAAATAACCACTAACTTATATAGACAAACATCTTGTAAGCGCAAGTAATTCAGCATGCAGAGGTATAATCTCCACTTCAGGATGTGTAATATATGGGTATATTCTGTGACAGCAGTACCATTCAAGACATAATTGTTTCATGAGCAGGTTTTTTTTTTTTAAGTGAGGTAATTTGATTTTATTATTTTTCATTGTTTACACTATTTGTATTTGTTTACTATACTGGCAAAAAAATCTGGATTCTGCCTTTCCTGGCTGCTTCCTGGATGCTACGGATCATCATCTCTGGATCCATGTGGGCTCAACTTTGGTGGGGCGATATTAACCACGTACACATCTTATTGCTCCAAATACTGTAAATAATACTGTTGTTTAATTTATTTTGGAATATATAGTATGCATTTTCTATTGTGTCTTGTATGGCCTGCACACCTCCCATAATGTAATTAATCCAAATAATATACTGGTGTTTCAGGCTCGGGGTATGGCAAACCCCCTTAATACTTCCAAATGCAGACATAGTCCAGGTATGCAGACTCTGTATTGAAATAAGCACAACATGACAATATTTCGACCCATATTGACAGACTTTCTCTAGTGACTTGAGACAGGCCATCCATATTGTCCGAAATGTTGTCCTGTTCTGCTAGTTTCAATAAACAGTCTGCAATATGATGGAATCTGCGTGTCTGGACTCTCTCTGCATTTGGTTGTATGGTACTGCTGTCACAGAGGATAACCATGAATTAACTATCACAGTTTGTATACTGATGACATGGCTTTGCTTGTTTTTTTTTATTATGCTTTCTGATTGTCAACTACTGTGATAGCATAATACATCAATAATGGAAAGATGATGTCCCAGTTCAAGTTTGGATTTTATGTTTCCTTTAACGCCCAGTAACTTTATTTCAGATGGCTCCATTGGCAGCGGTAATCCTGAAAACCATATAAAGTACAGACGTACACTAACCAAGAGATTGAAGAAACCTGTTACAATAAAATACAAAGACTCCATCTCACAAGATCTAGGAACTTCTACAGAGAAGATAAACACCGGAGAAAAATCATTCTCCTGTTCAGAATGTGGGGAATGTTTTCGGAAGTATTCAGATCTTGTCAGACATCAAAAAACTCATACTGGAGAAAAGGTTTTCTCATGTTCTGAATGTGGGAAATGTTTTGCTCACCTTTCACTGCTTGTTGCACATGAGAGAACTCACACAGAAGATAAACCATTTTCGTGTTCTGAGTGTGGGAAATGTTTTTCCCTCAAATCATATCTTATTGTACATCAGAGAACTCACACAGGAGAGAAACTTTTTTCATGTTATGAATGCGGGAAATTGTTTTCATACCACTCCCACCTTGTTAAACATCAGAGAACTCATACAGGAGAGAAGCCTTTCTCATGTACTGAATGTGGGAAATGTTTTAGCCAGCACTCAGATCTTGTTCGGCATCAGATAACTCACACTAGATCAAAGCCTTACTCATGTACTGAATGTGGGAAATGTTTTATACACCACTCACTGCTTGTAACACATCTGCGATCTCACACAGGAGAGAAACCTTTTTCATGCTCTGAATGTGGGAAATGTTTCACCAAGAACTTATATCTTATTGCTCATCAGAGAACTCATACAGGAGAGAAACCTTTTTCATGTTCTGAATGTGGGAAATGTTTTACCCACAACTCGTATCTTATTGCACATCAGAGAAATCACATGGAAGAAAAGCCTTTTTCATGCTCTGAATGTGAGAAATGTTTTACACATCATTCTCACCTTGTTAAACACCAGAGAACTCACACAGGTGAGAAACATTTTTCATGTTCTGAATGTGGAAAATGTTTTGGCCAGCACTCAGACCTTGTTCGTCATCAGATAACTCACACAGGCGAGAAACCCTTCTCATGTTCTGAATGTGGGAAATTTTTTAGCTGCAAATCAAATCTTATTAGACATCAGAGAACTCACACAGGAGAGAAACCTTATTCATGTTCTGAATGTGGGAAATGTTTTAGCCAGCCCTCAAGTCTTGTTAAACATCAGAAAATTCACACAGGAGAGAAACCTTTCTTATGTTCTGAATGTGGGAAATGTTTTAGATTTAAATCTGATCTGGTTGCTCATCTTAGAACTCACACAGGAGAGAAGCCTTATTCATGTTCTGAATGTGGGAAAGGTTTTAGCCGGCATATAGATCTTATCTCACATCAGAGAACTCACATAAAGTCTAACACCCTATTATGATGACTTGAACTGTGCTGAATTGTAACAACCATATTATTATTATTATTATTATTATTATAATTCTAAAGATAGTTTGTGTGTGTATGTATGTGTGTGTGTGTATGTGTGTATATATATATATATATATATATATATATATATATATATATATTGCTATGGAATCTGTTGACACTATATAAATGGCAATAATATATATGTACTAAATACATTATGTGCTGTGTGTTTTATTTTTATTATTATTTATATAGCGCCATCAGATTCCGTATGTGTGTGTGTGTGTGTGTGTGTGTGTGTGTGTATATGCATATATATATATATATATATATATATATATATATATATATATATATATATATATATATATATATATATATATACAGATAGTAGATAGAGCACTCCAGAGGTCTTGTTATAAGATTATTTATTCGGTGTAGAAAAATCAACGTTTCGACCCTTAGGTCTTTATCAAGACCTAAGGGTCGAAACGTTGATTTTTCTACACCGAATAAATAATCTTATAACAAGACCTCTGGAGTGCTCTATCTACTATCTGCATATACATCCACGCTCTGCAGCACCGAGGCGTTTTTTCATTGAAATTCATTTTAAGGTAGAGTGCCAGATTTTGAATATTTTATTGATATATATATATCTATATTTATATACAGAAATGAAGACGAGTGCCCTCTGAGGTCTATTGAAAGTATAAAGTTGATGCTTTTATTCAGCACATTTTGAACATCGACGTTTTCAGTACGAACTGACTTTTATCAGGACCGTTGGGACTGAAAACGTCTGTTCAAATTGTGCTGAATAAAAGCATCAACTTTATACTTTCAATAGAGCTCAGAGTGCACTCGTCTTCCTTTCTGTATAATAGCTGGAGTTGGCACCTGGGCACTCTAAAGACCAGGGTACTGGAGATATTTATAAACACACACACAGCAAATCATGCATGTAGTATTACATGCTAACAATGTGTTTTCCTAGTTCTCTCATTTATTTTATATACTTCCTGCAAAGTGTAAAAATAAAATGATATTAATATTAACTGTGTTTATAGCACAGGGTAATGGTTATTGCAATGATGCAAGTTTTACAAGTGGTGTTTAAGCTAAATGTAGACTATAAGATGTACATCTCTATTCGGGCGTGCGTCTCACAACAGTAACAGTCTCTAGGTTACTACAATCACTTGATATAAAAGGTATGGGCAATCTATATACTATTAATAATTAAGTTATAATAATTTTATGCGTATCTATGCTGCAGTCAAACTTGTGGATAATAAATACAGAAATATCTATAAGATGGAAGAAATAATTCAATACTTCAGAAACAAAAAAACTTTACGGCATTATCGTAAATACATTTTAAAGGGACACTATAGTCGCCAAAACCACTTTGTCCTAATGAAGCAGTTTTGGTGTATAGATCATGCCCCTGCAATCTCACTGCTTAATTATCTGCCATTTAGTAGTTTGTTCACTTCCTTTATACAGCCCTAGTCATACCTCCCTGTATGTGAGCTACAGAAATACTTCCTGTAAAGAGACATCTAATATCCTGTATAGCACAGTCTGTTTAATTTAAAATTTCTTATCTTCTGCTCTGTTAATTGCTTGCTAAACCTTGCAGGAGTCTCCTGTGTGTGATTTAAAGTTCAATTTACAGAGCAGGAGATAGAACATCTAAACGATATATTACTTGGTTCCTCTACTTATAGAAAATAGTCTAGATAATGTATCACTGTTGCCAGTTACTTACATATGTGGCAAAAGTAACCTCGTCACTGGTTTTTGGAGGGGCCTGTTTGCCAGCCTCCCGCCCTGCGACTATGGCCCTGGGATGTATTGCCCTTCTAAGAACTGATTTGGGCATAATGGATGTTTTTTTTGCTGTTCCTGGCCCTTAAACTACTTTGGAGCAGTGTTACCCCTGATAGCTATGCCATGGAGCCCATTCGTATAACGAAAGACTATGTGAAAGACTTTGGCTCCATGGCAATTGAACTGTATGTATGTGATCTGAGCGCCATTCAGTAATATTGTGCGCTCAGATCTAAGCTATCTGGGGATCTGTTGAATGTACCTATTTTATGCAATAGCTGCACAGTTATATATTTTTATGTATTTTATTGTATTTTGCTACCATGTGGCTAATGGAGTTTTGCCTCTGTCCCTGGAGATAATTGGATTACTTCCCAATTATCTCCAGGATAGACTCTGTGGAACTGGTTTTGGGCAGAAAAGCCATGCTTCATTTGGTCACAAAGGACGTTGATCTAACTTTTGACCCACTGGACCAATTTGTATGATTTTGACGTATGTTGGTATTTGGAGTAAGCTGATTCTGAAAATGTAAGTGAATGTGATGTATACTTTTAAAGTTATGAATATTGTGTAAAACTGTGTATTTTCCTGCCTGTGATAATTAAGTTAGACCATTGTGTTCAGTAATTATATCACAGGCAGAGGGGAGGATTTTGTGTGGGAGTGTCTGAGTGTATTGTACGTATTGATTGGTTGTTCTGCAAAATCCTGTGGGCAGTACTATGTGTGTAAAATGTGAATAAAAGAGGCTGTATGTGCCAGTACAGACAGTTCTACTTCACCCTCAATCTAGAGTCCTGTCTCTTATTGGGGGAATTGCTAAATCACTACAAGGGATTGCTCTGCTCTGCATACTCCCGTAACTAATCACTACTAAGCTCTTTTAAGAGCTTGTTCCTGTCTTGCTCTCGGAAGGAGTCTACAGTGGTTATGGTGTCTGCGGAGCGCTTGGAGCCCTCTGTAAGCGCTAGGACCATCCTTCAACGGAGGTACCCAGTCGGGGTGCCAGGTGATCCGTTACAACATACAAGACAATTACCAGTATTAACAATGGTACGGACTGCACCTTATCTAAGAACACAATAGGTATGTCCAATTTGTCTTTAAGCCCTTGTATTTGACTCTGTTGGAACCCCGAGGTAACAAGACTCTTAGTATGTTAACTGCGTTTGATAGAACATAAATCGGTGGGGTGGGAGTTGGAGGTGCCAAAAGCACAAGACAGTGGTTTAATGCTTGTGAAATGGCCAAATAATAGTTCTGTCTAATAGGCTCTGATCGATTTGGCCTAAAATGATACATGTGCCTCATTTATGTAAAATAGTGATCTAGATCCTCTCTATAGGGTGGGGACATGGAACAGATGACGTATCTATATAGCTCAAAAGCCAGAATTAATTCAGGTATAGTACATTTTTTGTCTAGGGTCCCCAGCTTTCAAAAGTACTGACAAGTCTGTAGCAGTACGCCTAGTTTTCTACAAGGTCTTGGGAGGCGATCAATAAGGAGACCAAACTGATGTCTTAGCCTTCCAGTATGTACTTCCTTATTAAAATGGGAACTAAATGTGCTGGTGTAATAACATGAGAAGAGGGAACGTGCTGGGTTGTAACTGGTGATGTTACCCATAGTTAATGGAAGTAAGGGGTATGACGAAGGGTAATCTGTGGTAGGGTTAGGAACTTCTGAGTTAGGAGATTCTAACTTCTTAAGTTTGTCGTCATCGTAATTCCCGAGCTGTGAGACTACGATGAAGAGTAAATGTGAAGGCCATGCTGGTGATAGTGTAACCCTGCATAAACTGGCAGCTTGCATAGTGCGAAGATATTAGCTAAATGAGGGGAAGTGAGACCCGCCACTGGATAAAGTGGTGGGAATGTTTGCCTTTTGGTGGCATGTAATAGATTCATATGAGGGGCCGTGACAGAGGTTGGAGAGGTTGAAGCGAGGCTCTAGCTATGAGTTAGGCCGATGGGGGAATACCTCTGCTTGAGGATGGGAATTGACCTCAAATGACTGAATTACATTTATGCTAGAATATGGTCCATACCAATACCCTTTACAGCCAGTAAGGAATGTAGGAGAATATAAATGTAATGAATTGATAGAAAGTATGTATCTTGCCAAACTAGTGTGTGGTTAAGCTTGAGAAAGGAATAGCACAGAGCAGAACCTAAAGACACAATGGGGATGCTAATGGGATATGTCCATAATGGTGTAAGTGCTAATTGAGATAAGTGTATAATGTACCTGTGTTGTGGTTAAGGATTAAAATGTCATCAACAACAGAGTGATTAGTAGGGATAATATAAACCTAGATAATAATGGAACTTATGATATGGGCATAAACCACTGTTGCCCCTGTGTGTCCTTACACAAAAAGGACCTGAAGTGTGTATGAGAAAGATGAGAACATCTCTAGTTTACTAGCATGAAGCAAAATATGTGAGATCTAGTAAGTGCCTGTGACAGGAGTAGTGGATTATATGAGGCTTAGGTAAAACAAATAGTGACTGTGACAGGCTGACTGTGACAGGCCGAGGAGGCCTGAATATGATTAAATGTACAATGAGAGGTTCAAGTTTCTCGAGAGTGCTGAGAGAGGGTCATATAGGAAGGAATTGTGTGGGCCTAACATGGCCTAGAGCAATAGTCAAACCACAGTATTATAAGGTTGTAGTAGACCCTTGTAAAGCTGAAAATGTATGTATTGACCCAAATGAGGGCCGGAATTGTGTTATAATGGATTGCCCATGGAGGGCCGTATATAACATATAAAGTGAAGGCTGCATGTAGAGGTATTGCAGCAGAAGGCCAATAATGGCAAATGTAAGTCTTGAGCTGCCGGGTGGATGATCGGCTAAATGAGATGTACTGATTATGGCATGAACAAATGTAGGTTAATCATACCAAGGTTGCAGTAGTTGTGAAATGGATTGTGAATTGCGTATGGACAGTAGTGATACTCCGGTTTTCGATCTGGTGTTTGATCTGGTTTTATTTATTTATTATTTATTTTTTTACACAGAATGGTGTACTTAAATTCTCGAAAACAGGTTTACTTGCAAAACGTGTCACTTAAGACTGGAGAGAGGGACGCTCGCCAGCAGGGAGTCCCTGGGGCTGTGAGTCTGTCTCACAGCCGCAGAGTTCCCGCTGGCCGCATGGAAGTCCATGCCAACCAATTGGAGAAGGAGTGCTCATTCAAACGGGGATTGCGCCATTCTCCTGGTTGGTCAGCACGAGTAAAGCGCTGATTGGTCGCCGCGGGGAGCGAGCGACCAATCCGAGAACAAGCGCATGTTCAAACTGGGTTTCACGCCTTCTCTTTTGATTGGGCTGCAAAACCCCTCTCCCCTCTGAGCACCGATTGGTGCAGCTAAGTTTCGCACCCTTTCTTCGGATTGGGCGGTAAAACTCCTTCCTCCCCCTAATGCTGATTGGCGCAACTTGGTTCGCACCATTTCAGCTGATTGGTTGTTGCTTGGTTTTGGGCGCGAAGTTTGAATTCGCTGGACCAAACCAAGCAACACCATGGAACTAATTTCAGGAATGTACAGAGTCTTGAGCCCCAGACTTTCTACGCTGATATCTTTGGCTCTGTACACCGATCACCCCGCTTTTTGCAGGGGACCTAGGGGGAGACCCGAGGCTATTCATACATATAAAGTGTAACCCTGTACCCCCTTCCCGTCCTGGAAGCTGAGCCCTAAAGTTGGAGCCCCACATATGATGTTTACTCATGCGTGTCCCTGTGTCCTGTTAGCCATCTCCCGCTCTGGGAGATACTATCTGTTCCCCAGCCACCTCCTGCATGAGATTGTGTTGTGTTGGATGGAGATCCCCTGTGGGGGTCTGTGCATAAAAATCTGTGTGCCCAAATAAACATTGTCAAAGATTGTATCCTGGAACTGTGTCCCGTCCAGTTACTGGGGAAATAAGTCTGACATATTCTAACCAAAGGGGATAACTAGCCAGGTTACCCAGGTCCCGCTACAACTTGTGGCAAGCGGCGGTATCCCATGTCCCTGCCAGCAGACCCATGGACTACAGTACTCTAAAACGACCTACACTGCAAGACTTGTGTGAAGCCAGAGGGATAACGTCTGGCGGTCGTAACAAGGCCGAATTGACTGCTGTGCTCATGGAGGACGACCAGGCACGCAGCGAGGCAACTACCCCCCAGCCAGGGGCCAGAGATAAGGAGGAATTGCGCAAGGAGGTGGATCGTTGCCTGGCATATTACAGAGAGCCACCCTCAGGGGAGATCGTCAGCAGGACCTTACCAGAGGTGCAAGCCCATGTCCATAGCCAAAAGACATAGGGTGACCCCTATTGAACCCCGATGGAGGATGGATGGAAGAGAGGGCGCCAGGAAGCACAACCACCCCGGCCTGCAAACTACTGAAATAGATATTAATTTATCCGGAGATATGTTCAGGTGGAAACCAAATTGACACTTTTATTACGAGCTTCTCGGAGAAAGTAATCAGACCAGACAGTTTTTGATTCAAAGATTACTTCCCTATTTTATTGTGTAAGCTTACCGATTATATACTATTTTGTAAAGACAGCTTTCTGACTTGCGTGCCAAAAACTGGATGGGTGAAGTCACACTGTACCATAAAAGGAAATTACAGAACCAAGCATATTTCAATGGTGTTATATATATATATATATATATATATATATATATATATATATATATATATATATATATATAAAACATTAGGACATCAGAGGGGGGGTTGAGGGTAAAGCTGCAATCGTCTCCTCAGAAATCACAGAATGTCACAAGTCATGATTTTATGCTACTTGTGCTTATTTGTCAGACAGTCGAAACTAGACTTAAAGTTCAAAAGCATAACATGAAAATATAAACAGACTGGACATCCGGTCATCTTAGTAGCTTGAGCCTGGGGTCAAGGTACCTATCATTATAATTCCATTACACTACTGTACAATGCCTTCAAAGAGTTCAAGGAAGCAGAAGAAGGCATCGATGACTTCTTACAAGATTTTGAGCGCCAGTGCCTAGTCCAAGACATGGACTCCACCGACTGGGTCACCATCCTGGCCAGTAAATTAGTGGGGAAGGTAGAGGATGCCTACCGGGCTGTACCAGAAGACCAGATCAGGGACTATCCCTTTATCAAACAGATTTTCCTGGCCAGGTATGCTGTCACCCCCGAGCAATACCGCCAAAAGTTTAGGGAGACCCAGAAAGGGGAGAAGGACTCCCATGCAGAGTGGGCATGCCACATCACAAGGACCACCCAGAAATGGCTCAACTTCCATCAAGCCAAGTCCCCGGAGGAGATTACCCAGCTCATCATGCTGGAGCAATTCTTCAAAGGGCTTCCCAATGACATACGAGAATGGGTGAGAGACCGACAGCCCCAGACCCTCACCGAGGCGGCTCGGCGGGCCGATGAATATATCGACACCCGGCGGCCCCAGTGCCCAGTGGCCCCTGTGTCCTACAGACCAACCATCTGACCGCTGGTCCAGCCCCACCCCGTGGCCACAGTTACCTTTCGTGGACCCCCGGTCCGAGCACCCCCACAGCGCATCTATCCTCTGGGCACCATTCCAAACCCTACACCCGGGCCGCACATACCCACTACCTAAACCCCGAGCCCCAGGAACATACCCCTGACTCTGGGATGCCCCCCTGAATTTGAAAGGAAGGTAGCCTCCGACATAAAAGGTTACAAGGATAAAGCCAGCACAAGAGAGGTAGGGAAAGAGGGGGAATGGTACACCTGGGAAGGAGGGCGGTTATACCACATAGCAGTGAGGAAGGAACCAGCTACAGCCCCTACTACCACCAAGCAGCTGGTGGCACCAGAGAAGTATCGGTATGAGCTGCTGAAGCTAGCTCACGATATCTCCTTGGCAGGACATTTGGACATGAGCCGGACAGCGTCTTGGCTCCCCCGAAGCTTCTTCTGGCCAGGCATTTACCAGGATCTGAGGCAGTACTGCCAGACCTGTGATGTCTGCCAGAGTGGGGAAGCGGGGGGGACCGGCACAGGGCCCACCTCCATCCCCTACCTATTATTGAAGATAAGGTAAAGCTTTTTTCCCAAGCTGTGTAATTTGACTCATAACTCTCTGGTTACTTTCAATCCACCAATCAGAGTGTTATGAGTCAAATTACACATCCTGGGAAAATTTCAAAGATCCGTTCGGCAGAGTAGCTGTCGACATCATAGGTCCTCTAGCCAAGCCTAGTCCATGTGACGAGACCAATCTCGCCACATTGTCTTGGAGGAGCCTGGTTGTCTGCCTGCTGCCTTTGGATTATGGACCGGCAGTTAAACAGTTAATTTTACAGTGCAGAAAGAGTTATTCATTCCTTTCTGCACAGCCGTTCGGTAGATTCTATCTACCGAACAAACAGCCTTTTATCCGCCTCCCCAGAGCCATGGGAAGCCGTCCGGCACCATTAATTGGCCACCCAGAAGCTGGCGTGTGCCCTCCATTTACCTCCCTGAAGTTGCGGTTAACCGCAGCTTAATTGATTGTTACTGTGTGGCCGCGGTTACACTTAGCGGCCGCTTGGTGGCAGTGTTATGGAGTTCCCCGGACGGCCAGCGGTGCTCAGCCCAGAATCAGTGCACTAAAAGCGGACACTTTTACGTGCAGGCACCACTGAGCCTCCAGCCCCCTGGTTCCTATTCGTGCATATTTAACCGAATACATGTTAATTCGGTAGTTTGTATATGTGAATGTTAACACAGATAGCACAGCCATGGAGCCAATTCGTGTAATTAAAGACTTTGGCTTCATGGCAATTGATTTGTGTGAATAGGATCTGAGCGCTATTCGGTGGTTTTGTGCGCTCAGATCCCAGCTATCTGGGGATATGTGACATGTCTGTGTTTTATGTATAAAATGTGTCTTTATGTATTTTAAAGTAATATTGTATCTTGTGTTCACCATGTGCATAATGGCGATTTGCCTTTGTCCTGGGAGATAATTGAATTACTTATCAATTATCTCCAGGGCAGAGGGGAGGAAGCCAGGATGCATTGTGGGGATGTTTTCCTGCTGTATGTCTGTAATTGGTACTTGTCTGTCTTTTGTCACAGTCTTTCATCTGGTCCCCTAGGGGAGTGTCCACCAGGTGGGAGACCTGCATAAATACAGGGGCAGGTAGCCCTCAAACAGACCACTGCTTGACTCTCAACACGGAGCCTTGTCTCGTTCTTGGGGGGATTCACTGTATGCTGATAGAGACTGATTGCCAGGAGTGTAAGCCGCTTGGGAGCTTTTCCTGTTCGTCTGCTAGCAGCTATTCGTGAGGTTCCAGTTCGGGAGTTTGGAGTGCTACCTTATTCCCTTGTATGCAGTTCGGGAGTTTGGTGCATTCACTTATATCCAATTCGTGAGTTTCTACAGTAGCTGTGCCTGTCTTTGAAAAGGGGATTATCGCCTAAACGATTTTAACCCCTTGTCTGCTGAAACGGTCCGTTACAGTCCCTCTGGGAAGAAGTACATTCTGACCATCGTGGCAGTCGCCCTGAGCAATATTCAGGCAGAGACTGTGGCCGAAGGCCTGATGTGAGTGTTCTCCCGGATGGGTTTTCACCAGGAGATTCTCTTGTACCAGGGCACCCAGTTTACCTTCGAAATGACCCACCAACTGTGGAGGTTGTGCGGCATTACACCAATTTTGAGCTCCACTTACCACCCCCAGACCAATGGTCTGTGTGAGCACTTCAATGGTACATTGGAGCAAATGCTCTGTACCTTTGCAGCGACTCACAAAGATTGGGAGAGATTTCTCCTGTTTGCTTATCTGGAGGTGCTGCAGGAATCGACTGGGTTCTCCCCGTTCAAACTAATGTTCTGGCGGAGAGTGAGGTGACCCTTAGATCTAGTGCGGGAGTACTGGGAGGGATCCGGGGAACAGGAAGGGACCCCCATCGTTCCCTATGTGCTGGAGTTTAGAGACCGGCTGGAGGAACTCACCAATCTGGTGCGAGGGAACCTCCAGGTGGCCCACAGGCGCCAGTGCACATGGTACAATTGGGGGGGCGCCAGGTGCCATAGCTTTCAAGTCGGACAGAAGGTATTGGTGCTGAAACCCATCCAACGTGACAGGCTATAAACTGCCTGTCAGGGCCCATACCGGGTAGTGGAACAGAAAGAGGACACTATCTATGTGATCGGCCCATGCTCAGGTACCGGAGTCCGACGCCTGTTGCATGTGCACATGCTCAAGCCCTACCACGAGTGGACAGAGGATGTCGCCGCCGTTTGCACGCCAGCCTCTGAAGATTATGGCAATCTTCCGATGTCTGACCTCCTAGAGGATGGGACGCAGGCAGGGTCCATAGAATAGGCCTAGTTAGGGGACCGACTAACCCCACCCTGCAATTGGGCTCAGAGCACTCTGGTTTAAGCCATCCAATCAGAGTTCTCTGACAGGTAAATGAAGAGACTGACAGGTAAGTCTCTACATTTACCTATCACAGCACTCTGATTGATTGGTGGATTTCAAGCTAACCAGAGTGCTCTGTGTAATTAAACACGCTGTGTAATTTGGCTCGTAACTCTCTGGTTACTTTCAATCCACCAATCAGAGTGTTATGAGTCAAATTACACAGCCTGGGAAAATTTAAAATAACTTTCCCATGCTGTGTAAAATGACACAGAGCACCCTGATTGGTTGGATTTCAAGCTAACCAATCAGAGTGCTGCGACAGGTAAATGTAGAGACTTACCTGTCAGAGCACTCTGATTGGATGGCTTAAACCAACCAACCAGAGTGCTCTGAGCCTAATTGCAGGGCGGGGCAAGGCTTTACAAGCCTTCCCCGCTCCGCAGAGCTCAGTCTGTGCGGAGTCCTCCATGGGTGCAGATGGGATTATTTTTCTGGCGCTTGGATTTTTTTTTTCTTCAAAGTGCGACGGTTATTATGGATTTTTATTTGGCCTTTTTTGGGGCTGAAAAAAAAAGATTTTAGAAGAAAGAAGACATCAAAGGGTAAGTTTTATTTTTATTTTTTTTATCAGGTGCCTAGTAAAGCCTTGCCCCGCAATTAGGCTCAGAGCACTCTGGTTGGTTGGTTTAAGCCATCCAATCAGAGTGCTCTGACAGGTAAGTCTCTACATTTACCTGTCGCAGCACTCTGATTGGTTAGCTTGAAATCCAACCAATCAGGGTGCTCTGTGTCATTTTACACAGCATGGGAAAGTTATTTTAAATTTTCCCAGGCTGTGTAATTTGACTCATAACACTCTGATTGGTGGATTGAAAGTAACCAGAGAGTTACGAGCCAAATTACACAGAGCACTCTGGTTAGCTTGAAATCCACCAATCAATCAGAGTGCTGTGATAGGTAAATGTAGAGACTTACCTGTCAGTCTCTTCATTTACCTGTCAGAGAACTCTGATTGGATGGCTTAAACCAGAGTGCTCTGAGCCCAATTGCAGGGTGGGGTTAGTCGGTCCCCTAACTAGGCCTATTCTATGGACCCTGCCTGCGTCCCATCCTCTAGGATGTCAGACATCGGAAGATTGCCATAATCTTCAGAGGCTGGCGTGCAAACGGCGGCGACATCCTCTGTCCACTCGTGGTAGGGCTTGAGCATGTGCACATGCAACAGGCGTCGGACTCCGGTACCTGAGCATGGGCCGATCACATAGATAGTGTCCTCTTTCTGTTCCACTACCCGGTATGGGCCCTGACAGGCAGTTTATAGCCTGTCACGTTGGATGGGTTTCAGCACCAATACCTTCTGTCCGACTTGAAAGCTATGGCACCTGGCGCCCCCCCAATTGTACCATGTGCACTGGCGCCTGTGGGCCACCTGGAGGTTCCCTCGCACCAGATTGGTGAGTTCCTCCAGCCGGTCTCTAAACTCCAGCACATAGGGAACGATGGGGGTCCCTTCCTGTTCCCCGGATCCCTCCCAGTACTCCCGCACTAGATCTAAGGGTCACCTCACTCTCCGCCAGAACATTAGTTTGAACGGGGAGAACCCAGTCGATTCCTGCAGCACCTCCAGATAAGCAAACAGGAGAAATCTCTCCCAATCTTTGTGAGTCGCTGCAAAGGTACAGAGCATTTGCTCCAATGTACCATTGAAGTGCTCACACAGACCATTGGTCTGGGGGTGGTAAGTGGAGCTCAAAATTGGTGTAATGCCGCACAACCTCCACAGTTGGTGGGTCATTTCGAAGGTAAACTGGGTGCCTTGGTACAAGAGAATCTCCTGGTGAAAACCCATCCGGGAGAACACTCACATGTTTTTCCACATTATTCATAACTTTAAAAGTATGCATCACATTCACATAAAACTTACATTTTCAGAATCAGCATACTCCAAATACAAACAAATTATCCAAATTGGTCCAGTGGTTCATAAGATAGACTATTTTGGCCACATCTGCGGAGTACCACAGTGGTTTCTTGAATTTTTTGCTTTTACTGACAAGCCTAATGCAATTTTCTGTTGCCTTCAGTAGTGCAACTTTTAAATAATCCCATTTCTCTTGGACTCCATTTAAATTGCTCCAGTCTGATAATGACTCCATTACACATATTCTAATTTTAGAAGAGTCTGTTTTTCTAAAGTCTAAAACTTTTGTTTTTGTGTGGTGTGACTCAGTCACTGTTCTTATATTAAACCACACTGACTGATGATCACTGGATCCTAAACTTTCACGTACAGTAATATTGGATACCAAATCTCCATTTGTTAACACTAAATCTAGTATGGCCTCTTTACGAGTTGGCTCCTCAACGACTTGTTTTAGAGACAATCCCAGTAGGGAGTTTAGAATATGTGTGCTCCTGGCACAAGCAGCTATTTTTGTTTTCCAATTCACATCAGGAAGATTAAAGTCACCCATGATGATAACTTCCCCCTTCATTGTCATTTTAGCTATTTCCTCAACTAGTAGATTATCTAACTCTTCAATTTGTCCTGGAGGCCTATAAATCACACCTACACGAATTACTGTGTGATTACCAAATTCTAACGTAACCCAAACGGACTCTATGTTCACCTCACTAACTTTTATTAGGCTAGATTTTATGCTATCCTTCACATACAGGGCCACCCCTCCCCCTTTCCTGCCTTCCCTGTCTTTTCTATATAAAGAGTACCCTGGTATTGCTATGTCCCAGTCATTTTTCTCATTATACCATGTCTCAGTAACAGCGACTAAATCTACACTTCTCTCTCTCTCTCCATGTTCCCCCCTCTCCTTCTCTCTGTCTCCATGTCCCCCGCTCCTTCTCTCCATGTTCCCACTCTCCTTCTCTCTCTCTCTCCATGTTCCCCCTCTCCTTCTATCTCTCTCTCTGTTCCGCCTCTCCTTCTATCTCTCTCTCTGTTCCGCCTCTCCTTCTCTCTATGTTCCCCCCTCTCCTTCTCTCTATGTTCCCCCCTCTCCTTCTCTCTCTCTCTCTCTCTGTTCCGCCTCTCCTTCTCTCTCTCTCTCTGTTCCGCCTCTCCTTCTCTCTCTCTCCATGTCCCCCCTCTCCTTCTCTCTCTCTCCATGTCCCCCCTCTCCTTCTCTCTCTCTTTCCATGTTCCCCCTTCTCTCTCTCCATGTTACTCTCTCTCTCCATGTCCCCCCTCTCCTTCTCTCTCTCTCCATGTTCCCCCTCTCCTCTCTCTCTCCATGTTCCCTGTCTCCTTCTCTCTCTCTCTCTCCATGATCCCTGTCTCCTTCTCTCTCTCTCTCCATGTTCCCTGTCTCCTTTTCTCTCTCTCTCCATGTTCCCTGTCTCCTTCTTTCTCTCTCTCCATGTCCCCCCTCTCCTTCTCTCTCTCTCTCCATGTTCTGCCTCTCCTTCTCTCTCTCTCCATGTTCCCCCTCTCCTTCTCTCTCTCTATGTTCCGCCTCTCCTTCTCTCTCTCTCTCCATGTCCCCCCTCTCCTTCTCTCTCCATGTTCCCCTCTCTCTCTGTCCCCCCTCTCCTTCTCTCTCTCCATGTTCCCCCTCTCCTTCTCTCTCTCTCCATGTTCCCTCTCTCTCTCTCTCCATGTTCCCCCTCTCCTTCTCTCTCTCTCCATGTTCCTCCCTCTCCATCTCTCTCTCTCCATGTTCCCCCTCTCCTTCTCTCTCTCTCTCTCTCTAAGTGTTCCCCCTCTCTCTATGTTCCCCTCTCTCTCTCTCCATGTTCCCCCCTCTCCTTCTCTCTCTCCATGTTCCCCCTCTCCTTCTCTCTCTCTCCATGTCCCCTCTCTCTCTCTCCATGTTCCCCCCTCTCTCTCTCCTTGTTCCCCCCTCTCTCTCTCCATGTTCCCCCCTCTCTCTCTCTCTCCATGTTCCCCCCTCTCTCTCTCCTTGTTCCCCCCTCTCTCTCTCCTTGTTCCCCCCTCTCTCTCTCCATGTTCCCCCCTCTCTCTCTCTCCATGTCCCCCCCTCTCTCTCTCTCCATGATCCCACTCTCTCTCTCCATGTCCCCCCCTCTCTCTGTCCTTCTCTCTCTCTCTCCCCATGTTCCCCCCCTCTCTCTCTCTCCCCATGTTCCCCCCTCTCTCTCTCCATGTTCCCCCCTCTCTCTCCGTGTCCCCCCCCTCTCTCTCCGTGTTCCCCCTCTCCTTCTCTCTCTCTCTCTACATGTTCCCCCCTCTCTCTATGTTCCCCCTCTCTCTCTCTCCATGTTCCCCCCTCTCTCTCTCCATGTCCCCCTCTCTCTCTCCATGTTCCCCTCTCTCTCTGTCCCCCCTCTCCTTCTCTCTCTCCATGTTCCCCCTCTCCTTCTCTCTCTCTCCATGTTCCCTCTCTCTCTCTCTCTCTCTCCATGTTCCCCCTCTCCTTCTCTCTCTCTCTCTCTCCATGTTCCTCCCTCTCCTTCTCTCTCTCCATGTTCCTCCCTCTCCATCTCTCTCTCCATGTTCCCCCTCTCCTTCTCTCTCTCTCTCTCTCTCCATGTTCCCTCTCTCTCTCTCTCTCCATGTCCCCTCTCTCTCTCTCCATGTTCCCCCCTCTCTCTCTCCTTGTTCCCCCCTCTCTCTCTCTCTCCATGTCCCCCCCTCTCTCTCCATGTTCCCCCTCTCTCTCTCCATGTCCCCCCTCTCTCTCTCCTTCTCTCTCTCTCTCCCCATGTTCCCCCCTCTCTCTCTCTCCCCATGTTCCCCCCCTCTCTCTCCATGTTCCCCCCTCTCTCTCCGTGTCCCCCCTCTCTCCGTGTCCCCCCTCTCTCCGTGTTCCCCCCTCTCTCTCCCCCCATGTTCCCCCCTCTCTCTCTCCATGTTCCCCCCTCTCTCTCTCCGTGTTCCCCCTCTCCTTCTCTCTCTCTCTCTACATGTTCCCCCTCTCTCTCTATGTTCCCCCTCTCTCTCTCTCTCTCCATGTTCCCTCATCTCTCCATGTCCCCTCTCTCTCTCTCTCTCTCCATGTTCCCCCCTCTCTCTCCATGTTCCCCCTCTCTCTCTCCATGTCCCCCTATCTCTCTCTCCATGTTCCCCTCTCTCTCTGTCCCCCCTCTCCTTCTCTCTCTCCATGTTCCCCCTCTCCTTCTCTCTCCATATCCCTCCCTCTCCTTCTCTCTCTCCATGTCCCCCCTCTCCTTCTCTCTCTCCATGTTCCCCCTCTCTCTCTCCATGTCCCCCCTTTCTCTCTCTCCATGTCCCCCTCTCTCTCTCCATGTTCCCCCTCTCCCTCTCCATGTTCCCCCACTCCTCTCTCCATGTTCCCCCACTCCTTCTCTCTCCATGTTCCCCCCTCTCCTTCTCTCTCCATGTTCCCCCTCTCCTTCTCTCTCTGCATGTTCCCCCACTCTCTCTCTCCATGTTCCCCCTCTCCTTCTCTCTCCATGTTCCCCATCTCCTTCTCTCTCTCTCTCTCTCTCTCCATGGCCCCCTCTCCTTCTCTCTCTCCATGTTCCCCCCTCTCTCTCTATGTTCCCCCCTCTCTCTCTATGTTCCCCCTCTCCTTCTCTCTCTCCATGTTCCCCCTCTCCTTCTCTCTCTCCATGTTACCCCCTCTCCTTCTCTCTCTCCATGTTACCCCCTCTCCTTCTCTCTCTCTCCATGTTACCCCCTCTCCTTCTCTCTCTCTCTCCATGTTACCCCCTCTCCTTCTCTCTCTCCATGTTCCCCCCTTTCTCTCTCCATGTTCCCCCTCTCCTTCTCTCTCTCCATGTTCCCCCTCTCCTTCTCTCTCTCTCCATGTTCCCTCTCTCCTTCTCTCTCTCTCCATGTTCCCCCTCTCCTTCTCTCTCTCTCCATGTCCCCCCTCTCCTTCTCTCTCTACATGTTCCCCCTCTCTCTCCATGTTCCCCCTCTCTCTCTCTCCATGTTCCCCCTCTCTCTCTCCATGTTCCCTCATCTCTCCATGTTCCCCCCTCTCTCTCTCCATGTTCCCCTCTCTCTCTGTCCCCCCTCTCCTTCTCTCTCTCCATGTTCCCCCTCTCCTTCTCTCTCTCTCCATGTTCCCTCTCTCTCTCTCTCTCTCTCCATGTTCCCCCTCTCCTTCTCTCTCTCTCTCTCTCTCTCCATGTTCCCCCTCTCCTTCTCTCTCTCCATGTTCCTCCCTCTCCATCTCTCTCTCCATGTTCCCCCTCTCCTTCTCTCTCTCTCTCTCTCTCTCCATGCTCCCCCTCTCTCTCTCTCCATGTCCCCTCTCTCTCCATGTTCCCCCCTCTCTCTCTCCTTGTCCCCCCCTCTCTCTCTCCATGTTCCCCCTCTCTCTCTCTCCATGTCCCCCCCTCTCTCTCCATGTTCCCCCTCTCTCTCTCCATGTCCCCCCTCTCTCTCTCCTTCTCTCTCTCTCTCCCCATGTTCCCCCCTCTCTCTCTCTCCCCATGTTCCCCCTCTCTCTCTCCATGTTCCCCCCTCTCTCTCCGTGTCCCCCCTCTCTCCGTGTTCCCCCTCTCTCTCCCCCCATGTTCCCCCTCTCTCTCTCCATGTTCCCCCTCTCTCTCTCCGTGTTCCCCCTCTCCTTCTCTCTCTCTCTCTCCATGTTCCCTCATCTCTCCATGTCCCCTCTCTCTCTCTCTCTCCATGTTCCCCCCTCTCTCTCCATGTTCCCCCTCTCTCTCTCCATGTCCCCCTATCTCTCTCTCCATGTTCCCCCTCTCCTTCTCTCTCCATGTTCCCCATCTCCTTCTCTCTCTCTCTCTCTCTCTCCATGGCCCCCTCTCCTTCTCTCTCTCCATGTTCCCCCCCCTCTCTCTATGTTCCCCCCTCTCTCTCTATGTTCCCCCCTCTCTCTCTATGTTCCCCCTCTCCTTCTCTCTCTCCATGTTCCCCCTCTCCTTCTCTCTCTCCATGTTACCCCCTCTCCTTCTCTCTCTCCATGTTACCCCCTCTCCTTCTCTCTCTCTCTCCATGTTACCCCCTCTCCTTCTCTCTCTCCATGTTCCCCCTCTCTCTCTCCATGTTCCCCCTCTCCTTCTCTCTCTCCATGTTCCCCCTCTCCTTCTCTCTCTCTCCATGTTCCCTCTCTCCTTCTCTCTCTCTCCATGTTCCCCCTCTCCTTCTCTCTCTCTCCATGTCCCCCCTCTCCTTCTCTCTCTCCATGTCCCCCCTCTCCTTCCCCCTCTCCATGTTCCCCCTCTCCTTCTCTCTCTCTCTCCATGTTACCCCCTCTCCTTCTCTCTCTCTCTCTCTCCATGTTACCCCCCTCTCCTCTCTCCATGTTCCCCCCTCTCCTTCTCTCTCTCTCCATGTCCCCCTCTCCTTCTCTCTCTCTCCATGTTCCCCCTCTCCTTCTCTCTCTCTCCATGTCCCCCTCTCCTTCTCTCTCTCTCTCTCTCCATGTCCCCCGCTCCTTCTCTCTCTCTCCATGTTCCCCCTCTCCTTCTCTCTTTCTCCATGTTCCCCCCTCTCCTTCTCTCTCCATGTCCCCCCCTCTCTCTCTCTCTATGTTCCCCTCTCTCCTTCTCTCTCTCTATGTTCCCCCTTCTCCTTCTCTCTCTCTCTCTCTCCATGTTCCCCCTCTCCTTCTCTCTCCATGTTCCCCCCTCTCCTTCTCTCTCTCCATGTTCCCCCTCTCCTTCTCTCTCTCTCTCCATGTTCCCCCTCTCCTTCTCTCTCTCTCCATGTTCCCCCCTCTCCTTCTCTCTCTCCATGTTCCCCCCTCTCCTTCTCTCTCTCCATGTTCCCCCCTCTCTCTCTCTCTGTTCCCCCCTCTCCTTCTCTCTCTCTCTATGTTCCCCCTCTCCTTCTCTCTCTCTCCATGCCCCCCCTCTCCTTCTCTCTCTCTCCATGTTCCCCCTCTCCTTCTCTCTCTCTCCATGTTCCCCCTCTCCTTCTCTCTCCATGTTCCCCCCTCTCTCTCTCTATGTTCCCCTCTCTCCTCTCTCTCTCTATGTTCCCCCCTCTCCTTCTCTCTCTCTCTCTCCATGTTCCCCCTCTCCTTCTCTCTATCTCCATGTCCCCCCTCTCCTTCTCTCTCTCTCCATGTCCCCTCTCTCCTTCTCTCTAACTCCATGTTCTCTCCTCTCCATGTTCCCCCTCTCCTTCTCTCTCTCTCCATGTTCCCCCCTCTCCTTCTCTCTATCTCCATGTTCCCTCCTCTCTCTCTATGTTCTCCCCTCTCTCTATGTTCTCCCCCTCTCCTTCTCTCTCTCCATGTTCCCCCCTCTCCTTCTCCTTCTCTCTCTCTCCCCATGTTCCCCCTCTCCTTCTCTCTCTATCCATGTCCCTCCCTCTCCTCCTCTCTCTCTCTCCCCCTCTCTCTCTCTCTGTTCCCCCTCTCTCTCTATGTTCCCCCCTCTCCTTCTCTCTCTCCATGTCCCCCCTCTCCTTCTCTCTCTCTCCATGTTCCCTCTCTCTATGTCCCCCCCCTCTCTCTCCATGTTCCCCCCTCTCTCTCTCTATGTTCCCCCTCTCTCTCTCCATGTTCCCCCTCTCTCTCTCTCCATGTTCCCCCTCTCTCTCCTTCTCTCTCTCTCCCCATGTTCCCCCTCTCTCTCTCTCCATGTTCCCCCCTCTCTCTCTCTCCATGTTCCCCCTCTCTCTCTCCGTGTTCCCCCTCTCTCTCTCCGTGTTCCCCCTCTCCTTCTCTCTCTCTCTCCATGTTCCCCCTCTCTCTCTCCATGTCCCCCCTCTCTCTCTCTATGTCCCCCCTCTCCTTCTCTCTCTCCATGTCCCCCCTCTCCTTCTCTCTCTCCATGTTCCCTCTCTCCATGTTCCCCCTCTCTCTCTCCCCATGTCCCCCCTCTCTCTCTCTCCCCATGTCCCCCCTCTCCTTCTCTCTCTCCATGTCCCCCCTCTCTCTCCATGTTACCCCTCTCTCTCTCTCCATGTTACCCCTCTCTCTCTCCATGTTCCCCTCCCTCTCCCCATTCTCTCTCTCCATGTCCCCCCTCTCATGCCCCCCCCTCTCTCTCCATGTCCCCCCTCTCTCTCTTCATGTCCCCCCTCTCCTTCTCTCTCTCCATGTTCCCCCCTCTCTCTCTCTCCATGTCCCCCTTTCTCTCTCTCCATGTCCCCCTTTCTCTCTCTCCATGTCCCCCCTTTATCTCTCTCCATGTTCCCCCTCTCTCTCTCCATGTCCCCCTCTCTCCTTCTCCCTCTCTCTCCATGTTCCGTCTCTGTCTCTGTCTCTCTGTCTCTCTGTCTCTCTGTCTCTCTGTCTCTCTGTCTCTCTGTCTCTCTGTCTCTCTGTCTCTCTGTCTCTCTCTCTCTCTCTCTCTCTCTCTCTCTCTGTTTAAGACAGCTCGGCGCACAGATATGACGTGCTGGCTTTGCCCAAACTCCTTTAATTGATTTTTAGCAGTCTGCCCTTTTCAACCATGGCGCCATGCTGATCGCTTTTCGTGGCGTCAGTGTCTCTAATTGCCCCTAATTTGCATACTCCGCCCCTTCTTACTCTGGGATCTGCTCGGCTTTCAGTGACATCATAACCCTGCGCCGCAGAACTGTCTGAGCTGCTAGGTGAGAGAGGGGGGAACATAGAGAGAGAGAGAAGGGGAGAGAGAGGGGAACATAGAGAGAGAGAGAGAAGGGGAGAGAGAGGGGAACAGAGAGAGAGAGAGAGGGGGGGGAACATGGAGAGAGAGAAGGAGAGAGAGAGGGGGGGAACATAGAGAGAGAGAGAGAGAGAAGGGGAGAGAGAGGGGAACATGGAGAGAGAGAGAGAGAGAAGGGGAGAGAGAGGGGAACATGGAGAGAGAGAGAGGGGAACATGGAGAGAGAGAGAGAGAGAAGGGGAGAGAGAGGGGAACATGGAGAGAGAGAGAGGGGAACATGGAGAGAGAGAGAGAGAGAGAGAAGGGGAGAGAGAGGGGGGAACATGGAGAGAGAGGGGGGGGGAACATGGAGAGAGAGAGAGAGAGGGGGGAACATGGAGAGAGAGAGAGAGAGGGGGGAACTTGGAGAGAGAGAGAGAGAGGGGGGAACATGGAGAGAGAGAGAGAGAGAGAGAGAGGGGGGGGAACATGGAGAGAGAGAAGGGGAGAGAGAGGGGAACATGGAGAGAGAGAGAGAGAAGGGGAGAGAGAGGGGGGAACATGGAGAGAGAGAGAGAGGGGGGAACATGGGGAGAGAGAGAGAGGGGGGGACATGGAGAGAGAGAGAGGGGGGAACATGGAGAGAGAGAGAGAGGGGGGAACATGGAGAGAGAGAGAGAGAGGGTGAACATGGAGAGAGAGAGAGAGGGTGAACATGGAGAGAGAGAGAGAGGGGGGGGAACATGGAGAGAGAGGGGAACATGGAGAGAGGGAGAGAGAGGGGGAACATGGAGGGAGAGAGAAGGAGAGGGGGGAACATGGGGAGAGAGAGAGAGAAGGAGAGGGGAACATAGGGAGAGAGAGAGGGGGGGAACATGGAGAGAGAGAAGGAGAGAGAGGGGGGAACATGGAGAGAGAGAAGGAGAGAGAGAGGGGGGACATGGAGAGAGAGAAGGAGAGAGGGGGGCATGGAGAGAGAGAAGGAGAGAGAGAGGGGGGACATGGAGAGAGGGAGAGAGGAGGGAAAATGGGGAGAGAGAGAGAGAGAGAGGGGGGAACATGGAGAGAGGGGGGGACATGGAGAGAGAGGGGGGGACATGGAGAGAGAGGGGGGAACATGGAGAGAGAGAGGTACATGGAGAGAGAGAGAGAGGTACATGGAGAGAGAGAGGGGGACATGGAGAGAGAGAGAGAGGGGGGAACATGGAGAGAGAGAGGGGGACATGGAGAGAGAGGGGGGAACATGGAGAGAGAGGGGGAACATGGAGAGAGAGAGGGGAACATAGAGAGAGAGAGAAGGAGATGGGGGAACATGGAGAGAGAGAGAGGGGGGGACATGGAGAGAAAGAGAGAGAGAGGGGGGGAAACATGGAGAGAGAGAGAGGGGGGGAAACATGGAGAGAGAGAGAGAGGGGGGACATGGAGAGAGAGAGAGAGAGAGGGGGGAACATGGATAGAGAGAGGGGGGCCTGGAGAGAGAGAGAAGGAGAGGGGGAACATGGAGAGAAAGAGGGGAACATGGAGAGAAAGAGGGGAACATAGAGAGAGAGAGAGAGAGGGGAACATAGAGAGAGAGAGAGAGGAACATGGAGAGAGAGAGGGGAACATAGAGAGAGAGAGAAGGAGAGGGGGAACATGGAGAGAGAGAGAGGGGGAACATGGGGAGAGAGAGAGAAGGAGACGGGGAACATGGAGAGAGAGGGGGGAACATGGAGAGAGAGAGAGAGGGGGAACATGGAGAGAGGGGGGAACATGGAGAGAGAGAGGGGGAACATGGAGAGAGAGAGGGGGGAACATGGAGAGAGAGAGGGGAACATGGAGAGAGAGAGGGGGACATGGAGAGAGAGAGAAGGAGAGGGGGGAACATGGAGAGAGAGAGAAGGAGAGGGGGGAACATGGAGAGAAAGAGGGGAACATAGAGAGAGAGGAACATATAGAGAGAGAAGGAGAGGGGGGAACATGGAGAGAGAGAGAGGGGAACATGGAGAGAGAGAGGGGAACATGGAGAGAGAGAGAGGGGGAACATGGAGAGAGAGAGAGGGGGAACATGGAGAGAGAGAGAGAGAGGGGGGGGACATGGAGAGAGAGAGGGGGGGAATATGGAGAGAGAGAGGGGGAATATGGAGAGAGAGGGGGGGCATGGAGAGAGAGGGGGAATATGGAGAGAGAGGGGGGAACATGGAGAGAGAGAGGGGAACATGGAGAGAGAGAGGGGGACATGGAGAGAGAGAGAAGGAGAGGGGGGAACATGGAGAGAGAGAGAAGGAGAGGGGGAACATGGAGAGAAAGAGGGGAACATAGAGAGAGAGGAACATATAGAGAGAGAAGGAGAGGGGGGAACATGGAGAGAGAGAGAGAGAGAGGAACATGGAGAGAGAGAGGGGAACATGGAGAGAGAGAGAGAGGGGGAACATGGAGAGAGAGAGAGAGAGAGGGGGACATGGAGAGAGAGAGGGGGGGAATATGGAGAGAGAGAGGGGGAATATGGAGAGAGAGGGGGGGCATGGAGAGAGAGGGGGAATATGGAGAGAGAGGGGGGACATGGGGAGAGAGAGAGGGGGGACATGGGGAGAGAGAGAGGGGGGACATGGGGAGAGAGAGAGAAGGAGAGGGGGGAACATGGAGAGAGAGAGGGGAACATGGAGAGAGAGAGGGGAACATGGAGAGAGAGGGGGAACATGGAGAGAGAGAGGGGGGGAACATGGAGAGAGAGAGGGGGGAACATGGAGAGAGAGAGGGGGGGAACATGGAGAGAGAGAGGGGGGGAACATGGAGAGAGAGAGGGGAACATGGAGAGAGAGAGAGGGGAACATGGAGAGAGGGAGAGAGAGGGGGAACATGGAGAGAGAGAAAGGGGAACATGGAGAGAGAGAGGGGAACATGGAGAGAGAGAGGGGAACATGGAGAGAGGGAGAGAGGGAGAGAGAGGGGGAACATGGAGAGAGAGAGGGGGAACATGGAGAGAGAGAGGGGGGAACATGGAGAGAGAGAGGGGGAACATGGAGAGAGAGGGGGAACATGGAGAGAGAGGAGAGAGGGGGAACATGGAGAGAGGGGGGGACATGGAGAGAGAGAGAGGGGGGAACATGGAGAGAGAGAGAGAGAGAGGGGGAACATGGAGAGAGAGAGGGGGGGACATGGAGAGAGAGAGGGGGGGAACATGGAGAGAGAGAGGGGGGGAACATGGAGGGAGAGAGAGAGAGAGAGAGAGAGGGGGTGAACATGGAGAGAGAACATGGAGAGAGAGAGAGAAGGAGAGGGGGGAACACGGAGAGAGAGGGGGGAACACGGAGAGAGAGAGAGGGGAACGTGGAGAGAGGGAGAGAGAGGGGGAACATGGAGAGAGAGAGGGGGGGGACATGGAGAGAGGGGGAACATGGAGAGAGAGAAGTAGAGAGGGGGAACATGGAGAGAGAGAGAGAGAGAGGGGAACATGGAGAGAGAGAGAGAGGGGGGGACATGGAGAGAGAGGGGGGGGAACATGGAGAGAGAGGGGGGGAACATGGAGAGAGAGGGGGTGAACATGGAGAGAGAGAGAGAGAGAGGGGGAACATGGAGAGAGAGGGGGAACATGGAGAGAGAGGGGGAACATGGAGAGAGAGAGAGGGGGGGGGAACATGGAGAGAGAGAGAGAGGGGGGAACATGGAGAGAGAGAGAGAGGGGGGGAACATGGAGAGAGAGAGAGAGGGGGGGAACATGGAGAGAGAGAGAGGGGGGGGAACATGGAGAGAGAGAGAAGGAGGGGGAACATGGAGAGAGGGGGAACATGGAGAGAGAGGAGAGAGGGGGAACATGGAGAGAGAGGAGAGAGGGGGAACATGGAGAGAGAGGAGAGAGGGGGAACTTGGAGAGAGAGAAGTAGAGAGGGGGAACATGGAGAGAGAGAGAGAGAGGGGGGACATGGAGAGAGAGAGAGGGGGGGACATGGAGAGAGAGAGAGAGAGAGAGAGAGAGGGGGGGACATGGAGAGAGAGAGAGAGGGGGGACATGGAGAGAGAGAGGGAGGGACATGGAGAGAGAGAGAGAGGGGGGGACATGGAGAGAGAGAGGGGGTGAACATGGAGAGAGAGAGAGGGGGGGGGACATGGAGAGAGAGAGGGGGTGAACATGGAGAGAGAGAGAGAGAGAGGGGGGAACATGGAGAGAGAGGGGGGGACATGGAGAGAGAGAGAGGGGGGGACATGGAGAGAGAGAGAGAGGAGAGGGGGAACATGGAGAGAGAGAGGAGAGGGGGAACATGGAGAGAGAGAGGAGAGGGGGAACATGGAGAGAGAAGGAGAGGGGGAACATGGAGGGGCCGCTCTTGTTTGCAGTGATGTTTGTCAAAACCCTTTTGTTTTCATTGTTTTTCATTTCCTTTATATTTATTTGATAAAATACTCAGACTGTTAATTTATTTTCTGTGTAGCTCAATTTCTCTCATATCTGTCCATTTTGCTGTAAGTTATGATTTGTTTCAAGAATAGTTTTTTCCCCCACAAGGTCTTCATCTCCAGAGAGACTAGAGTCTAGTGTTTGGAGAAAGCAAGTCATTTTCATTGGGTATCTGAAATAATAGATCAGGGTGGTGCAGTAGACATTGCTTACCTATGGAAACGGAACTCCAGTCCTTTTGTCCCCTGTTCCCGCCTCTTAGTGTCCCCTCCCCTTCCCAGAAGTCTCTGTTTCTGAGGAGTCGTAGCGCGGGAAACTTCCCGCCTCTTTACCCCCAGTGAAAAAGAGCCCGCCAATCTCCGCCATTGTCCCCAAAGGATGTCCCCACCCATCTCAGGGACCCCCAGAACAGTAACCTCCAGAACAGTAACCTCCATGAACAGCCACCGTTAGCAGGGTCCCTGTGTGAAACCAGATAAGGGAAGCGTCTCCTTTCGAGACATGAATTCTCACCCTTGACGGCGTTCGCCTATACAAACGGTGGCCACCCAGAGAAGCACTCATTAATTACTTCCCTTTCAGTTTCACACTATGTTGTGAGTTGCCAACGTTCGAATTAATGGTTGTGAACATTCCAACGGGTGCCTGGTGTAACAGATCACCTGGCACCCCGACTGGGTACCTCCGTTTGACGGATGCTCCTAGCGCTTCCTGAGGGCTCCAAGCACTCCAGCCGACACCATAACCACCGTAGACCCCACGAACTACCGCAGCTTGGTTGGGGTCTCGCCGTCTCCTTCCCACCCTGGACCTCCAACCAGGTTCCAGTGGGTGAACCTCTCTTCTAAGAGAGGGAAGCAGACACAAGCTCTTAAAAGAGCTTAGAAGGGATTATCCAAGGGAGCATGCAGAGCATAGCAATCCCTTGTAGTGATATAGCAATACCCCCAATAAGAGACAGGACTATAGATTGAGAGTGAAGAATAACTAGCTTTTAATGAAACACTCTGCTTTTATGCCCATTTTACACACATAGTACCGCCCACAGGGTCTTGAAGAACAACCAATCAGACACGTATAATATAATAAAACACTCCCTGTAACAGAACATTATCATACCCTGAGCTCTGTGGAATAATACAGTGAATTACATTATAAAGCATCTGTTCGGTAGTTTGAAAACTGATACGCAAATAGGCGAACACCGCTGAGACCTCCATACAACCGTAACTTTGTGCTGTAACTGTCAGGGTACCTGTGGTCTCTACCTCTGAAAGAGGTAGAGACTTAGCTGTTCCTCCATCCAGACGGCCTGATGGCTCCCTTCTCCACGGTCTATCCGGTCATGCAAGGCCGGCCGCGAGGGAGTGACTGCCTTTTACAGCATCTAGGCAGGAAGTTGTCATCAGGACACTCCTCCGGAACGACCTGTCACTCAATTGCTGCAGGACCAATCAGGACGCCTCGGAGGCGTGGTTACTGCTCTGAACAGGGTATTTAACAGAGCTTCTTTCATTAGCTCATTGCCCTGTCGTGGTTCTAGCTTGTTCTAGTCACTCAGTGCTTGTGTATTCTATTATCCCTTTTGGTTTTGACCCGGCTTGTTTACCTTACTCTGCTTATCTCTGTTACCCTTGATTCGGCTTGTCTCTCGCTTACCTGTCTTCTGTTACCCTCGACCTCGGCTTGTCTTTGACCATTCTATACTGTACTACTTACGTTAGTCCGGCCATTCTAAGGTCCGGTATACGTATCTGGCTACTGTTTGTACTCTGCGTGTTGGATCCCTGTCCCGATCCTGACATTACGACAGGGCCAATGGATCCTGCAAGTACAAACAGTCAGCTGGCTTCTCCTGATCCTAGGTTTGAAGCCATGGATCACAGAATGGATCAGATGGCGCTTGCGCTACAGGCTCTATTATCTCGTGCCAATAACCCACCAGAGGAGATACGTAATACCCCTGTTTCTCCTGTCGGTTCAGGTCTAGAGGTAGCCACAGTGGGTGCTTCTTCTCGCATTACCCCCCCAGTACGCTATGGTGGGGCTCCTGAGAAGTGTCGTGGTTTCTTAAACCAAATTAGTATCCACTTTGAATTGCAACCTCGCTCTTATCCTACAGATAGGGCAAAGGTAGGATTTATTATCACCCTACTTATTGAGAAAGCTCTGAGATGGGCCAACCCATTATGGGAGAACGATAACCCATTAGTTTATAACTATAACGCCTTTGTAGCTGCTTTTAGAAGAACATTTGACCCTCCAGGTAGAAAGGTTAATGCAGCCAGATTACTGTTGCGTCTGAAACAGGAGAACCGAACACTGGTGGATTATGCACTAGAGTTCAGGTCTCTGGCATCAGAGGTCAAGTGGAATGAGCAGGCGTATATGGATGTATTTTTGAATGGATTATCTGAAGTAATCCTTGATGAGGTTGCTACCAGAGAACTCCCCGAGAATTTAGAGGATTTAATTTCGTTCATCTCTCGTATAGATGAATGTTTAAGAGAGAGACAGAACACTCGAGAGAGGAACCGGAGACCTTCTTTTAGGTTAGCCCCCGCTTTTCCAAGTCCTGACTCCACGGTATCTTTGCTTCCTGAACCTATGCAGATAGGGTATACCCGCCTCTCTGAGGAGGAAAGACAGTACAGGAGAAGAGAGGGTTTGTGTATGTAAGGGTCATTTACTCTCGAACTGTTCTAACCGCCCGGGAAACGCTCGCACCTAAGTCTCTCTAGAGGACAGGCCTTGGGTGTTTCTATATTGTCCTCTACTCCTAATTATAAAGATCACAGGCTTCTGCTACCAGTTTCCTTAACTTGCGGGAGGGAAGTAGTAAGGGCTATGGCTTTGATAGATTCCGGTGCTGCTGAGAATTTTATCGACCAAGCCTTTTCTAGTAAAAACAATTTCCCATCCCAGTTAAGGGAGACACCCTTGGCCGTTGAGGCCATAGATGGTAGACCACTACTAGACCCTGTTATCTTTCGTGAGACCATACCCATTGATTTAAATGTTGGTATCCTACACGTGGAGAAGTTATCTCTTCTGCTCATTTCGTCTCCTTCCGTTCCCATAGTTCTGGGGAATCCATGGTTGAAAGAACATAACCCTATTATCGATTGGGAGTTAGGGGAGATACTCTCGTGGGGCCAGGGCTGCCAGGATCGGTGTTTGTGCAAGGTTTCTCCATTAGCTAATATTAACATACAGGAGAATCCTACTCAGTCCACAGAAAGACAAATACCAGACCTTTACCTAGACTTAAGGGCAGTGTTTGACAAGAAGAATGCCGATTCTTTGCCGCCACACAGGTCATTTGACTGTAAAATTAAGCTTCTACCCGGGACTATGCCTCCGAGGGGCCATGTATATCCTTTGTCTGTTCAGGAAAACTCGGTTCTAGAAGAGTATATTCAGGAGAATTTAGAAAAGGGATTCATCAGGAGGTCTTCTTCTCCGGCCGGGGCGGGGTTCTTTTTCATTAAGAAGAAGGATGGCACGCTGAGACCTTGTATCGATTACCGAGGCTTGAATAAAATAACTGTCAGAAATGCCTATCCTATCCCACTGATTACCGAGTTATTTGATCGTCTTAAGGGCTCCAAAATCTTCACCAAGTTAGATCTCAGAGGGGCTTACAATTTGGTGAGAATCCAGCAAGGTCACGAGTGGATGACGGCATTCAATACCCGGTATGGCCATTACGAATACACTGTTATGCCATTTGGACTATGCAATGCTCCTGCAGTATTTCAGGATTTGATTAATGAGGTACTTAGGGAGTTTCAGCATGATTGTGTTATTGTTTACCTGGACGACATACTAATACACTCTAAGGAGATTGAGACTCACCATAGACAGGTCAGAAAGGTGTTACACAAACTTCTGCAACATGGTCTATACTGCAAATTGGAGAAGTGCAGTTTTGATCAGTCTCAGGTAGACTTTCTTGGGTACGTGATTTCTGGGGAAGGTTTTAAAATGGATCCTGGTAAACTCCAATCTATTTTAGACTGGCCTTTGCCCAAAGGACTCAAGGCTATCCAAAGGTTTATTGGTTTTTCCAACTACTATAGGCGCTTCATTAAGGGTTACTCCTCTATCATTGCGCCTATTACCAATATGACCAAACAAGGGGCGGATACTAAGTTCTGGTCTGAGGAAGCTCTTGGTGCTTTTAAGACTCTCAAGGAACTTTTTGCCTCAGCTCCCATTCTAGTTCATCCTGATACGACTCTGCCTTTCTTGCTCGAGGTCGATGCTTCTGAGACAGGAGTTGGGGCTGTTCTGTCTCAAAGGTTAGGGGTGGATAAACCGTTACACCCTTGTGGTTTCTTCTCTAAAAAAATTTCTGGGCCTGAGAGCAGATATGACATCGGGGAGAGGGAACTGTTAGCGGTCATTAAGGCTTTAAAGGAGTGGAGACATTTACTGGAAGGGACACTACACCCTGTTACTATTCTAACGGATCATAAGAACTTGTCTTATATTGGGGAGGCTAAGCGCTTGTCCGCCAGGCAGGCTCGCTGGGCCTTGTTCCTCACTCACTTTAATTATGTACTTACGTATAGACCTGGTTCTAAGAACTCTAAAGCCGATGCTTTGTCTCGTCAATATGAACCATCCACTATAACTGAACCACTTCTGTCCTCCATAGTTCCTAAGGGGAATATCATTGCGAACACGAATCTCAGGATTCACTCTCCATTGCTTTCTGAGATCATGAAGTTTCAGCATTTGGCACTCAAACAGACCCCTGGGGATCGACACTTCGTTCCTGCCGCTCTCCAACTGGAGGTGCTACGCTGTCTCCATAACAGCAAGGTGGCTGGGCATCCTGGCATCCGCAAGACTTATGTGCTGGTCTCTAAAGATTTTTGGTGGCCTGACTTACGCAAGGATATTAAAGAATTCATCGGGGCATGTGAAGTTTGTACCAAGACCAAGCTACCCCATTCGCTTCCATGCGGATTTCTGCACCCTTTAGAGGTTCCTGAAAAGCCTTGGTCCTGTCTGGCAATGGACTTCATTGTTGATTTGCCTATCTCTAAAAAGCAGACTGTCATCCTCACTGTGGTAGACAGATTTACTAAAATGGCTCATTTCATTCCCTTACCTAAACTCCCATCTTCGCCCGAGTTAGCGGAGATATTCGCCAGGGAGATTTTCCGTTTGCATGGGATACCTTCCCAAATTGTCTCTGACAGAGGCTCCCAATTTGTTTCCCGTTTTTGGAGATCATTCTGCTTCCAACTAGGCATCAAATTGAATTTCTCCTCTGCCTATCATCCTCAGTCCAATGGAGCGGCTGAACGCACTAACCAAAAAGTTGAACAATATTTACGTTGTTTCGTTTCAGAACACCAGGACGATTGGGTCGGTTTGATTCCTTGGGCGGAGTTTGCACATAACAATCTCATTTGTGATTCTACGCATGCTAGCCCTTTTTTCTTGAATTATGGCTTTCATCCTTCCATCCTTCCTTCGGAGTCTTCTTCTCAAGGGATACCGTCGGTGGATGTTCATGTTGCCAATTTAAGAAAGTTGTGGGATCGAACTCGACAAATCCTTCTGCACAATTCTACGCTGGTTAAAAAACACGCTGACAAACGTAGAAGGGCAGCACCGGTGTTTGTTCCAGGCGATAGAGTATGGTTAAGTACTAGAAACATTCGGTTAAAAGTGCCGTCCATGAAATTTGCTCCTCGATATATTGGACCGTACAGGGTACTGTCTCAAATTAACCCAGTTGCGTATCGTTTAGCATTGCCTAATGCCTTACGCATTCCTAATTCATTTCATGTTTCCTTGCTAAAACCATTAATATGTAACAGGTTCTCCTCCACGATCGCCCCTCCCCGCTCAGTTCAGGTGGAGGGTCAGGAGGAGTATGAGGTCAATTCCATCGTTGATTCTCGAATCTCCCGGGGGAAACTGCAATATCTGGTCGATTGGAAGGGTTATGGTCCTGAGGAGAGAAGTTGGGTACCTCAGGAGGAGGTGCATGCTCCCCGTCTCCGCAGGGCGTTTCACTCTCGATTCCCTTCTCGCCCTGGTGTATTCCGCCCGGTGGGCGTATCTGAGAGGGGGGGTACTGTCAGGGTACCTGTGGTCTCTACCTCTGAAAGAGGTAGAGACTTAGCTGTTCCTCCATCCAGACGGCCTGATGGCTCCCTTCTCCACGGTCTATCCGGTCATGCAAGGCCGGCCGCGTGGAGTGACTGCCTTTTACAGCATCTAGGCAGGAAGTTGTCATCAGGACACTCCTCCGGAACGACCTGTCACTCAATTGCTGCAGGACCAATCAGGACGCCTCAGAGGCGTGGTTACTGCTCTGAACAGGGTATTTAACAGAGCTTCTTTCATTAGCTCATTGCCCTGTCGTGGTTCTAGCTTGTTCTAGTCACTCAGTGCTTGTGTATTCTATTATCCCTTTTGGTTTTGACCCGGCTTGTTTACCTTACTCTGCTTATCTCTGTTACCCTTGATTCGGCTTGTCTCTCGCTTACCTGTCTTCTGTTACCCTCGACCTCGGCTTGTCTTTGACCATTCTATACTGTACTACTTACGTTAGTCCGGCCATTCTAAGGTCCGGTATACGTATCTGGCTACTGTTTGTACTCTGCGTGTTGGATCCCTGTCCCGATCCTGACAGTAACTACCGAACAACCAGCCGTTCGGTAGTTATACTTAATCTTCTATGGGGATTTCAGCGAACACCGAGATTGTTGTGGATGGCAAGAATTTCGTGGAGTTTTAATAGGCAAACGGAGACCGACCGCAGGGCCAAAACTTGTGGAACTCTTTTCGTCTAGAAAACCTGTGCAGTCGGTCAAAACTTCAAAGACCCATAACTCCCGAACCCCTCAACCGAATGAGCTGAAATTTGGACATTTTGTTCCCCTAAACAAGAGCTACCAAGCGGTGCTGGACTTAAAGGTGTACCCCCTGTTTTTGGGGTACATCCAGAACTTGGGTAAAATACTGTATGCTATAATTATGTTATATGTTTATCTGAGGGGAGGAGACGTGGGGGTGGTAACATGTATATGATTGGTTATTTTCAACCTCCCCCTGGGTGTGTCCTGTTTGTACCTTTTTGTAATAAAAAGCAGGCTGGGTATTCCAGTCCTCAGTTCTTCTTGACCCTTCAAAACGTAGCCTCGTCTCGTTCTTGGAAGGGGATTATTTGGGAATATTACTCTGCTCTTTTTCAGCTGAACCTGACTCTCTCTCTGGATATCGTGGATGGGATTATACCAGCTTTACTTCTCTACAGCAGCTTGCAGGGAAAAGGACGTCTCCAACGGCAGATACCCTCTCTCTACCTGGGTAGCCGTTACACTCCCATTTAGGACAAACAAATCCTCCCCTCTGCCTGTGATATAATTACTGAACACAATGGGCTAACGTAATTATCACAGGCAGGAAAATACAGTTTTACACAATTTTCATAACTTTAAAAGTATACATCACATTCACATAAAATTTTCAGAATCAGCATACTCCAAATACAAACATATGTCAAAATCATATTGGAGATAATTGGTGTAACGGCTACCCAGGTAGTGAGAGGGTATCAGCCGTTGGTGACGTCCTTTTCCCTGCAAGCTGCTGTGTAAAAGTAAAGCTGGTATAATCCCATCCACGAGATCCAGAGGGAGAGTCAGGTTCAGCTGTAAAAAGAGCAGAGTAATATTCCCAAATAATCCCCTTCCAAGAACGAGACGAGGCTACGTTTTGAAGGGTCAAGAAGAACTGAGGACTGGGACACCCAGCCTGCTTTTTATTACAGTTGCATACAAAAAGAACACACCCAGGGGGAGGCATAAAATCACCAATCCTATACATGGTACAACCCACACATCCCCTCCCCTCAGATAAACAGTTAACATAATTATAATGTACACATTTTTATCCAAGTTCTGGATGTACCCCACGAAATCCTTGTCATCCACAGTTATCTTGGCGTTCGCCGGAATCCCCATATCAAGTTAAGTATAACTACCGAACGGCCGGTTGTTCGGTAGTTCCAGCACGAAGTTCTGGGCGCATGAAGGTCTCAGCGGTGTTCGCCTGTTTGCGTGTCCGTTTTTAGTTCCACGCGTTCACAGGCAAACACTGCTGTTCGTGCGCAAAATGGCCGCGAACACGTGCAAAGTCCCGAAATGGCGGCCACCTATTCAGAGCACAAAGAATTCGTGTGGAATCATACGAACGGCTGCCTTCTCCGGTAATGGCATTTCTCATGCAAAATATATTCGAATAACTCCAGCTGTGTTCGGTTATTTAAACAGTCCAGGCATGTAGCATAGTCCTGTTACAATTGGCTTAGCTGGATGTGGTAAGCCAACTATATCCAGGTACAGAAAATGTCTCTATTCACAACAACAGCAAAAATAAACAAAAATACATAATTCCTATCATACTGAACAGAACCCCACATTCAACCTATACCCAGATAGCTTGGATCTGAGCGCTCAATATATCCAAACAGCGCTCGGATCCCACAAACACAGTCAAATCGCCATGGGGTTTAGGTTTAGCATGGGCTGATGAGAGGGGGCCATAGTCAGGAGGCTGGCAATCAGTCTTCTCCATAAGCCAAGGACACAGGGCAATTTGTCACATAAAACCCCAGTTACAAACGGCAGTTTGTAACACCGGGGAGGTCCTCATTTGGGAACCGAACGAGGTGGGAAGCAATCCACGAATGCTCATCCTGGATGGCATTCATCTAACGAATGGGCTGCCACCCAGGGGAGGCACGTGCCGAGGCTTCTCTTGCGGTTTGCGGTTTTGACAACTTATGATGAGGTGCGAACGTTCTAAAACTACATTCTAAATGGGATTTTGTGATGGACACCGTTCAGGAGGCGAATGGATTCCCGTTCGTGGTGGTACTTTCGAACGGGGAGCAAGTAGTTCTACAAACACAACTAATGAAACACAGGGTCAAGATAGGGAAAACACACGGAAGGGAGGTCAGGACAGTAACACACATTGCATGGTAACCAGGGCAGTTCACAGTTTAGCGGGGTTTCCGCTACAGGAATCCACACAGTAAAGGAGGAGACTATATTTAAAAGAAGAAAAACTACCACAACAAGAGGACATAGTCTTAAATTAGAGGTACAAAGGTTTAAAAATATTATCAGGAAGTATTACTTTACTGAGAGGGTAGTCAATCCATGGCTAGTTAACACAGTGAAGGAGTTTAAGCATGTGTGGGATATGCTTAAGGCTATCCTAGATTTAAGATAAGGCCAGGGACTAATGAAAGTATTTAGAAAATTGGGCAGACTAGATGGGCCGAGTGGTCCTTATCTGTCGTCACATTCTATGTTTCTATTGAATGAATCCACTATAATAAAGAAGAAGACGTGGTAGGTGATTGAGAAGTTATTGGATCCCATCTCAGTGATGGACTACCAGCTGAATTGACAGGTATGGGAGAAATTCACAGAGACACTTCTCTTATCTCCTCCCTTCTTCCTGCGCTGAATTAGTTAATATTAACTCAAAGATATGTAAAGTTGGAAGAAAGATATTCCATTGGGTGTGATGGAGGACACTGGGAGAACATAGGATTTATTAAGGAGAACTTGTGATTATATCAAGAGAATGAATCATATTACTCTCTTTGTAGATTGATGATTTGTAACCATGGAAACTTTGTCATTGTTCTTCATTTTCTCTATATAATTTGATGGATAAAAATTCCCGGCGAGCCAATAAATTTTTTTTTTCTCAAGTAGGCATTTTTTTCTATTATCTGTCTCTCTTGCTACAGGTTGGGGTTTAGTTTTAGAACTACATCACACCCAAGACAATCTCTGTAAGGACCAAAGACCCGTGTTTGATGAAAGCAATCACCGATAATAAACTAGCAGAAGGTGTGGCAGTGATTGTGAAGTTCTTAGAGATGGACTACCAGCTGAATGGACAGGTACAGCAGGTACAGGAGAAATTCACAGAGATACTTCTCTTATCTTCTCCATTCTTCCTGTGTTGATTGGAGGAAGATTAACTCAAAGATATGGGAAGTGGAAGAAAAATATTCCATTGGGTGTAATGGAGGACATTGGGAGAACATAGGATGTATTAGATACAGTATATATCAGGACAAGGAATCCTATTGCAGAGGCTGTTTGTAGATGGATTATTTGTAACCGAGGAAACCATTTCTTATTTAGGAACAATGTGAGTTTGAGGAAGTGGCCGTTTACTTCTCCGAGGAGGAGTGGGACTGTTTAAATGAAGTCGAGAAGGAGCTTTACCGGGATGTGATGATGGAGAATTACCAGACCCTCAGGTCTCTGGGTAAGAAAATGTCTCCCTCCCTTGAATTTATTCACCCATGAAACAACGTGCATATAAAGAATTAAAGGAGCACTATAGTACCAGGAAAACAAACCCGTTCTCCTGGCACTATAGGGTTATAAGTCCCCTCTACCCCCCCCCCCCCCCCCCTCATGGCCTCCCTCCCACTGGGCTGAAGGGGTTAAACCCCCACTAGAGGCTGTATTAACCCTGCAATGTAAACATAGTAGTTTCTCTGAAACCGCTATGTTTTCAGCTACAGGGTTAAAACTAGGAAGACCTGGCACCCAGACCACTTCTCACCTTTAATGTGAAATGTGAAATGTTTGTAGCTTTGTTCATTTAAACCATAGAATATACTTCAAATGTTTAGGAGAAGCTGAAGTCTAATTGTTTGCATTGTCTTACATTAAACACACACAGGAAGAATCAATGCAATGCCTCGGATTATGTCAGTGATTGAGCGAGGAGAGGAGCCATGTGTGAACAGTCAACTGCAGAGTAAGGAGACAGAGAGTCCCACAAGTTGTGACCCAGGTTAGTAATAAACCTCTTGGGGAACTACTTACCATAGTGGGTCACAGATCTGTAGATATTCCTATTTCTTCAAGAAGCTGTACTCGTTCCTTAATTGAGTCTAATATATCTCCATTCAGTTCCATGTGTTCTCTGCGGAAGAGTTACCGTGAGAGAAAGAAATGATCAGTCTATAATTTAAATGGTAGGTGTATTTTAACAGTGAGAGACAAAACAACAACAAAAAATCCAGAAAAAACGCATGTTAAAAAAGTTATAAATTGATTTGCATGTGAGTGAGTGAAATAAGTATTTGATCCCCTATCAATCCGCAAGATTTCTGGCTCCCAGGTGTCTTATACAGGTAACGAGCTGAGATTAGGAGCACTCTCTTAAAGGGAGTGTGTAGCGGTTACCCCGATGAGTAGAGGGGTTTCCACCGCTAGATGGTGTCCTTCACCCGAGTGTGAGGGGTATTCACAGCATTCCAGCAGTAATCCAGTAGAGAAGCTCTTACAAGAGCTAGTGTGATAGCTTTATAGCAGTTTCCCCCAATAAGAGACAAGACTCTAAATTGAGGGTAAAGTAAGAACTGAACGTTTAATGGCACATACTAGTCTTTTATACAGTTTTCTCCACAAAGTTACCGCCAAGGTGGACCTTGTGGGGCACAGGACATGAAATTCACAATCCAATAAAAACACTTAAACACTCCCAGATACTGTACACAAGCCCTCCCTTCTGTTTGGGAGATAATTGAGTTAATTACTGTATCAACTCAATTATCACCCATTTTTGCAAACACCCCGGAAACATATGGGAACCTCATAAAACATATAACCCTGATAGCCCTAATCTGGGGGAACAACATATTGAAAAATCACCCAGATCGGTTCAGGGGTTCAAGAGTTAGGTGGAAGTCCCTTTTGACCGACCGCACGCATGTTTTCATGCCCAAAATAGTTCCAGAGGATTAGGCTGTGCGATCGGTCTCTATCGTACAGTCAAAATACAAGTAAAAGAGTCGAATGTGGCTGTTCGTACACATGAGCATTAAGTGTAGCTGGTTCGGTACATTGAATCTAATGAACGGCGCTCACGTCAAGTGTCCGATTTGAGTTCCATGCACTTGACGACAAAACACTGCTGGCCGCATTCGTATCCCAAGATGGCCGCCGCCATGTGTTCGTGCATACGAACGCTGACCACCCAGATGATCAGTTAGAATGTTAGAAAGTTTGTGGTTTTTAGAGGTGTTAATAAGGTCATTGGGGTTAACAAGAGCCACGCTCCAGGTCTAGGTGGTCGGTCGTTCGGTAGATATTTCGTTATTCCAACGGCCAATAGTAAAATAAAGATGAACTTTATTCCAGATGAACGGTTAGACAAACAAAGGATTTAAAAGTTTAAAATTCAGGGAGTGCTTCTAATCTCAGCTCGTTAGCTGTATAAAAGACACCTGTCCACAGAAGCAATCAATCAGATTCCAAACTCTCCACCATGGCCAAGACCAAAGAGCTGTCCAAGGACCTGTCCTACACGAGGCTGGAATGGGCTTCAAGACCATCACCATCTACCGTCAAACATGGAGGAGGAAACATTATGCTTTGGGGGTTTGTAATGGAACTCCCTGTACCCCAGCTGGGTACCTCCGCCAAAGGGCTGCTTCTTAGCTGGAACAGGATAGGGGATTAGCTCTAGTCCTGGGAGCCCTTGTCCTTACAATGACTTTCGCCGCTGAATCCTCCACAGGCTAGAACAGTGATTAACCCTTTCACCTACCAGTAACTAGACAACACATAGCTTTGGGAGTAAAACAACTGAGGTTTATTGGAACACACACAGCTTTTATGCCCAGTCCCGTACATGGGGTTTCCATCAGAAACATACAAGATCTTTTCTCCCAAAATCCTCTGTGCCTGAGAGATAATTGTGTGAGGAAACCTTTTTGGTTTAATTTTCCCTCAGGTACAGGAAAACTACAATTGTTCCAAACACCCCACAAACACATTTTAATATTTAAAAGGGGTTAATTGCTTGCATGGAAGGTCAGAGCTTACAATCCAAGTTCCACTTTGAAGCTGGAACCCAAACAGAGCCACTCTGCCAGGTGTGAGAAGTCACACACAAGTGCCCTGGACGTCTGGCTTCAACACAAACTAACTCTCGCATTTGCCATATGTCTTGATTGCCTCCTAGATAGGAAGTCCTTTGATATTTTAATGATCATCAGCTTTTGAGAATAAACAAACCCTTGTGTTTCAATATCATATCCAAAAGAGACATTAATACCCACCCACAGATGAATACTCAAGCCTCACTTTCATCATATCCAGAATGGGACAAGTACAATCTTCCAATCAAGACCAAACATGAACAAGGAGAGATCTCCAGCATGATGACCAGAAAACAATAAGCAGGCATGCGGGTGGGTATGGTACTCAGTGACAGGCTTTCCGTCACAGGGCCACAGGACAACTGCACTGCATCAAAGGGACAATGGACGGGGCGTGAAATCTTGGGTGAGGATGTCCTTCCGTCAGCCAGGGCATAGAAAATGGATCGTGGATGGGTATTCCAACATGACAATGACCCAAAACACACAGCCAAGGCAAAAAGGAGTGGCTCAAGAAGAAGCACATTAAGGTCCTGGAGTGACCTAGCCAGTCTCCAGACCTTACACCCATAGAAAATCTGGGGAGGGAGCTGAAGGTTCGAGTTGTCAAACGTTAGCCTCAAAACCTTAATGACTTGAGGATCTGCAAAGAGGAGTGGGACAAATTCCCTCCTAAGATGTGTGCAAACCTGGTGGCCAAATGCAAGAATCGTCTGAGCTCCGTGATTGCCAACAAGGGTTTTGCCACCAAGTACTAAGTCGAAGGGGTCAAATACCTTTTTCACTCATTGACATGCAAATCAATTTATAACTTTTTGACATGCGTTTTTCTGGATTTGTTTTTTGCTATTCTGTCTCTCACAGTTAAAATACACCTAGTAGGGATCGACCGATATAGATTTTTTTTAGAACCGATACCGATAATCTGTGAACATTCAGGCCGATACCCGATAACTTACCGATATTCTGTACATTTACCATTTAAAATAAAAAAACAGGGGGCGGGGCCTGACAGCCAAGATGGCCAGTCGCACATCCTGAGAGCTCCTGCTTTCACGGGCACAAGTGAGCTGAAACCGAGCGTTATAACCATGTCAGCGACACAGGGTGACCGGGAACAACCACGGAACACCAAGCTAAACAAAACGGTACCAGCCCGGCACCGGTGCAAAGCTGAAAAGCCTCTACCGGCCATGCGGCCTAAATCGGAGCGAAGCCTGAGGCCCGGGGAAGGCGGCCGATTCCCCGGCACGGGACAAGCTCGCAAAAGAGAACCCGCTACAGCCCTGCTGCCCCCCCCTCTGGACCGGTGGGGGACATCCCGGTCCTCGCTGGGGACGATTACCCCCATACCACCGCCTAAACTAGCGACGAATCCTGCAACTAAACGAGACGGTCCGGGCCTAGCCAAGATGGCGGATCGGACGCAGCCTAGAACCAAGCGAATGCCTATTAAGCCTCCCAAGCACACACTAGAGTTCGTTGGCTGGCTAAGCACCTACCTCTGGGCAAAGTGTAAAGCCCGAAGACAATCACACAGACTAGCCATGAAAGCAGTGATGGCGTGGATCCGCCCGGCTGCCCGGCGCCACCTGCAGGGGGACCCTCCCCGTAAATCCAAAGCGGCCCCCAGACGGAAACTAAGCCGAAGCTCCTCAGGGCGAGAGACGACGCCGGGTCCACGGCGTGCTGAACCTCACGAACCCACGCTATGGTACAAGACCCGACCTACCCCTTACCCTGCGGTCCCAACAACCGACATCCAGCAGAGCATAAACAAACAGGCAGATACCCACACAGCCCACTGCGACGAAGCTCAAGATGCAACACAGCCGGATTCCAGGGACCGAAACAAGACAAACCCACTTACCGGAGCCTCATCCCCTGGATCACCAAGAATGAAATATAGACCACCGCATCAGGGGGCCGAGACCCCGCAAGGCATCGGCTGACAACATCAATATCTGGCAGTCGCGAGGACACAGAGACTGCACCCTCCGCTGTGGGCGCCCGTACACCACAACTTCAGGGAAACCCGGCGAACACGGCTTCTGCCTTAAACCCACGCAGGGTTATGGGTGATTACCTCTCTATAGGGACTGGCATACCCTCCTATAACACGAACTAGTTTCAGATTATTTTGCTATCTTTTTGCTATCTTTTCCTACATATTCTCCTGCAACTGTTCTATGTCCCTGCAATGTGCTCCAGACTAAGGTTTAGCCTACTTTGTATTATAGTTTATTGCATACATCAGTGTAACCGACAAGGCACAGGTCTTGGAGGAACAGCATTTAGAAACGTGTACTAGCTTAACCGCACACATACCAGCTTAAACTGCCTTAGCATATCACACACTCACATAATGACCCTGCATGTGTTATACTACACTATTGACACAGAAGAGTAGAAAAGCTAGAGTTTTACACTACAATCTGATTACAATATATGTTTGCAATGTTAATCTTGTCAACTCTTATACTACAAAATGTGCACAGTATTTTTCATGCTCTGTTAATGAATGGTTGGCTACAGCTGTTGTGGCGTAGCAAACCAGATTGTTGTTTCATGCACAACCAAAATAAAGAATAAAAAAAAAAAAAAAAAAAAACAATTTCTATACAAATCTGCTGTTAACTGAACATGTTTATTATTTATTTTTTTGCAAATCTTTTTTTTTTTTATTATGGTAAATGCACAAAATATACATGCCAGTCAGAATTTATGTTTTCAAGAATATATGTGTGTGTAATGGATGCAGTGAGAGTATTTGATTAGTGGATGCAGTGTGTTTTTGTGTAATGTGTGTGTATATAATGGATACAGAGTGTGTTTGTGTGGTGAGTGTATACTAAATGTAGTGTGTGTAAAGTGAATGCAGTGTGTGTAGTGTGTGTAAAGTGAATGCAGTGTGTGTAGTGTGTGTATAGTGAATGCAGTGTGTGTTTAGTGTGCGCAAAGTGAATGCAGTTTGTGTATTTGTGTAGTGTGTATATAATGAATGCAGTGTGTGTTTAGTGTGCGCAAAGTGAATGCAGTGTGTGTGTTTGTGTAGTGTGTGTGTATAGTGAATGCAGTGTTTGTGTAGTGTGATTAAGTGAATGCAGTGTGTTTGTGTGTAGTGTGTATATAATGAATGCAGAGTGTGTGTCAGGTTGTGTAGTGTGTGTATTGTATATTGTAGTGTGTTTGTGGTGTGTGTATATAATGCAGTGTGTGTGTGTTTGTGTAGTGTGTATATATAATGCAGAGTGTGTGTGTATAATGTAGAGTGTGTGGGTTTATATAATGCAGAGTGTGAGTGTGTGTGTGTGTGTGTAGTGTGTGTAAAATTGGGGGGGGGGGCATTTTTATTAACTTTTTTTATAAAAAAAAAATGTTTTTGTGAAAGTCATGTCGTGAATAAAATACATGAGATAAGTTTCGACATTATCCATTGCACATCTCTATTTCTCCTGTTTTTAGTTACGTTTATCTTTTACTACATACAACCAAGACATTTCACTTTTTTGTTTTTGTAACTTAAATGTAAAACCAGCGGTAAGCTTCAAACAAAACCTTCTGAGATAATACGTTTTCGGATTCTTAAGTAGTGTAAGATATTCGGGTGGGGATTGTGTCGCCTGTCCCTTGCAGTATAGTCCTGGACCAGCCAGGCATCGCTGTATTTGTCGTTGTGTAGGAATTTGGAACTCCGATCCCCTCCCGAGGCAAGGAGGAAAAAAAGTAAAGAGACAGAGAGTGAAAGCAGATAGAGAAAGAGGGGGGGGGGGTGGGGAGGGGGAATACGTCAGTTCAGGGTGGCGCGGGGTTGTCCGGTGTTTCGTCCCTTGTACCCGGTCTCCAAGGAATCCATCTCTGCTCCAGTCTTAATCCTAAGGGGTATGGTTCAATTCACATCATTGGAAAGATCACTACTTGTCCAGGGTTCCCACATGTTACAAATCGCTATTTGTAACTGGCCCTTTAAATGGAAAATTGCCCTGCTTCCTTGGATTGTGGAGAAGCCTATTTGCCAGCCTCCTTCCTCATGACTATGGCCCCTGGAAGATTGTGCCCCTGATAATGTATTAACTTTTATTGGGTGTGTATGGCCCTTTAAGAACCGTCTGGGGACATATTGTGACTTTGCTGAACAATACCCCTTTAAGACTATGTCCCCAGACCTGTAAAATAACTTGCCCCTGGCTCTCTCCCACTTGGTTCAGTAAATAGGGCTTACTGAACCAAGTACCACACAGGCGGACCACCCAGAAGTTAAAGTGTGCAGGCAATTTACCTCCCAGGCTGTGAGGTTACTGCAGGTTAATTGCCGAGCGCTGGGTGGCCGCCATTCGGCAGCCGAACACGTGGCGGCGGCCATTTTAGTCATTCGAATGCGGTCAGCGGTCTATGCTAAAGATTCTGTGGAACTAAAATCGGCTACACATTTTGCCGAACACCGCTGACCCTTACCTTCTCCATACTGAACTTGCAGCTCCAGAGACTAAGTCCCGTTCGAAATGGGACTTAGTCGTTTTTCCGCATGAAATTGACCGGCCGCACAGCCCAAATCTATGGAACTGTTTTGGGCAGGAAATTGTGCTTGCGGTCGGTCATAAAGGACTTCCAGCTAACTTTTGATCCACTGGAGGGATCTGGCTGATTTTTGGAAGTGTTTATGTTTGATGTATGCTGAGTCTGAATATGCAACTTTTATTGAAATTGAATGTATGGTTTTAAAGTTACAGTGTGTGTGTAAAAACTGTATTTTTATTGTATGTAATAATTGGTTTAACTGTTTATCTGAGGGGAGGGAATGTGTGGGTTGCACCAGATGTGTGATTGGTGATTTTATGCCTCCCCCTGGGAGTGTCCTATTTGCATGTAACCTCAATAAAAGCCAGGCTGGGTGTTCCAGCATCTCAGACCTCTTCTGACCCTCAATACGTAGCCTTGTCTCGTTATTGGAGGGAACTGCTATATCACACTGGGGATTGCTATGCGCTGCATATTCCCCTGAGCTCTTAATCACTTAGCTCTTTTAAGAGCTTGTTCCTGTTACGCTCTCCTGGAGGAGAGGTCTTCCCCACACGGTCCTGGAGGACAGAAGCCGATCCAGGGTGGAAGGAAGACGGCGCGGCTCCAGTTAACCTACGGCGGTTGTGGAGCCTGCGGTGGTTGTGGTGTCGTCTGCAGTGCTTGGAGTCCTCTGAGAGCGCTAGGAGCATCCATCAACGGAGGGTACTCGGTCGGAGTACACGGAGCTCCGTTACACCACATTTTTTCAAATCTAGCCATGGAGCCTCTTACCCGGGCTGTCAAGCTATCCATTAGGTATACTTCTTTTAAATTGGATATTACTTTCCATATGGGTGGCATATCTACCTTTAGCCATGTCTGTGCGAGGGCTCTCCTTGCTGCCAATGTTATTTTGTGTATCAATTTCTGTTCTCTGTTTGTCCAGTCATCTAGAAATCTATTCAACAGATATGTCCAGGGGTTTAACTCGGGTGCCCTGTGGAAAATCTCTTTTATTAAATCAAAAACCTTCGTCCAGAAGTTTTGCACTCGTGGGCAGTCCCACCACATATGGACGTTGTGGCAAAACCGACCTCGCCACTTGTCCTTGGAGGGGGCTGCTTGCCCGCCTCTTGCCTTCTGACTATGGCCCGGGAAGATGTGGCCCGTTAATTACAAGAGCTGGGCATTATGGATTGTGGATTATCTACTGGCCCTTTAAGAACCAGCCAGGGACATTTAATATGGCAGGAACTTCTGACTATATAAAACTATACCACCCAGGACATTGAGCTGGCTAACCAAATTCGGGTATTTTAAGATGCTTTCGTGTATTGCTATTTTTGTGTATTCACCTGTATGCAGCATTCGTCTGATTGTTCGGTAAAATCACTCAGTTTATTATACGGGTGAAACTACCGAACGATCAGACCACCCCATTGATGCAAACAGGTAATTGGCAATCAGTGCAGTGTGGGCTTTGTCCTCTGGGTGGCTGCCATTTGGGAAACGAATACGTGGCGGCAGCCATCTTAAATTCCCGAACAGCGGGGTTTTGCCGTTGAGTGTCTGGAACTAGAATCAGACACTCGACTGGGCAAACACCGCTGAGACCTCCAGACTTCCGTGGATTTGTGCCGAAACTACTGAACGAACCGCTGTTCGGTAGAAAGACTAATGCTAACATGGGGATTCTAACGAACACCAGGAAACCCACGGATGGCAAGCCGTTCGGGACTTTTTATAGCACTAACAGAGACCAACCGCAAGGCCAAACCTCATGGAACTATTTTCGGCTACTTTGCCTGTGCGGTCGGTCAAAACTTTAGACCTCCATTGCTCCCGAACCCATGGTCTGATCTGGGTGATTTTTGAGTATGTTGCTCACCCAGATCAGGGCTATCAGGGATACCATTTTTAGAGGTGTATCCTAGGCATTTGGGGTACATCTAAAACTTGGGGGAAATTGTGCACAGTTTAATTATGTTAACAGATAATGTGGTGGGAGGAGATGTGTAGACATTGGTTAATGTACTAATTCTTGTGGGTGCCTCCCTTGCATGGGAAAATCACATAAAAGCAGGGGTTGTGTGATTAAAAGACAGATTCTGCTTGACCCTCAAAACGAAGTGTCGTCTCGTTTTTGTAAGCTGATTGTATGCTTTTCCTGTTCGGCTGTTTCCAGAGTTCGTGTGTTTCCTGTTCGGGAGTTGGGGGATTTGTGTAGTTTGCAGTTCGGGAGATTGGTGCTTACAGTAGCTGCCTGAACATCTGGAAAGGGGAATATTGCCTAAACGTTTTTTAACCTCTTGTGTGCAAAACGGTCCGTTACAGACGTATGTGCCCCTGTGGCCACACCCCCTCCAGCAGTCATCAGTTGGTGTTTATTGCATGTGAAATAGTTTGACCGGGGTGGTGTACCACCTGAACATTGTTTTATAGGACGGCTTCTGGAGGGAGACGCATATGGACACAGCATTATTGGCCTCCCATATTTCTCTCCACTCCACTCCCTCCAGGACCTCTACCAGCTCCCTCTCCCAGGTGTCTGTTTACGTTAACGTACCCCAGTCCTCTGTTTCCGAGCAAATGTGCGCTTACATCTTAGTTATGAGTCCTGATTGTGTGGTTTCGTTTAGGCACATTTTCTCAAAAAAGGTCTGTGGGCCCTTCACCGCCTTTTGTATGTGTGGGCGTTGTACATAGTCCTTGAGTTGTAAGAAGTTTGGGTTTTGCCAAGGCATTTGATACAGTTCCACACAAAAGATTAGTGTTCAAACTCAAGGAAATCGGTCTAGATGAAAATGCTTGTTCTTGGGTAAAACATTGGCTTAAAAACAGAGTACAAAGAGTTGTTGTTAATGGTAAATTTTCAAGCTGGACAGAGGTGGCAAGTGGTGTCCCTCAGGGGTCTGTTCTGGGACCCCTTCTATTTAACATGTTTATAAATGATCTTGAAAACAGCATTGAAAGTCATGTTTCAGTGTTTGCAGATGACACAAAACTTTGTAAATTAATACAATGTGAGCAAGATATTACTTTGCTGCAGAGGGATTTAGATAGACTGGGGACTCAAATGGCATATGAAATTTAATGTTGAAAAATGCAAAGTTATGCACTTCGGCGTAAAGAATACACAAGCAACGTATACCCTTAATGGAAGCGAATTAGGGATAACAACACACGAAAAGGACTTGGGAATTGTTATAGACAACAAACTATGCAACAATGTGCAATGTCAACCAGCAGTGGCCAAGGCCAGTAGGGTATTGTCATGCATGAGAAAGGGCATTCATTCTCGGGCCGAGAATATCATTTTGCCTCTTTATAAATCACTGGTAAGACCACATATTGAATATGCTGTGCAATTTTGGGCACCTGTTCTAAAGAAGGATATTATGGCACTAGAAAAAGTGCAGAGGCGGGCTACAAAATTAATAAAAGGAATGGAACATATCAGCTATGAAGAAAGGTTAACAAATTTAAACCTATTTAGTTTAGAAAAACGTCGCCTGAGAGGGGATATGATAACCTTATACAAATATATTCGGGGCCAATACAAACCATTGTGTTGAAATCTATTCACAAACCGGACTTTACATAGGACACAAGGCCATGCGTTTAGACTGGAAGAAAGAAGATTTCGTCTAAGGCAAAGGAAAGGTTTTTTTACTGTAAGAACAATCAGGATGTGGAATTCTCTGCCTGAAGAAGTGGTTTTATCAGAGTCCATACAGATGTTCAAACAGCTACTAGATGCATACTTGCAAAAACAGAATATTCAACGATATAATCTTTCAATGTAGGGTAATAACTGCTTGATCCAAGGATAAATCTGACTGCCATTCTGGGGTCAAGAAGGAATTTTTTTTCCTAGCTTGTTGCAAAATTGTGCTTCAAACTGTTTTTTTTTTTTTTTTTTGCCTTCTTTTGGATCAACAGCAAAAAACAAATGTGAGGAAGGCTGAACTTGATGGACGCAAGTCTCTTTTCAGCTATGTAACTATGTAACTAAGTCTTTGGAGGTGAGGTGAGCTAACTGTTTTAGGTGTTCGAATGGGGCTATACTGTCGTTGCTGAACATAAGGCATATTCTCTGTAGCCCTATTTTTTCCATGTTTGCGAATTCTCTAGCCTCCATACCCAGGTGAAAGGCCCTGTTTCTCAGTAGGGGGGTTAGTGGGGTTGGGGAGGACGCTAATTTGTATTTGAGAGCTGATGCGTCCCATAATCTCAGGGAGTTTAAAATCGCTAGACTAGTGGTTCTTGGTATTGGCCTATCTTCTTTGGGCACCCACATGTGGTATTGAGGCAAGTCTGGGCCTGTTAAGAGGGATTCTAGATCCACCCATCTCCTCAACTCTAGTGGTGTGTGCCACATAGCCACCTGGGATAGTTGCGCGGCTAGATAATAAATGTATAGATGTGGAAGTCCCAGACCCCCATTTGCTTATGTCTATATAAAATGTTTAGGGAGATTCTGTGGCGACGGTTTTGCCATATTAAGTCCCCAATTGCTTTTTGTAATGGGGTTAAGTCAGATTTCCAAAGTTTGATGGGCAATGCATGGAAGAGGAACAGGATGCGGGGGAGTACATTCATTTTTACTGTATGAATACGCCCGATCCAAGAGATGGGCTTATCTAGCCATTTATCCAGGTCGTACATTAGGGTTCGTATAAGTTGGGTGTAGTTTAGGTGATATAATTTGGCCGGGTCATTTGGTAGCTGTATCCCCAAGTATTTTAGGTGGTCTTTTGCTATGGGGATGTTATGGGTCGCCCGCAACGCCTCCGTGTCCCCCGCAGACAGGCCCATCAGGAGGGCACTAGATTTTTCGAAGCTGGCCTTATAGCCAGAGAATGCTCCAAATTGCGCGAGGACCTCCTGTAGGGCATCCATGGAGTCTTTCGGTTCAGTGAGTGTCAGCAGGACGAGGAACTCTTGTCCCCCCACGGATATCCCATGTATACGAGGGTGTTTACGCAAGGCTTGTAGGAGCGGCTCCAGGTTTAGCACAAATAGGAGCGGGGAAAGGGGGCATCCCTGTCTTGTTCCATTACCCAATTTAAAGTGTTTAGGCCCAGCTCCGGCAATTTTTACTTGTGCGTATACTTGGTTGTATATGGCTTTGATCGTAGTCACGTATTTTTCTGGGAATCCCAAGAATTCCAGGAGGTTAAAAAGATAGGGCCATTCGACCCTATTGAAAGCTTTTTCAGCGTCTATTGCATCCATTGCTGTTGGTATGCCTGTAGTCTTCTGTTGCCAAATGAGGCCTATGTTCCATCGTGTTCTCAAAAAGCTATCGATCTGGTATAAAGCCCACCTGGTCCGGGTGTATCAGTGTTTTCAGATGTGGGTTAAGGTGGTCTGCCAGGACCTTCGCTAGTATCTTTATGTCGTGATTGATCAGGGAGATGTGTCTATAGTTGTCTGGGAGTAGGGGGTCCCTACCCGGTTTCTGGCGTAAGATGATGTTGGCCAGTGACATTCCGCTAACCGGGTTCTCGCCTTCCATGAAGTCGTTGAATAGCCGTTCTAAGCGGGGTGAAAGTTCTTCCCTGAAAGTTTTGTAATATGCCCCGTCGAATACATCTGGTCCTGGAGCTTTGTTGCCTTTAAGCTCTGCTATTGCCCTCTCTTATTTCGTCTCCAGTGATAGTGTCGTTCATATGTGTCGCTTTCGCTGTTGGGAGTTTTGGAAGGTCCAGATTTTGTAGGAAGGTGTGCATGCTTGTTAGTGATGCCACCGGTGCGGTAGGATCACTTGTTGTATGGTTAAAGCGTCTTGTAGTAATCTGTGAAAACTTGTGCAATATCTGACAGGGTGTTTTTGATAGATCCCTCCTTGTGTTTGATTGCTGTGATATGTGTCCTATCTTGTCGTGGTTGCAAGGTCCTGGCCAGCAGCGTATCCATCTTGTTCAATTTCTCGTAAAAAGTTCTCTTGGACCAAGTGATGGCTTTAGCAGTGCCGCGCATGCGCATTAGGTCTCCTCGGCCGGCGGGCGGGATCAGTCTCGCCCACCGGCCGACGCAATGGAGAGGAGGAGCGTCGCAAAGGAGGAGACAGCGGCGAGGGACATCGTCGCTGCCTCAGGTAAGTGACTGAAGGGGTTTTCACCCCTTCAGTAACTGGGGATTGGGGGGTGGGAGGGAGAGGGAACCTCCAGTGCCAGGAAAACGGATTGTTTTCCTGGCACTGGAGATTCCCTTTAATAATAAATAAATAGAAGGATGCACTACCTAATAATAATTACATAATAAATATTAATAATAAATAAATAGAAGGATGCGCTACCTAACAATAAATACATAATAAATATAATAAATAAATAGAAGGATGCACTACCTAACAATAAATACATAATAATTATTTATAATAAATAAATCGAACGATGCACTACCTAATAATAAATATATAATAAATAAATCGAACGATGCACTACCTAACAATTTCTCTTTTTTTCTGTCTTCACAGTAGTGTAACCATTCATAACTTTTGGTAATCTTAATTCCAATTAAATGTATTTCAGGTTTCTCTGTGGAAAGAAATACTAACAGAGGGCGCCTCAAGAATAGAAACTTACAAATCAAAGATGAAACGATTTATTTTACAGTAAAGAGCAAGAACTCCAACACACAGGAACCAGGAAATCCTTCAGAATCATCTATGCCTACACAGCAAATAGTAACGGACAGTAAGAAACCATTCTCATGTTCTGAATGTGGGAAATGCTTGGCCACAAAGTCAGAATTTGTAAATCATCATAAAATTCACATTGGACTGAAATCATTTGCATGTTCTGAATGTGAGAGATCTTTTCGCTCAAAGTCAGAGCTTATAATTCATCAGAGAACTCACACTGGAGTAAAACCATTTCCATGCTCTGAATGTGTGCGAAGTTTTAGTAAACACTCAAATCTGGTCAGACATCAGAGAACTCATACTGGTGAGAAACCTTTCTTATGTTCTGAATGTGGCAATTCTTTTAACTGTCAATCAAATCTAGTTAGACATCAGAGAACTCACACAGGAGTAAAGCCCTACTCCTGCACTGAATGTGAAAAGTGTTTTATTCAACAATCGGATCTTGTTATTCATCAGAGAAGTCACACGGGAGCAAAGCCTTTCTTGTGTTCAGAGTGTGGAAAATGTTTTAGTGCAAATACAGATCTAGGAAAACATCTGAGAATTCATGCTGGAAAACGGCCGTACTCTTGTCCTGAATGTGGGGAATGTTTTAGCACAAACACAGATTTTTTAAAACACCGGGAAACTCACACTGGGCTACCACCTTACTCATGTTCTGAATGTGGTAAATGTTTCAGTCAGAACTCTAGTCTTGTTCTACATCAGAGAACTCACACAGGTCCAAAGCCATAATCCATTGGACTAGGTGTTCAAAGGGAACTAAGCACCATAACCACTGAAGCTTGGTGTATTATTACAGTTATGTTCATTGATTACGTTGGAGTCTCTGAGCACAATCCCTGCGTTGTATACCAAAGCATTTGGGTTTAAATATAATCGTGGTTCTATGATGCTAATTCTGCATTATACATGTGGCCCAGGTGGGTCCTGTGAGTTAGCTGTGCATTAAATGTGTGGCTGAATCAGGCTCTGTGATGTTAGTTCTACATTATGCGTGCGGCAGAGGCATGCACTGTGATGTTAAAGGGACACTATAGTCATCAGAACAACTACAACTTAGTTGTTTTGGTGTCTACAGCCTGTCCCTGCTGGCTTTGTTAATGCAAACACTGCATTTTCATCACTATAGGTGACGACCACTTTAGGTGCCTTCTTGGTCTGTGCTGCACAGTGAGCAGCACTGACATTAAACATCTCTACGCTGTGCATGGAGGCACTGAACATTCATCACAGAGATGCATTGATATAATACATGTCTATGAGAAGATGCTGATTGGCGCAGCATGGCGTTTTGCCGTGCATGTGCAATCGCCTTCTAATGCTTTGGAGAGCATTGGATTGGCTGAGATTGTCAAATGGAAGTAGAGAGAGCCCCATACGATGCTGGATAAAAGGTAAGAACCAATCAACAATTAATCCACTGACAGAGGGGCAGGTCACTTAACATTACTTTTACAACTATAGTGTCAGGAATACATGTTATTGTTCTTTTTACTCTGCATTATACGTACAGCTGAGGTGGGCTATATGGTGTTAACCCTGCATTATACATGTGGCTGATTCGGGCCCTTTGATCTTAGTTCTGTATTATAATTGCGGCTGAGGCGGTCTCTGTGATGTTAGTTTTGTATTATATGTGTGAGTCAAGCCAACTAGGTGGATTTGGCTGTGGAGCCTGTAGAGCAGGGGTAGGCAACCTACGGCACTAGTGCCATGCACGGCACTCGAGGTGTCTTTGCACGGCACTCAAGGCTGCTAGAGCCAAACAGGCTCTTTCCTATCAGGAGTCCCAGTGAAACTTCAGATATCTGCTAATACGAAAAGGTGGTGAAGGACAATCCTCAATTTATGCATTGCAGCACGTAAAGGAAGTGATCTCAGATCACTTCCTCCCAGCACTTGTGAATGGGAATCCACACTGTAGCAGAGCAGCCTGCAGCTGCTGTTGCAGCTCCTATACTTGAGCTATACCTGGCCGGCCCGGTCCCCACTGGAACCTAGTGAAGCCACCCACACTGCTAGATATACACAGAAATGCAGAATAACCCTCCCCTCATACAAATAATACGAACAGCCCACACACAAACATACACACAATCTGCACAAACTCAACACCACTGACAATCCACATACATGCACACAACCCCACATGCAGCCTATCAACATGCAATACCCCAAACAGCCCCTCACAGACAAACACAATGTGACATATGCATCCAAACACAATCCCACGTACATAGCCTACATTCATATGTATCATACACGATACCATAAACTACTCCTGAACATTTACAATATAATAGCTCATATACGCACAAATACAATGATTCAAAGCAACTACAGTAAAAATAACAAGCAGAATACGGTAGCATACACACCTCAATTTTAAAAAATAGGATCGGCATGCTTCGGGACATCACAATCCTATATCGGCACAGTGCTGCTAAAAGGTTGCCTACCCCTGCTGTAGAGCGCCATCTGTTGGTTGTAGGGATCCTAAAATCACAATATGCACTACCTGACTAGCAAGATTTGTTCATTTGCATATTCCGGTATATTTGCACATTATGGTTTCTGTAGGTAGATGAGATTTTTTTTTTACCAATTATTGTTTTCTTCGCTACTTTATTAATATGTTATGGTGGTATTGTGAGTTCCTGTGTGTTTTCCCATATGATTTGGTTATTTGTATTTTATTAAATCATCACCATAAGGTAAATGTCGTGTGCTACATGGGCTAGTACCCATGGGCTTGTTAAAAAACAAAGCTGTATAGTTACACAATACTTGTAAATGTACAAAGATGTGTGAACACACATGTAACTGTCTGGTGGGAGGATATACAGTGACTGGAAAAAGTATTTGGTTTCCTTCTGATTTTGAATGTTTGCCCACTGACAAAGAAATGATCAGTCTATAATTCTAATGCTAGGTGTATTTTAACAGTGAGAGACAGAATAACAAAAAAGAAATCCAGAAAAACGCATGTCAATGAGTGAAATAAGTATTTCACCCCTTCGACTTAGTACTTGGTGGCAAACCCTTGTTGGCAATCACAAAGGTCAGACATTTCTTGTAGTTGGCAACCAGGTTTGCACACATCTCAGAAGGGATTTTGTCCCACTCCTCTTTGCAGATCCTCTCTAAGTCATTAAGGTTTTGACACTGACGTTTGGCCAATCGAACCTTCAACTCCCTCCACAGATTTTCTATGGGATTAAGGTCTGGAGATTGGCTATGCCACTCCAGGACCTTAATGTGCTTCTTCTTGAGCCACTCCTTTGTTGCCTTGGTTCTGTGTTTTGGGTCATTGCCCTGCTGTAATACCCATCCACGACCCATTTTCAATACCCTGGCTGAGGGAAGGAGTTTCTCACCCAAGATTTCACCGTACATGGCCCCATCGATCGTCACTTTGATGCGGTGCAGTTGTCCACACCCAAAGCATAATGTTCCCACCTCCATGTTTGACGGTGGAGATGGTGTTCTTGGGGTCATAGGCAGCATTCCTTCTCCTCCAAACACGGCGAGTTGACTTGATGCCTTGAGATCATTAACAAGATCCTCCCGTGTAGTTCTGGGCTGATTTCTCACCGTTCTCATGATCATTGAAACTCCACGAGGTGAGATCTTGCATGGAGCACCAAACCAAGGGAGACTGACAGTTATTTTGTGTACCTTCTCACCAAGCTGCTTCGCGATGGTCTTGTAGCCCATTCCAGCCTTGTGTAGGTATACAATCTTGTCCCTGACATCTTTGGACAGCTCTTTGGTCTTGGCCATGGTGGAGAGTTTGGAATCTGATTGCTTCTGTGGCCAGGTGTCTTTTATACAAGTAATGAGCTGAGATTAGGACCCCTTAAGGACCAAACTTCTGGAATAAAAGGGCATCATGACATGTCACACGTCATGTGTTCTTAAGGGGTTAAGAGAGTGCTCCTACTCTCAGGTCGTTACCTGTATAAAAGATACCTGGGAGCCAGAAATCTTGCTGATTGATACGCATTTGATCAAATACTTATTTCACTCTTTGATATGCAAATTAATTTATAACTTTTTTGACATGCGTTTGTTTTTTGGATTTTATTTTTGTTATTTTGTCTCTCACTGTTAAAATACACCCACCATTAAAATTATAGACTGATCATTTCTTTGTCAGTGGGCTAACATTCAAAATCAGCAGGGAATCAAATACTTTTTTCCCACACTGTAGGCCCACACCTTACAGTGCAACACTGGAAAAAAGCATATATAGCCCACAAAGGGAGATCGATGTATGCCTCACACTTTGAGTTGATCTGCAAACTACAATATAGATGGTATATGGTGCCTGACAAGTTGGCTAAAATTTATCTACAATCCTCAGACAAGTGCTGGAGGTGTCAAACAACTAAGGGTACCATGATTCATGTCTTGTGGACATGCCCCAGAGTGAGACCATTTTGGAGCATGGTGGAAGAAGTGATCTCTACTACTCTGAAAAAAAAACATCTTGTCCTTAAACTGGAACTCGGTTTGTTATTTATGAATCTAGACAACTTTGACATGGTGAATTCCACACTAATTTTCCATGTCCTGGTGGCTTCCGACACAATGCTAGCCAGACCATGGAAATCTACAAATATCCCATATACCAACAGATTATGAAAGTATGGCAGGGAAACACTTGAACATACATGACAAGACAAAAAGTAACAACTAGGGGATTAACAAGATGGATTTCTCCACCTGGACTGGTGGCCTCTGATGGATACCCGCACAACCACATGTACAAAGTTTAAATTGAAATGTAGGATTAAGTAGAAGCTGTGTATGGAGAACACATGCGGAAGCACCATTGTAGACTTGTCAACACTTGCAGTCTATCCAACACTTCAAGAGTACATGCACTCTTAGAAAAACCTAAATTCGACACAAGATCCACCTAGTCAAGAGATACCTAGAATGAAGGAGAGCATTGTGCCACTAAGCACCACTTTCCAGTTCTGATAAACAAAAAGTGGTCCATGCCGACTACCTGGGTTGTACTTACACATGCAAGAGAATGTAACTCCACTATGTAGCATAGGCAACCTTTGTCACTCCAAAAGTTTTGGATTACACCTCCCATGATGCTTTGTCAGCACTATGGGTGTAAGACCATTATAGGGGATGTAGTCCAAACCGTCTGGGGTGCCGAAGGTTGCCTACCCCGATGTAGCCTATAGGATTTTGTCCATAACGAGGCTCCAATGCCCTGTCTGCAATGTGCGACTTACTGAGTTTTAATGTACACTGCTAAGATATAACATGATGTACCTTGATTATTATTGTTTTGTTTTGACTTGATTTGTTATGCATCACTTTGCATTTTTCCTTTCTGTAACTAATTTTTATGAAAATAAAAATTGTCATATTTAAAAAAAAATAAAGCTATGTATGTTTTTGTAACTATGTGTCTTGAGTCTAATTCGTTTGAGGATCCCGGTAACAGAGTCTTCAGACCTGTTGGCATACTGTATGGTACCTGTAGAATGGGACAAAATTAAAAGAGCTAGGCCTGAGAGCCGCATGTTCTGATCACACTGTAGGCAGACGTGTGGATACTTGCCTGGATGGAGAGTTGCAGCGGAATAAGCAGAAGGGATAATACCTGCCTGGAAAGAGAGAGCTGCAGGTTGGTTTGGTGGAAGGGTTTTTGAGAAGCCCTAGTCAAGCTTCGGCAACTTTGGCTAAAGCATTAGAAGGTCTCTGAAAGTGGTTAGGAAGAGGACTGTTATTCGGTCGGAGTACAAGAGCTCTGTCACATCTGGTGATAGCAGTGGGATGGCTTCCTCTATATTGTGAACACTTCAAAACCACCACCGGGACCTTATACATATTCCAGAATGTATCTATATGGATAGTGCTAGCACCCGCGCAACATCTCCAACCACAGAGAAGACTACAGGAAGCTCTGTTCCAGTATGATGGCATTATCTCGGGAGAGGGTGATCTGGATTGGAGGGACCATATCTGAAAACCTCTCTGAAACGTGGTCCTCAAGGAAGTTCAGGTTCTTCAGAAAGAATCCCTCTCAAGCCAGGACAGTGACTTCAGGCTCAACTGGATCTGCGGATACCTTTCCTGCATTTCTAATTAAGAACTAGTACTGACAATCTTCTTGCAAATACATTAGTGATGTTGTAACGGATCATCTGGCACCCCGACTGGGTACCTCCTTTGAAGGATGCTCCTAGCGCTTCCTGAGGGCTCCAAGCACTCCAGCCGACACCATAACCACCGTAGACTCCTTCAGAGAGCAAGACAGGAACAAGCTCTTAAAAGAGCTTATAGTGATTATCCAAGGGAGCATGCAGAGCATAGCAATCCCTTGTAGTGATATAGCAATTCCCCCAATATGAGACAGGACTCTAGATTGAGGGTAAAGAAGAACTGAAAATTTTAATCAGACACTCTGCTTTTATGCACATTTTGCACACATAGTACTGCCCACAGGGTTTTGCAAAACAACCAATCAACACGTACAATACACTGACACTCTTAACAATTACACACAAAATCCTCCCCTCTGCCTGTGATACAATTATCTCAACACAATAGACTAACTTAATTATCACAGGCAGAAAATATCCAGTTTTTACAAACTATTAATAACTCCCACAATATACATGCCATTCACATAAAACTCAAAAATCATACAAATCCATCCAGTATTTAAAGAGTTAGCTGGGAGTCCTTTATGACCGACCGCAACCACAGTTTCATGCCCAAAACAGTTCCATGGATTTGGGCTGTGCGGTCGGTCTTTTTTACACTGAGAAAATGACTAAGTCCCATTCGAATGAGTGTTCGAAACTTCAAACGGGACTTAGTCTCCAGCCGCAGTCGCAGTATCGAAGTGGAGGAGAAGGTCATCGGTGTTCGTGCAATTGGGTAGCCGAAAACTGTTCCATAGATTTGGCTGCACACACCGCTGACCGCTTTCAAATGAGTAAAAATGGCCGCAGCCACGTGTTCATTTGTCGAATGGCGGCCACTTCGACTATTTCGGCACTTCGGCTGTATCCGAAGTGCCAATTTAAAGTTGCAACACTGCTCCAAAGTAATTAAAGGGCCAGAAACAGCAATATAAAAATCCATTTTGCCCAAATCAGTTCCTAGAAGGGCAATACATCCCAGGGCCATAGTCGCAGGGCAGGAGGCTGGCAAACAGGCCCCTCCAAAAAACAGTGGCGAGGTCACTTTCGCCACAGATGTTACATATTTAACCTTATCTACTTATTAACATACAATATAAGTGCCTTTGTATATAAGTGTTAATATCCTGCTTATTAACTTTGTACGTAATGCCAGTCTCTACCATCATCTGCCCCAGAGTCAGTCTAAAATAGAGAGCGACACCTTTTTTATGCCTTTGGCCCTGTAGCTACTGATTTAAATTTGGCTCCTCACCTTAATCTTGGATTGCGTAGATGTGACTATGGTTGAGGGAGTAATAAACTTGCACACCTTACAATGCCCACATCGAAAGGTCCCTTGAGCCAGTTGGATTCAGGGCAGTAGGATTTAGGGTGAATGCTTGCCATGTGGCTATGTACAAGTAAATTTTGAAGATTTGGTGATCTACTCGCAATGATTGATGGGTGATCCGTTAGCTGAGGTTTGAGTATAGGATTATGCTGCACTATAGGCCAATTCTTTGTCAGAATGTTGGATATATTAGGCCATGCGCTGTCAAAAGTACCTATGCATCTCAGTGTAGATGAGTTGTTTTTTCTTCTGGTAGACCTCAATCTGGAGGGTCTATCTATCTGTATGGCGCGTTGGTATGCTCTTTTTAAAACTCTATTTGGGTAACCTAGTGTTTTAAAGCAGTGTCTCAAGAGCTGGCATTCCTGGTATAAGGTTAGATTATACAAACAGTTTCTTCTCACTCGGAGATATTGGCTGTAAGGAATGGAGACTTTCAATTCAAAGAGATGGTGACTAGTAGGGATGTGCATGGGAAAAATATTCGGTTCGGCATTCCAAAATTCAGGACATAAGCACTTCAGGACTTCGGGTAAGTGTAGGGTTAGGGTAGGATTAGGGGTAGGTTTAGGGGTGGGGTAGGGTTAGGGGTAGGAGTAGGTTTAGGAGTAGGGTTAGGGGTAAGGTAGGGCTAGGGTTGGTTTAGGGGTAGGCTTAAGAGTAGGGGTAGGGCTGGTTTAGGAACAGGGTTAGGGCAGGGGTGGGGAACCTTCGGCTTTCCAGATGTTTTGGACTACACCTCCCATGATGCTTTGCCAGCATTATGTGTGTAAGAGCATTATGGGGGATGTAGTCCACAACATCTGGAGAGCTGAAGGTTGCCTATCCCTGGGTTAGGGTTATCCTACCCTAACCCTACTCCAACCACTAACCCTGCCCCAACCCCTAACCCTACCCCAACCCTTAACCCTACCCCTAAACCTAACCCTACTCCAACCACTAACCCTACCCCAACCACTAACCCTACCGCTATCCCAGCCCTCTCTAGTTTTGCCACTTTTCAGAAATCCAAAGCACTTCGGCACTTCTGAAATTCGGCACTTCCGAAATTCGGCACTCCGGTTCGGCATTCCGAAATTCGGCACTTAAGACATTCGCAAGCATCCAAATGTACGAATTTCCGAAATTCGGCCGAATTTGCTTTCAGAACCAAAGAAACTGCAAATGTCTAGTGAATATCCCAGTAGAGGAGGCTATTTGTGGATGTTGGCTTTCTGTACAATTGTGTTACGATTGTTCCATCCTCCATCAAAAGAATCTTAAGGTCCAGAAAGATAAATTCTTTGTCACCAATGACATGTGTCAATTTTAGATTACTGTCATTGATGTTAAGTTCAGTGACAAACCTTTCAAAGCATGGAATTGAGCCTGTCCATAGAAGCAGCATGTCATCAGTGTATCTATACCATTTCAGGATGTAACTTTGGTAAAGGCTATATTCAGAGGTATTGTTGACATGCTGCTCCCACCTTCCTAAATACAAATTGGCGTAAGTTGGGGCACACGCTGTCCCCATAGCGTTGCCCGTAACGTGAAGATAATATTTGTTCTCAAAGATGAAGTAATTATGTGTGAGGACAAATGTCAATAATTCAAGAATTAAGTATTTTTGTGGATTGTCATAGGATGAGGAATCTAAGAACAATTCACATGCTTGTATGCCTTTTTCGTGCGGTCATACAGGTCATGTCAAACTAACTTGATTGCGTTCTACAAAGAAGTAAGTAGAAGTATAGATCAGGTTGTTGCAGTGGATGTGATCTATTTGGATTATGCCGAGGCATTTGATACAGTTCCACACAATAGATTAGTGTTCAAACTCAAAGAAATCGGTATAGATGAATATTCTTGTTCTTGGGTAGAACATTGGCTTAAAAATAGAGTACAAAGAGTTGTCATTAATGGTAAATTTTCAAGCTGGACAGAGGTGGCAAGTGGTGGCCCTCAGGGGTCTGTTCAGGGACCCCTTCTATTTAACATGTTTATAAATGATTTTAAAGACCGCATTGAAAGTCATGTTTCAGTGTTTGCAGATGACACAAAACTCTGTAAAATAATACAATGTGAGCAAGATATTACTTTGCTGCAGAGGGATTTAGATAGACTGGGGACTCAAATGGCAGATTAAATTTAACCCCTTAAGACTGCAGGGCGTTCTATGCCGTCCTTATTTTGGTGGCTCTAAACGCCGCAGGGCGGCATAGAACGCCCTGCGATCTTTTGTACTTACTGTCAGGATCGGGACAGGGATCCAACACGCAGAGTACAAACAGTAGCCAGATACGTATACCGGACCTTAGAATGGCCGGACTAACGTAAGTAGTACAGTATAGAATGGTCAAAGACAAGCCGAGGTCGAGGGTAACAGAAGACAGGTAAGCGAGAGACAAGCCGAATCAAGGGTAACAGAGATAAGCAGAGTAAGGTAAACAAGCCGGGTCAAAACCAAAAGGGATAATAGAATACACAAGCACTGAGTGACTAGAACAAGCTAGAACCACGACAGGGCAATGAGCTAATGAAAGAAGCTCTGTTAAATACCCTGTTCAGAGCAGTAACCACGCCTCCAAGGCGTCCTGATTGGTCCTGCAGCCATTGACTGACAGGTTGTTCCGGGGGAGTGTCCTGATGACTACTTCCTGCCTAGATGCTGTAAAAGGCAGTCACTCCCTCGCGGCCGGCCTAGCATGACCGGATAGACCGCGGGGAAGGGAGCCATCAGACCGTCTGGATGGAGGAACAGCTAAGTCTCTACCTCTTTCGGAGGTAGAGACCACAGGTACCCTGACACTTACCCGGTCGCTGGCGATCCCACGCCGGCGATCGTGGTATGGGGACTTACCTGGGAGCCCAGGGAGTCCCCCTGCGTCCTCTTCCGCCCCCCAGGGCCATGTGATCGCCAGGTCCTTGCGAGGACCTCGCGATCACATGGACAGCATAGCCGTCCATGTCAATGCCAGCAGGGGGAGTGGTACTCCCCCTGCTGCCTGGAAATAAAATAAAACATGTTAAATCAGTGTAAAAATAAATTATATATACTTAGATCATATATATACACATATACACACATAAACATAAATATAAATATGCATACACTGTCTACGTGTATTTTAATATTAATATATACATAATTATATGTATATTAATATAAAAATACATGTACAATGATATTGATTAAATATATATATATAATTTTCATTATATATATTTATATATAATAAAAAATAAATATATAAATACGTTAAAAAATAAAATGTAAAAAATAATAAAAAATAAATAGATAAAAAATATATATACATGCGTAATTTCGTTCTAATTTTATTTTAAAATTAATATATATATATTGATATCAAAATACATGTAGAACGAAATATATATATCTATATACATAAGTATATACGTATATATCAATATATATATACCTATATATAAATAAACATAATAAAAAAATTATATACATATATATACACACATATATATATATATATATATAATAATTCTACGTATATATTTTAGGTCCTTTTATTACAATTTGCAGGACCTGCCTGACAACCCAGGCCGAAAGTCCAGGGAATTTAATTTTCTAGCACTATATTTAACCCTATAACTTTCCAAGACACCATAAAACCTGTACATGGGGGGTACTGTTTTACTCGGGAGACATCGCTGAACACAAATATTAGTGTTTCAAAACAGTAAAATGTATTACAACGACGATATCGTCATTGACAGTGAAATTGTTTGCATTTTTTCACACACAAATGGCACTTACACTGACGATATAATTGTTGTGATACGTTCGACTGTTTTGAAACACTAATATTTGTGTTCAGCGAAGTCTCCCGAGTAAAACAGTACCCCTCATGTACAGGTTTTATGGTGTTTTCAAAAGTTACAGAGTCAAATATAAGGCTTGCGTTTCAGTTTTTTCACATTAAAATTCGCCAGGTTGCCTTTGAGACCGTATGGAAGCCCTGGAATGAAAATTATCTCCATGATGGCATACCATTTGCAATAGTAGACAACCCAGGGTATTGCAAATAGGGTATGTTCAGTTTTTTTTAGTAGCCACTTAGTCACAAACACTGGCCAAAATTTGTGTTCAAATTAGTTTTTTGCATTTTCAAATATTAACACTAACTTTGGCCAGTGTTTGTGACCAAGTGGCTACTAAAAAAGACTGGACATACTCCATTTGCAATACCTTGGGTTGTCTACTTTTGCAAATGGTATGCCATCATGTAATTCTTATTCCTGGGCTACCATATGGTCTCAAAGGCAACGTAACCAATCTGGTGAATTTCAATGTGAAAAAACTGTTTTACACGTGAGACATCGCTGAATACAAATATGTGTATGTTACTGCAGTAAAAGCAAACAGTATTATGACATTCACAGTTAAAATGTCACATAGAACTAAACATTTTTTAAAAAATCTTATTTTCTCCCATTTTTTTATATATTTTTTTTATATTAAATTGTTTTATACCTAAATATTTGATGTTAAACGAAAGCCCTGTTTCCCCTGAATAAAATGATATATAATAAGAGGGGGTGCATTTAATATGAAAGAGGTGAATTACGGTAGGACAGACATATAGCGCAAATGCCAGGTTTTGTTTACGTTTTGTTTTGATCACAACGTGTACATTTGGCTGCGGTCTTAAGGGGTTAATGTTGAAAAATGCAAAATTATGCACTTCGGCGTAAAGAATACACAAGCAACGTATACCCTTAATGGAAGCGAATTAGGGATAACAACACACGAAAAGGACTTGGGAATTGTTATAGACAACAAACTATGCAACAATGTGCAATGTCAATCAGCAGTGGCCAAGGCCAGTAAGGTATTGTCATGCATGAAAAAGGGCATTCATTCTCGGGACGAGAATATCATTTTGCCTCTTTATAAAACACTGGTAAGACCACATATTGAATATGCTGTGCAATTTTGGGCACCTGTTCTAAAGAAGGATATTATGGCACTAGAAAAAGTGCAGAGGCGGGCTACAAAATTAATAAAAGGAATGCAACATATCCGCTATGAAGAAAGGTTAACAAATCTAAACCTATTTAGTTTAGAAAAACGTCGCCTGAGAGGGGTTATGATAACTTTATACAAATATATTCGGGGCCAATACAAACCATTGTTTGGAAATCTATTCACAAATCGGACTTTCAATAGGTCACGAGGTCATGCGTTTAGACTGGAAGAAAGAAGATTTCGTCTAAGGCAAAGGAAAGGTTTTTTTACTGTAAGAACAATCAGGATGTGGAATTCTCTGCCTGAAGAAGTGGTTTTATTAGAGTCCATACAGATGTTCAAACAGCTATTAGATGCATACTTGCAAAAACAGAATATTCAAGGATATAATCTTTCAATGTAGGGTAATAACTGCTTGACCAAGGATAAATCTGACGGCCATTCTGGGGACAAGAAGGATTTTTTTTCCTAGCTTGTTGCAAAATTGTGCTTCAAACTGGGTTTTTTGCCTTCTTTTGGACCAACAGCAAAAAACAAATGTGAGGAAGGCTGAACTTGAGGGATGCAAGTCTCTTTTCAGCTATGTAACTATATTAGAATACAGGGAGACCACGTGTAGACCAGCTAGAAGGGTATATGAAGGCACCTGTATATCTTCCAAGTCTAAAAGAGTAGTGTGGCGAAAAGAACCTCGCCACTGGCTTTTGGAGGAGCCTGCTTGCCAGTCTCCTGCCCCAGGACTATGGCCCCTGCAATAGACCTGTCTAAAATACTTTAAAAAAGACTCTGTTCGTGCAATTGGGATTATATGGTTCGGTACCCGGACAGCTGCATGAACCAGAGACCATCCTTGAGCTTGTTAAACCTTAGTAATGTTTCTAACCACAGTGTTCTAATTGATTGTATGGGTGGCCGCTGTTCGCATGAACGACCACTGGGTGGCTGCCATCTTGTTCGCATGAACGCAGGCAGCGGTGTTTGGGCATGAATCTCATGGAACTGAAATCGGATACAGAAACTCCTGAACACCGCTGGACTTCCATAATTGCCTGCGTTCATTTCTATTAAGCTTAGAAGGGCACTGTTCGTGAGATCATTCTGGATGAAGGGAACAAGCTCCAGGGTAAGAGTATTGACTCTGTTCGGTAGTTTGTTCATTTTCAAACAACCAAACTAGACCGACCGCAAGCCTTGATTCTCTGGAACTGTTTTGGGCATGGGACCATGCCTGCGGTCGGTCAAATAAATTACTTCCAGGAAATTCCTGAACCCCTGAACCGAGCTGGGTGATTTTTGGATATACGAATAGACAAAAATGGGATACAGCTGAATAACTAAAAAACAAGAAAATGCATAGCACATAGTGAAGTACAGTAATTGCAATTGGATTTAACCCCCAATGATTGCACTCACAAAATAGTGTAGAGTAATGCGCCTTTAAGCCCACACTGGGGCTAGAGAAGCGTTCACCTTCCACGGATGGGTGACTTCTGTCTTCCAATGAAGTGGGAATACGCCAATTTGAATATATAAAAATATTTTTATTGAGGCAATACAAAGCCTTAGTTAGAAATAAGCTAAAAATAAATAAATAAAATTAACTGCAATCTAACGCGTTTCGTCCACGTATAGTGGACTTCCTCAGAGATAATAATGCAGTATAAGCAGTAATGCAATAAAAAAACAAAGCATGCATAATTCCCACCCCCAACAAAGTCCCTTTAAATAGAACCAGTCCGTGTGTTGATTGGAAAAATCTCTCATAGAAACACCCAAAAACCTCTTCAATCCCTCCTCTCTTTTCAATAAAGAAGCATTCCTTCCAGCTGATCATAGTAGAATTTAAAAAATCGCGGCAAGATTCAATGGTTGTCAATCCGTTTGCGTTCCATTGCTATGCGTTCCAAACGCATATTTACGGTAAATCTGTATTTGAGGTTCATCTGGGGGGAACCTCTTGGGAAGCTGGACCTATCCCATATTCAGTTAAGTACTCTTGCTTATTCCTACCATTGAGGTGGTCAGGTGCATTTGTATTTTTTGTGTTTTTTTTTCTTTTTCGATTCTACTGATTTTTGGATATGTTAGTCACCCAGATCGGGGCTATCAGGGGATGTTTGTTTGTGGGAGTTTTGTATGTTTTAAAGGTACTTTTGGGGTTTTATAAAAATGTGTGTTTTTGTGTCTGGAGATAATTGAGTTAATACAGTACTTGACTCCATTATCTCCCAGACACAGAGGAGGGATTGCGGAAAAGAGCCCAAAGAGCTATAATCCTTAAGAGTGGAACGTGTATGAAACGGTGCAAAATAATTTAGCACCTACCCTAAATGGGAGTCTGTCTAATTATTACCAGACTTGGATGATGTTTCAATCCAGCAGATATTAATACGTATATGCAAGAAAAAGATCTGGAAAATATATAGCGTAATTCTATAAAGAAGGATGTGGAACGTAAATATGTTGCAGATTGATAACTCACATGGATAGAGCCATGAATAGGACAGGCTCGAGTCTCTTCCACAGTAGTGCCGTCTGGTGGCACTTTCCCCTTTAATACAGATAGTCCTCAGGGAATGAGACAAAAGCAATAGAACAGAAAAAATCTTTCTAGTGTAGTAAGTTGTGATACACGTCTGGAGGTATTAAAGGGCAAATTATTGCTCACCTTGCTCAGAGCCTCTGAACCAGCTCTCTGATAGAGAGGGGGGTCCTGATCTAAAAAAGGAGACGAGGATGTGGATGGAATGCAGGTATGGTCTGAGATGGGTTTGTCAAGAAAGGCTACGGTTTTATCCGTATGTTTGAGGATACTTCTACTTGCCGGAGATTGTGAGGTCTGTTGCCTCTATTCCCAGTAGCTCTCTGATAACCAGAGGAGCTAATATCAGTGTCTGACCAATCAGTCTCAACAGAGGAACTCCTAAACTTATTTTGTCATCTATGATATTTGCTTTTAAAATCCCTCTGGAATTGTGTGTTTTTTAACTTTTCTATTTTTCGTTACATACAAACTGTGAGACCTAAAGCTTTTAACCCCTTAAGGACCAAACTTCTGGAATAAAAGGGAATCGTGACATGTCACACGTCATGTGTCCTTAAGGGGTTGATCCCAGTGATTCGTTTTGTAGCTTAAGATTTGAATCGGCAAGACGAGTAGATTCTAGTTTGATCAACAAGTCCTTTAAATGTGAGGAGCAGTCCAGTAAAATTGTGTTCCCTCCACTAACCGTCCCACTACCAGGACTACAATCCCCAGCATCCACCCTTCCCTCCACTAACCGTCCTACTAGCAGGACTACAATCCCCAGCATCCACCCTTCCCTCCACTAACCGTCCCACTACCAGGACTACAATCCCCAGCATCCACCCTTCCCTCCACTAACCGTCCTACTAGCAGGACTACAATCCCCAGCCTCCACCCTTCCCTCCACTAACCGTCCTACTAGCAGGACTACAATCCCCAGCCTCCACCCTTCCCTCCACTAACCGTCCTACTAGCAGGACTACAATCCCCAGCATCCACCCTTCCCTCCACTAACCGTCCTACTACCAGGACTACAATCCCCAGCATCCACCCTTCCCTCTACTAGCAGGACTACAATCCCCAGCATCCACCCTTCCCTCCACTAACCGTCCTACTACCAGGACTACAATCCCCAGCATCCACCCTTCCCTCCACTAACCGTCCTACTACCAGGACTACAATCCCCAGCATCCACCCTTCCCTCCACTAACCGTCCTACTACCAGGACTACCATCCCCAGCATCCACCCTTCCCTCTACTAGCAGGACTACAATCCCCAGCCTCCACCCTTCCCTCCACTAACCGTCCTACTACCAGGACTACAATCCCCAGCATCCACCCTTCCCTCCACTAACCGTCCTACTACCAGGACTACAATCCCCAGCATCCACCCTTCCCTCTACTAGCAGGACTACAATCCCCAGCATCCACCCTTCCCTCCACTAACCGTCCTACTAGCAGGACTACAATCCCCAGCATCCACCCTTCCCTCCACTAACCGTCCCACTACCAGGACTACAATCCCCAGCATCCACCCTTCCCTCCACTAACCGTCCTACTACCAGGACTACAATCCCCAGCATCCACCCTTCCCTCTACTAGCAGGACTACAATCCCCAGCATCCACCCTTCCCTCCACTAACCGTCCTACTAGCAGGACTACAATCCCCAGCATCCACCCTTCCCTCCACTAACCGTCCCACTACCAGGACTACAATCCCCAGCATCCACCCTTCCCTCCACTAACCGTCCTACTAGCAGGACTACAATCCCCAGCCTCCACCCTTCCCTCCACTAACCGTCCTACTAGCAGGACTACAATCCCCAGCATCCACCCTTCCCTCCACTAACCGTCCTACTACCAGGACTACAATCCCCAGCATCCACCCTTCCCTCTACTAGCAGGACTACAATCCCCAGCATCCACCCTTCCCTCCACTAACCGTCCTACTACCAGGACTACCATCCCCAGCATCCACTAACCGTCCTACTAGCAGGACTACAATACCCAGCATCCACCCTTCCCTCCCTATATAGTTCTCATGGCGACAGACTTCCCAGCGCCTCACAAACTGTAATGGAACGCACGCTGGATACAGGAAGTAAATGGAACGCACGCTGATCATAGGACGTAACTAAAACGCACGCATGATACAGGAAGTGAATGGAACGCACGATGGATACGGGAAGTAAATGGAACGCACGCTGAAACGCAGCGCCAGGAAGCGAGTGGAACGCAGAGTTTATGTGGTGGAAAGCAGATAGAGGGAGTGAAGGGAGGTCTGTGAGAGAATTACCGAATCCGACCCATCGCATGCTGATATTACCGATATTATACCGAGCTGGGAGCTGCCGGGATCCCCCTAATCCGGATTAAACCAGGTAATATGTAATAACTAATCCGGATTAAAGCAGGTAATATGTAATAACTCTAATCCAGATTAAACCAGGTAATATGTAATAACTCTAATCCGGATTAAACCAGGTAATATGTAATAACTCTAATCCGGATTAAACCAGGTAATATGTAATAACTCTAATCCGGATTAAACCAAGTAATATGTAATAACTCTAATCCGGATTAAACCAGGTCATAACTCTAATCCGGATTAAACCAGGTAATATGTAATAACTCTAATCCGGATTAAACCAGGTAATATGTAATAACTCTAATCCAGATTAAACCAGGTAATATGTAATAACTCTAATCCGGATTAAACCAAGTAATATGTAATAACTCTAATCCGGATTAAACCAGGTAATATGTAATAACTCTAATCCGGATTAAACCAGGTAATAACTCCAATCCAGATTACACCCATATAATATGTAATAACTCTAATCCGGATTAAACCAGGTAATAACTCTAATCCGGATTAAACCAGGTAATAACTCTAATCCGGATTAAACCAGGTAATAACTCTAATCCGGATTAAACCAGGTAATATGTAATAACTCTAATCCAGATTAAACCAGGTAATATGTAATAACTCTAATCCGGATTACACCCACATAATATCTAATAACTTTGATCCAGATTATACCCACATAATATGTAATAACTGTTATCCGATTTAACACCTTAAGGACGGAACTTCTGGAATAAAAGGGAATCATGACATGTCACACATGTCATGTGTCCTTAAGGGGTTAAACCAGGTAATAACTCTAATCCAGATTATACCCACATAATGTGTAATAACTCTAATCCAGATTAAACCCAGGTAGTATCTACTAACTCTAATCGGATTAAACACAGGTAATATCTCTAATCCGGATTAAACCCACAAAATATGTAATAACTCTAATGCAGATTAAACCAGGTAATATGTATTAACTCCAATGCAGATTAAACCAGGTAATATGTAATAACTCTAATCCAGATTAAACCAGGTAATATGTTATAACTCATCCAGATTAAACCAGGTAATATGTAATAACTCATCCAGATTAAACCAGGTAATATGTAAGAACTCTAATCCCAATTAAACAAGGTAATATGTACTAACTCTAATCCGGATTACACCCACATAATATGTAATAATTCTAATCCGGATTACACCCACATAATGTGTACTAACTCTAATCCGGATTAAACCAGGTAATATCTAATAACTCTAATCCGGATTACACCCACATAATATCTAATAACTCTAATCCGGATTACACCCACATAATATGTAATAACTCTATTCCAGATTAAACCAGGTAGCAGGTAATAACTCTAATCCGGATTAAAGCAGGTAATAACTCTAATCCGGATTAAAGCAGGTAATAACTCTAATCCGGATTAAAGCAGGTAATAACTCTAATCCGGATTAAAGCAGGTAATAACTCTAATCCGGATTAAAGCAGGTAATAACTCTAATCCGGATTAAAGCAGGTAATAACTCTAATCCGGATTAAAGCAGGTAATAACTCTAATCCGGATTAAAGCAGGTAATAACTCTAATCCGGATTAAAGCAGGTAATAACTCTAATCCGGATTAAAGCAGGTAATAACTCTAATCCGGATTAAAGCAGGTAATAACTCTAATCCGGATTAAAGCAGGTAATAACTCTAATCCGGATTAAAGCAGGTAATAACTCCAATCCAGATTACACCCACATTATATGTAATAACTGTAATCCGGATTAAACCATGTAATAACTCTAATCCAGATTAAACCAGGTAATATGTAATAACTCTAATCCGGATTACACCCACATAATATCTAATAACTCTAATCCAGATTACACCCACATAATATGTAATAACTGTTTTCCGATTTAACCCCTTAAGGACCAAACTTCGGGAATAAAAGGGAATCATGACATGTCACACATGTCATGTGTCCTTAAGGGATTAAACCAGGTAATAACTCTAATCCAGATTATACCCACATAATGTGTAATAACTCTAATCCAGATTAAACCCAGGTAGTATCTACTAACTCTAATCCGGATTAAACCAGGTAATAACTCTAATCCGGATTAAACACAGGTAATATCTCTAATCCGGATTAAACCCACAAAATATGTAATAACTCTAATCCAGATTAAACTAGGTAATAACTCTAATCCAGATAATCTGTAATAACTCTCTAATCCGGATTAAACCAGGTAATAACTCTAATCTGGATTAAAACAAGGTTATATGTAATAACTCTAATCTGGATTAAACCAGGTAATAACTCTAATCCAGATTATACAAACATAATATGTAATAACTCTAATCTGAATTAAATCCATTACTGATTTCTCCAGGTACTGTACGATTCATATTATTTGGATGAAATCCACTTACTTTATAGCTGGAAGCTGCTCTTTCATTTAATCCTCATTAAATACAGGCAGTGGTGTATCCTAGTTTTGTGCTGCTCTAGGCAGGACAAAACTCAGGCGCCCCCACCCCACCCTTCCCCCCCACCCCGCCTTCTAAATACACACACACATTCACTGACAGATACGCATACACTAGTTTACAGACATACACACTAACACACACACACACACATTCACTGACAGATACGCATACACACACTCACATTACCGCACTCACTTTTTTTTACATTTAACCCCCCCCCCCCAGCCTCCTTACCTTTGGGAATGCTGGGGGTGGGTTCTCCCTCTCCCTGGGGTCTAGTGGGGCTGCTGGGCGGGTGGCGCTGGCGAGGGAGCACTTTCCCCTGAGCTCACTACTCAGCTCCCTTGCGCGCCGCAGAGTGATGCTGGGAGCCGGAATATGACGTCCTATTACCGGGTCCCCGATCACTCTGCGGCGCACGAGGGAGCTGAGCAGAGAGCTCAGGGGAAAGTGCTCCCTCGCCAGTGCTGCCCAGAAGCCCGCCAGGATTGTCAATTAGCTGCAAGGCTAACAAGACATTTGTGCTGAGTATTTGGGGGCGGCTTTTTTTGCCGCCCCCTGGAAAGTGCCGCCCAAGGCAAATGCCTTGTTTGCCTCGCAGCTAATACGCCCCTGAATACAGGCATATGGACAGGAGCTGTTGTAATGTATTTCAACATCTATGGAATTTGGATTTAATCTGAATAATATAGGTTATAAAGTTAGTTGGTAGACTTTCAACCATTACCTTAGTATTTCATATCAAATTAATTTCAGTATCAAATAGTACTTGTAGATAGCTGCTCAGCTACCAGCAGATCCTTCTCCCGGTCCGGCTGGATGGTTAGTTCCAGTGCCGGTTATTGAATAAAGTGTCTTAATGTTTAAATATCAAACATTTTTAGCTGTGGAGGCAACTGTTATTGAAAATTAATTTTCTTTGTATTTCCTCATCAATGTATTATAACTTGACTAATTTCGGAGTTTCCTTCACAGCTTGTCTAAAGTCCTGGCACCGAAAAGATAGACCCTCATATAGACCATCTGACCAAACACGAGATGGACAAGGACAATATGGCAAAGAGGATTTTAAAACTCACCTTGGAGATCATCTACCTGCTGACTGGAGAGGTGAGGGATTCTGGGTAATGTCATTATGGAGATCATCTACCTGCTGACTGGAGAGGTGAGGGATTCTGGGTAATGTCACCATGGATATCATCTACCTGCTGGCTGGAGAGGTGAGGGATTCTGGGTAATGTCATTATGGAGATCATCTACCTGCTGACTGGAGAGGTGAGGGATTCTGGGTAATGTCAGTATGGAGATCATCTACCTGCTGACTGGAGAGGTGAGGGATTCTGGGTAATGTCAGTATGGAGATCATCTACCTGCTGACTGGAGAGGTGAGGGATTCTGGGTAATGTCATTATGGAGATCATCTACCTGCTGACTGGAGAGGTGAGGGATTCTGGGTAATGTCAGTATGGAGATCATCTACCTGCTGACTGGAGAGGTGAGGGATTCTGGATAATGTCACCATGGAGATCATCTACCTGCTGACTGGAGAGGTGAGGGATTCTGGGTAATGTCAGTATGGAGATCATCTACCTGCTGGCTGGAGAGGTGAGGGATTCTGGGTAATGTCAGTATGGCAATCATCTACCTGCTGACTGGAGAGTGAGGGATTCTGGGTAATGTCATTATGGAGATCATCTACCTGCTGACTGGAGAGTGAGGGATTCTGGGTAATGTCATTATGGAGATCATCTACCTGCTGGCTGGAGAGGTGAGGGATTCTGGGTAATGTCAGTATGGAGATCATCTACCTGCTGACTGGAGAGGTCAGGGATTCTGGGTAATGTCATTATGGAGATCATCTACCTGCTGACTGGAGAGGTGAGGGATTCTGGGTAATGTCACCATGGAGATCATCTACCTGCTGACTGGAGAGGTGAGGGATTCTGGGTAATGTCAGTATGGAGATCATCTACCTGCTGGCTGGAGAGGTGAGGGATTCTGGGTAATGTCACCATGGAGATCATCTACCTGCTGGCTGGAGAGGTGAGGGATTCTGGGTAATGTCATTATGGAGATCATCTACCTGCTGACTGGAGAGGTGAGGGATTCTGGGTAATGTCAGTATGGAGATCATCTACCTGCTGACTGGAGAGGTGAGGGATTCTGGGTAATGTCAGTATGGAGATCATCTACCTGCTGACTGGAGAGGTGAGGGATTCTGGGTAATGTCAGTATGGAGATCATCTACCTGCTGACTGGAGAGGTGAGGGATTCTGGGTAATGTCAGTATGGAGATCATCTACCTGCTGACTGGAGAGGTGAGGGATTCTGGGTAATGTCAGTATGGAGATCATCTACCTGCTGACTGGAGAGGTGAGGGATTCTGGGTAATGTCAGTATGGAGATCATCTACCTGCTGACTGGAGAGGTGAGGGATTCTGGGTAATGTCAGTATGGAGATCATCTACCTGCTGACTGGAGAGGTGAGGGATTCCGGGTAATGTCAGTATGGAGATCATCTACCTGCTGACTGGAGAGGTGAGGGATTCTGGGTAATGTCAGTATGGAGATCATCTACCTGCTGACTGGAGAGGTGAGGGATTCTGGGTAATGTCATTATGGAGATCATCTACCTGCTGACTGGAGAGGTGAGGGATTCTGGGTAATGTCATTATGGAGATCATCTACCTGCTGACTGGAGAGGTGAGGGATTCTGGGTAATGTCACCATGGAGATCATCTACCTGCTGACTGGAGAGGTGAGGGATTCTGGGTAATGTCACCATGGAGATCATCTACCTGCTGGCTGGAGAGGTGAGGGATTCTGGGTAATGTCAGTATGGAGATCATCTACCTGCTGACTGGAGAGGTGAGGGATTCTGGGTAATGTCACCATGGAGATCATCTACCTGCTGGCTGGAGAGGTGAGGGATTCTGGGTAATGTCACCATGGAGATCATCTACCTGCTGGCTGGAGAGGTGAGGGATTCTGGGTAATGTCAGTATGGAGATCATCTACCTGCTGACTGGAGAGGTGAGGGATTCTGGGTAATGTCAGTACGGAGATCATCTACCTGCTGACTGGAGAGGTGAGGGATTCTGGGTAATGTCATTATGGAGATCATCTACCTGCTGACTGGAGAGGTGAGGGATTCTGGGTAATGTCACCATGGAGATCATCTACCTGCTGGCTGGAGAGGTGAGGGATTCTGGGTAATGTCAGTATGGAGATCATCTACCTGCTGACTGGAGAGGTGAGGGATTCTGGGTAATGTCAGTATGGAGATCATCTACCTGCTGACTGGAGAGGTGAGGGATTCTGGGTAATGTCACCATGGAGATCATCTACCTGCTGACTGGAGAGGTGAGGGATTCTGGGTAATGTCAGTATGGAGATCATCTACCTGCTGACTGGAGAGGTGAGGGATTCTGGGTAATGTCACCATGGAGATCATCTACCTGCTGACTGGAGAGGTGAGGGATTCTGGGTAATGTCAGTATGGAGATCATCTACCTGCTGACTGGAGAGGTGAGGGATTCTGGGTAATGTCACCATGGAGATCATCTACCTGCTGGCTGGAGAGGTGAGGGATTCTGGGTAATGTCAGTATGGAGATCATCTACCTGCTGACTGGAGAGGTGAGGGATTCTGGGTAATGTCATTATGGAGATCATCTACCTGCTGACTGGAGAGGTGAGGGATTCTGGGTAATGTCACCATGGAGATCATCTACCTGCTGACTGGAGAGGTGAGGGATTCTGGGTAATGTCAGTATGGAGATCATCTACCTGCTGACTGGAGAGGTGAGGGATTCTGAGTAATGTCACCATGGAGATCATCTACCTGCTGACTGGAGAGGTGAGGGATTCTGGGTAATGTCAGTATGGAGATCATCTACCTGCTGACTGGAGAGGTGAGGGATTCTGGGTAATGTCACCATGGAGATCATCTACCTGCTGACTGGAGAGGTGAGGGATTCTGGGTAATGTCACCATGGAGATCATCTACCTGCTGACTGGAGAGGTGAGGGATTCTGGGTAATGTCACCATGGAGATCGTCTACCTGCTGACTGGAGAGGTGAGGGATTCTGGGTAATGTCATTATGGAGATCATCTACCTGCTGACTGGAGAGGTGAGGGATTCTGGGTAATGTCAGCATGGAGATCATCTACCTGCTGACTGGAGAGGTGAGGGATTCTGGGTAATGTCAGTATGGAGATCATCTACCTGCTGACTGGAGAGGTGAGGGATTCTGGGTAATGTCATTATGGAGATCATCTACCTGCTGACTGGAGAGGTGAGGGATTCTGGGTAATGTCAGTATGGAGATCATCTACCTGCTGACTGGAGAGGTGAGGGATTCTGGGTAATGTCATTATGGAGATCATCTACCTGCTGACTGGAGAGGTGAGGGATTCTGGGTAATGTCAGTATGGAGATCATCTACCTGCTGACTGGAGAGGTGAGGGATTCTGGGTAATGTCAGTATGGAGATCATCTACCTGCTGACTGGAGAGGTGAGGGATTCTGGGTAATGTCAGTATGGAGATCATCTACCTGCTGACTGGAGAGGTGAGGGATTCTGGGTAATGTCACCATGGAGATCATCTACCTGCTGGCTGGAGAGGTGAGGGATTCTGGGTAATGTCAGTATGGAGATCATCTACCTGCTGACTGGAGAGGTGAGGGATTCTGGGTAATGTCATTATGGAGATCATCTACCTGCTGACTGGAGAGGTGAGGGATTCTGGGTAATGTCACCATGGAGATCATCTACCTGCTGACTGGAGAGGTGAGGGATTCTGGGTAATGTCAGTATGGAGATCATCTACCTGCTGACTGGAGAGGTGAGGGATTCTGGGTAATGTCACCATGGAGATCATCTACCTGCTGACTGGAGAGGTGAGGGATTCTGGGTAATGTCATTATGGAGATCATCTACCTGCTGACTGGAGAGGTGAGGGATTCTGGGTAATGTCATTATGGAGATCATCTACCTGCTGACTGGAGAGGTGAGGGATTCTGGGTAATGTCATTATGGAGATCATCTACCTGCTGACTGGAGAGGTGAGGGATTCTGGGTAATGTCAGTATGGAGATCATCTACCTGCTGGCTGGAGAGGTGAGGGATTCTGGGTAATGTCATTATGGAGATCATCTACCTGCTGACTGGAGAGGTGAGGGATTCTGGGTAATGTCACCATGGAGATCATCTACCTGCTGACTGGAGAGGTGAGGGATTCTGGGTAATGTCACCATGGAGATCGTCTACCTGCTGACTGGAGAGGTGAGGGATTCTGGGTAATGTCATTATGGAGATCATCTACCTGCTGGCTGGAGAGGTGAGGGATTCTGGGTAATGTCATTATGGAGATCATCTACCTGCTGACTGGAGAGGTGAGGGATTCTGGGTAATGTCAGTATGGAGATCATCTACCTGCTGACTGGAGAGGTGAGGGATTCTGGGTAATGTCATTATGGAGATCATCTACCTGCTGGCTGGAGAGGTGAGGGATTCTGGGTAATGTCAGTATGGAGATCATCTACCTGCTGACTGGAGAGGTGAGGGATTCTGGGTAATGTCAGTATGGAGATCATCTACCTGCTGACTGGAGAGGTGAGGGATTCTGGGTAATGTCATTATGGAGATCATCTACCTGCTGACTGGAGAGGTGAGGGATTCTGGGTAATGTCAGTATGGAGATCATCTACCTGCTGACTGGAGAGGTGAGGGATTCTGGGTAATGTCAGTATGGAGATCATCTACCTGCTGACTGGAGAGGTGAGGGATTCTGGGTAATGTCATTATGGGGATCATCTACCTGCTGGCTGGAGAGGTGAGGGATTCTGGGTAATGTCAGTATGGAGATCATCTACCTGCTGGCTGGAGAGGTGAGGGATTCTGGGTAATGTCAGTATGGAGATCATCTACCTGCTGGCTGGAGAGGTGAGGGATTCTGGGTAATGTCACCATGGAGATCATCTACCTGCTGGCTGGAGAGGTGAGGGATTCTGGGTAATGTCATTATGGAGATCATCTACCTGCTGACTGGAGAGGTGAGGGATTCTGGGTAATGTCAGTATGGAGATCATCTACCTGCTGACTGGAGAGGTGAGGGATTCTGGGTAATGTCAGTATGGAGATCATCTACCTGCTGACTGGAGAGGTGAGGGATTCTGGGTAATGTCAGTATGGAGATCATCTACCTGCTGACTGGAGAGGTGAGGGATTCTGGGTAATGTCAGTATGGAGATCATCTACCTGCTGACTGGAGAGGTGAGGGATTCTGGGTAATGTCAGTATGGAGATCATCTACCTGCTGACTGGAGAGGTGAGGGATTCTGGGTAATGTCAGTATGGAGATCATCTACCTGCTGACTGGAGAGGTGAGGGATTCTGGGTAATGTCAGTATGGAGATCATCTACCTGCTGACTGGAGAGGTGAGGGATTCTGGGTAATGTCAGTATGGAGATCATCTACCTGCTGACTGGAGAGGTGAGGGATTCTGGGTAATGTCAGTATGGAGATCATCTACCTGCTGACTGGAGAGGTGAGGGATTCTGGGTAATGTCAGTATGGAGATCATCTACCTGCTGACTGGAGAGGTGAGGGATTCTGGGTAATGTCATTATGGAGATCATCTACCTGCTGACTGGAGAGGTGAGGGATTCTGGGTAATGTCACCATGGAGATCATCTACCTGCTGACTGGAGAGGTGAGGGATTCTGGGTAATGTCACCATGGAGATCATCTACCTGCTGGCTGGAGAGGTGAGGGATTCTGGGTAATGTCAGTATGGAGATCATCTACCTGCTGACTGGAGAGGTGAGGGATTCTGGGTAATGTCACCATGGAGATCATCTACCTGCTGGCTGGAGAGGTGAGGGATTCTGGGTAATGTCACCATGGAGATCATCTACCTGCTGGCTGGAGAGGTGAGGGATTCTGGGTAATGTCAGTATGGAGATCATCTACCTGCTGACTGGAGAGGTGAGGGATTCTGGGTAATGTCAGTACGGAGATCATCTACCTGCTGACTGGAGAGGTGAGGGATTCTGGGTAATGTCATTATGGAGATCATCTACCTGCTGACTGGAGAGGTGAGGGATTCTGGGTAATGTCACCATGGAGATCATCTACCTGCTGGCTGGAGAGGTGAGGGATTCTGGGTAATGTCAGTATGGAGATCATCTACCTGCTGACTGGAGAGGTGAGGGATTCTGGGTAATGTCAGTATGGAGATCATCTACCTGCTGACTGGAGAGGTGAGGGATTCTGGGTAATGTCACCATGGAGATCATCTACCTGCTGACTGGAGAGGTGAGGGATTCTGGGTAATGTCAGTATGGAGATCATCTACCTGCTGACTGGAGAGGTGAGGGATTCTGGGTAATGTCACCATGGAGATCATCTACCTGCTGACTGGAGAGGTGAGGGATTCTGGGTAATGTCAGTATGGAGATCATCTACCTGCTGACTGGAGAGGTGAGGGATTCTGGGTAATGTCACCATGGAGATCATCTACCTGCTGGCTGGAGAGGTGAGGGATTCTGGGTAATGTCAGTATGGAGATCATCTACCTGCTGACTGGAGAGGTGAGGGATTCTGGGTAATGTCATTATGGAGATCATCTACCTGCTGACTGGAGAGGTGAGGGATTCTGGGTAATGTCACCATGGAGATCATCTACCTGCTGACTGGAGAGGTGAGGGATTCTGGGTAATGTCAGTATGGAGATCATCTACCTGCTGACTGGAGAGGTGAGGGATTCTGGGTAATGTCACCATGGAGATCATCTACCTGCTGACTGGAGAGGTGAGGGATTCTGGGTAATGTCAGTATGGAGATCATCTACCTGCTGACTGGAGAGGTGAGGGATTCTGGGTAATGTCACCATGGAGATCATCTACCTGCTGACTGGAGAGGTGAGGGATTCTGGGTAATGTCACCATGGAGATCATCTACCTGCTGACTGGAGAGGTGAGGGATTCTGGGTAATGTCACCATGGAGATCGTCTACCTGCTGACTGGAGAGGTGAGGGATTCTGGGTAATGTCATTATGGAGATCATCTACCTGCTGACTGGAGAGGTGAGGGATTCTGGGTAATGTCAGCATGGAGATCATCTACCTGCTGACTGGAGAGGTGAGGGATTCTGGGTAATGTCAGTATGGAGATCATCTACCTGCTGACTGGAGAGGTGAGGGATTCTGGGTAATGTCATTATGGAGATCATCTACCTGCTGACTGGAGAGGTGAGGGATTCTGGGTAATGTCAGTATGGAGATCATCTACCTGCTGACTGGAGAGGTGAGGGATTCTGGGTAATGTCATTATGGAGATCATCTACCTGCTGACTGGAGAGGTGAGGGATTCTGGGTAATGTCAGTATGGAGATCATCTACCTGCTGACTGGAGAGGTGAGGGATTCTGGGTAATGTCAGTATGGAGATCATCTACCTGCTGACTGGAGAGGTGAGGGATTCTGGGTAATGTCAGTATGGAGATCATCTACCTGCTGACTGGAGAGGTGAGGGATTCTGGGTAATGTCACCATGGAGATCATCTACCTGCTGGCTGGAGAGGTGAGGGATTCTGGGTAATGTCAGTATGGAGATCATCTACCTGCTGACTGGAGAGGTGAGGGATTCTGGGTAATGTCATTATGGAGATCATCTACCTGCTGACTGGAGAGGTGAGGGATTCTGGGTAATGTCACCATGGAGATCATCTACCTGCTGACTGGAGAGGTGAGGGATTCTGGGTAATGTCAGTATGGAGATCATCTACCTGCTGACTGGAGAGGTGAGGGATTCTGGGTAATGTCACCATGGAGATCATCTACCTGCTGACTGGAGAGGTGAGGGATTCTGGGTAATGTCATTATGGAGATCATCTACCTGCTGACTGGAGAGGTGAGGGATTCTGGGTAATGTCATTATGGAGATCATCTACCTGCTGACTGGAGAGGTGAGGGATTCTGGGTAATGTCATTATGGAGATCATCTACCTGCTGACTGGAGAGGTGAGGGATTCTGGGTAATGTCAGTATGGAGATCATCTACCTGCTGGCTGGAGAGGTGAGGGATTCTGGGTAATGTCATTATGGAGATCATCTACCTGCTGACTGGAGAGGTGAGGGATTCTGGGTAATGTCACCATGGAGATCATCTACCTGCTGACTGGAGAGGTGAGGGATTCTGGGTAATGTCACCATGGAGATCGTCTACCTGCTGACTGGAGAGGTGAGGGATTCTGGGTAATGTCATTATGGAGATCATCTACCTGCTGGCTGGAGAGGTGAGGGATTCTGGGTAATGTCATTATGGAGATCATCTACCTGCTGACTGGAGAGGTGAGGGATTCTGGGTAATGTCAGTATGGAGATCATCTACCTGCTGACTGGAGAGGTGAGGGATTCTGGGTAATGTCATTATGGAGATCATCTACCTGCTGGCTGGAGAGGTGAGGGATTCTGGGTAATGTCAGTATGGAGATCATCTACCTGCTGACTGGAGAGGTGAGGGATTCTGGGTAATGTCAGTATGGAGATCATCTACCTGCTGACTGGAGAGGTGAGGGATTCTGGGTAATGTCATTATGGAGATCATCTACCTGCTGACTGGAGAGGTGAGGGATTCTGGGTAATGTCAGTATGGAGATCATCTACCTGCTGACTGGAGAGGTGAGGGATTCTGGGTAATGTCAGTATGGAGATCATCTACCTGCTGACTGGAGAGGTGAGGGATTCTGGGTAATGTCATTATGGAGATCATCTACCTGCTGACTGGAGAGGTGAGGGATTCTGGGTAATGTCATTATGGAGATCATCTACCTGCTGGCTGGAGAGGTGAGGGATTCTGGGTAATGTCATTATGGAGATCATCTACCTGCTGACTGGAGAGGTGAGGGATTCTGGGTAATGTCAGTATGGAGATCATCTACCTGCTGACTGGAGAGGTGAGGGATTCTGGGTAATGTCATTATGGAGATCATCTACCTGCTGGCTGGAGAGGTGAGGGATTCTGGGTAATGTCAGTATGGAGATCATCTACCTGCTGACTGGAGAGGTGAGGGATTCTGGGTAATGTCAGTATGGAGATCATCTACCTGCTGACTGGAGAGGTGAGGGATTCTGGGTAATGTCATTATGGAGATCATCTACCTGCTGACTGGAGAGGTGAGGGATTCTGGGTAATGTCAGTATGGAGATCATCTACCTGCTGACTGGAGAGGTGAGGGATTCTGGGTAATGTCATTATGGAGATCATCTACCTGCTGACTGGAGAGGTGAGGGATTCTGGGTAATGTCATTATGGAGATCATCTACCTGCTGGCTGGAGAGGTGAGGGATTCTGGGTAATGTCATTATGGAGATCATCTACCTGCTGACTGGAGAGGTGAGGGATTCTGGGTAATGTCAGTATGGAGATCATCTACCTGCTGACTGGAGAGGTGAGGGATTCTGGGTAATGTCATTATGGAGATCATCTACCTGCTGGCTGGAGAGGTGAGGGATTCTGGGTAATGTCAGTATGGAGATCATCTACCTGCTGACTGGAGAGGTGAGGGATTCTGGGTAATGTCAGTATGGAGATCATCTACCTGCTGACTGGAGAGGTGAGGGATTCTGGGTAATGTCAATATGGAGATCATCTACCTGCTGACTGGAGAGGTGAGGGATTCTGGGTAATGTCAGTATGGAGATCATCTACCTGCTGACTGGAGAGGTGAGGGATTCTGGGTAATGTCATTATGGAGATCATCTACCTGCTGACTGGAGAGGTGAGGGATGTTTAGAAGTTTATATAATTCCCTAGCACTATCTAGTAATTTTTTAACATTAAAATGTTTTCATATTCTGAAATAATTTTAAAAGTTTATCCAAAATTATGAAATCATTTGGAAAGCTTAAATCGAGGCCCAAGGTATTTATATAATTTGGTTGACGAAAGCTGCTAACTAATTGATGGACTTTACCCAAAGAAAATAGAAAATATTTTTTTCTCCCAAGTGATTTGTGTTATTGTCTCCCAATGTAGGATTATGTCCTTGTCAAGAAATTCAGTGACCGTATCACACAGAACAGCATTCCATGTGTATCCAAAGGATCCTGCAGGACCCAGCTCCCCAGCACGGTGCCCCCATCTCGTTCCCTGATCCATGAGAGAAACCATGATCAGAAGATCCTGGAACTGACCAATCGGATCATTGAGCTGCTGACTGGAGAGGTGAGGTTGCTGGTAATGGGACACTGGACGGTGACTGTGTCATTGTGTGTATCAGGTTCCTATAAGGTGTGAGGATGTCACTGTCTATTTCTCCATGCAGGAGTGGGACTATATAGACGGACAGACGGATGTGATGATTGAGAATCGGCAGAAATGTATCTCTCTTGGTAAGTGCATGTTTTAAATAGGAAACACAATCACCTCAACAAATATCTGCTACAAATGTGTAGTGGGGATGCATGTCTCGCAGACACACACATTTGTCACATTATTGTGACCATATTTTGTTATCCAAATTCTACAAAACTATTTTTCTGTATGTCATCAATAAGTGCTAAAGCAATTTGCTGTACAGATGTAATATGCCTAATTGACACTTTCAGTCTACATGTGGTTGGCTTGCCAATTATTCAAGGATAGATAAATTCCCTCTCCTTCCGAATTATTGTTATTATTATTGGTAACAGCATTTTCTGCAGTGCAGTTATACAGTGTGGGTTTTTCACAACCAGCAATTGGCAAAAAAAGTTATGTTGCTAGTTATAGGGGGTGAGGAAGGTCCTGCTCAAATGAGCTTTTAACATGTTTTTCGTTTTTTGGAATGTGTGATCAAATCATACATACAAAGTTAGATAAAAATAACAAATGTAATAATAGATACAACTGGTTATTTTTATAGTCTAATTGTGAACAGCTCATTAATGGGACACTATAGGCACCCAGGCCACTTCCAGTAAAATGCTTGCCTAGGGGGAGGGCCTAATGCGCTTGCAGCACTAATGCTTGCATACACATTAGGCGCCCCTATCAGGTGACATCGGAGGAGGTGGAGCGCCGACCCAGCACCAAGGGACATCTGTGCTGGAATCGGGTAAGTTACTAAATGTTGTTGTTTTTTAACCCTTTACATGCCGGATAAAGAAGGCATGAGGATGGGAGGAACTAGATGACTCTTAAGTTTTAGGAATACATGTTTGTATTCCGAACACTATAGATTCCCTGTGACAAAACCCCTGTTTTGTGGATATCAGTCCCCTTTTTTTTCCGTATGATGTTCGCACATTTAGCCCTATTTATTCCCTTTTATTTTACCGAATAAACAAACAGCCAGACCACACGCAATGGGAGTGTGCAGCCTGTTAACCTCCCAGAAGCTGTGGTTAACCGCAACTAATTGACGAATGGCTGGGTGGTCGTGTTTGTATGAACGAACACATGATGGTGGCCATCTTAAACTGTCGAACGCCCAGCGGTGTGTGGTCGTCGACCGCATGGAACTGTTTTCGGTCACTGTTTCATACGAACACCGCTTGGGCCTCCAAACTTCCATCTCTTCGTTTCAGTTTATACGAACACCGCGCCGTTCGGTAACTTAATAACTCACAAACTAGACCGACCCTGATAGCTAAAAGCCATGGAACTAATTATGGACAGATTTATGCCAAACGGTCGGTGAAAACCCTTTAACTCCATGGCGATTCGACTGTGTTCAGGGGATCTGAGTGCTGTTCGATATATTGAGCACTCAGATCCAAGCTATCTGGGGATATGTCGAATGTGAGGTTCCAGTTTGGTGAAATATGAGTTATGTATTTCAATGTGTTTTTTTTACATTTATAACTTGGAAATATTTTCTGTATCTGGAGATAATTGTTTACTACGGCCACTTAACTCAATTGTCTCCAGGATAGAGAGGAGGGATTTTACTGTTTCTGTGGGAGTGTTTTCACATTGTATTGTAGTTTGATTGGCTACTGTAAATTGTATTCCAGTCCTCCACAAGGTCCATGTGGGAGTATCCCTTGCTGGAGGACCTGCATAAAAGGCCGAGCTGTGGCAACCATTAAACAGATCGTTTTACCCCTTCATGAAGTCTTGGCTCATGTTTGGGGGATTGGGAGCTATAATTCACTACACCTTCTGCTACACTTGGATTTTGGGATATTTTGCACGGATATACTCAGCTTGAGTATAGGGGATCCGTTACATTCCCATTAAACAATAGGCACATAAACATAGTTTGATTCGTTGACATGACACATTAGTAATAATACATTATATGCCCTGTAACTGAATCCCCCATACTCCGACCGAGTACCTTCCGTTGATGGACGCTTCCTAGCTTGCGCCGAGGACCACAAGCACCGCACCAGACAGCACAACCACCGCAAACTCCACAACCGCTGTAGCTTAACTGGCGTCTCGCCGTCTTCCTTCCACCCTGGATCAGCTTCTGTCCTCCAGGACCGTGTGGGAAAGACCTCTTCCTTCCACCCTGAATGAACCTCCAGAATCCAGGACTGTGTGGGGAAGACCTCTTCTCCAGAAGAGTGTATCAGGAACAGCTCTTAGAAGAGCTAAGTGATTAAAAGCTCAAGGGAGTATGCAGAGCATAGCAATCCCCAGTGTGATATAGCAGTTCCCTCCAATCACGAGACAAGAGTACGTGTTGAGGGTCAAGAAGATCTGTTTTACTTGGCACCAAAGGGCCTTCTTTTATGAAGGTTTTACAGATACAGTACCGCCCACAGGGTTTTGTAAAATAACCAATAAAGCAAACCCTACAGTAAAACCACATCCATTCACTCCCACAAAATCCTCCCCTCTGCCTGTGATATAATTACTGCACACAATGGGTTAATGTAATTATCACAGGCAGGAAAAATATACTTTTTACACATACACTGTAACTTAAAATATACATCCAATCGTCAAAACATAAATTTTCAGAACCAGCATACTTTAAATATAAACATAACCAAAATTCAGCCAAATCCGTCCATTACTTAAAAAGTTAGCTGGAAGTCCTTTATGACCGACCGCAAGCACATTTTCATGCCCAAAACAGTTCCATGGATTTCGGCTGTGCGGTCGGTCTATTTTACACTGAAAAAATGACGAGTGTTCTTCGAACGGGACTTAGTCTCCAGCCACAGTGTCGAAGTGCAGGAGAAGGTAGGGGTCAGCGGTGTTCGTTGAAATGTGTAGCTGATTTCAGTTCCATGGATTTGGCTACATATTCCGCTGACCTCGTTTGAATGAACAAAGATGGCCACCGCCACGGTCGGCAATTTACCTACAGCAGCCTCCCAGCCTGGGAGGTAAATTGCCTGCACACTTCCACTTCTGGGTGGTCCGCCTGTGTGGTACTTGGTTCAGTAAGCCCCATTTACTGAACCAAGTGTAAAGAAGCCATGAATAAAGTACTTTAACCAAGTCAGGGGACACAGGCTTAAAGGGGCAGTGTCCCAAACACGTCTGAGTACACAGTCCCCGGGCCATAGTTACAGGGGAGGAGGCTGGCAAGCAAGCCTCTCCGGGACCAAGTGGCAAAGGCCACTTTGTCACATGCCCTGTAACGGAGCTCCCCGCCAAGGACCACTTCCTAGCTGGAACAGGGGACAAACTGCAGTACTTCTGCCCACAGTCGCCGTGGCTTGACTAGGGCCCTGGAACCTCTCCTTCCTGGAGTCGAATGGGGAGTTAGCTGTAGACACCCCCAGGCACTGGACGAAACTCAGTCCTGGGAGCGCTAGTCTTTACAAGGACTTTCCCCGCTGAATCTCCTGCAAGCTGGAACAGCAGACACAGAAGTAAATCTTCTTTCCCTCCAATAAAAGGACGACACACACCGTTTTGGAGTATAAGCTGGAATAGAATTTTAATGGTGCCACACTGGCCTTTTATGCAAGTTTCCCAACAAGGGTGACACCCAGGTGGACCTTGTTGGGCACAGCGAGTCATACAGTGAGACACTCCCATACACAAACAATAGAATCCCTCCTCTGTACTTGGGAGGATAATTGAATCGGGAACTGTACTAATTTAACCCAATTATCTCCAAGCACAGAAAAACATACAATTTTATGAAACCCCAAAATGTACCTTAAAACCCCATAAAAGTTACATCTAATGATAGCCTAGATCTGGGTGAATTACAAATCCAAAAATCACCCAGATCGGTTCAGGGGTTCAGGAAGTTCCTGGAAGTCATTTATTTGACCGACCGCAAGCATGGCCCTATGCCCAAAACAGTTCCAGAGAATCAGGGCTTGCGGTCGGTCTAGTTCGGTTGTTTAAAAACGAACAAACTACCAAACAGAGTCAATAGTCTTACTCTGGAGCTTGGTCCCTTCATCCAGACGAATGATCTCACCGAACAGTGCCCTTCTAACTTGTATAAAACTGAACGCAGGCGATGATGGAAATCCAGTGGTGTTCGGGAGTTTCTGTATCCAATTTCAGTTCCATAAGATTCATGCCCAAACACCGCTGCCTGTGAACAAGATGGCCACCACCTCGTGGTTGTTCATAGGAGTTGCGGCCACCCAGACGAACAATTGGAACACTTCGGTGAAAAACGTTCCAAGTAGTTAATAGGTGTTAAGCTCCAGGCTGGTCTCTGTTTGTGCGGTTGTTCGGTAAACGAACCATATAATCCCAATTGCACTAACAGAGACTTTTACATTATTTTTCCAGAGGGTCCATAGTCTGTGGGCAGGAGGCTGGCAAGCAGTCTCCTCCAGAGGCTCGTGGCAAACTCAGGTAAAAAGGGGATTTTGTCACATGCCCTCTGTGATGTTACCTTTTGTTATGGATTTCTTACACTCCACCTGAGTAAATCCGTGCAGCGTCTCCCGAAATCCGAGTAAATGCAAAGGTGTTGTGAAATATAGCTCCCAAGCATGAGCCAAGACTTCATGAAGGGGTAAAACGATCTGTTTATTGATGGACACAGCTCGGCCTTTTATGCAGGTCTTCCAACAAGGGTTACTCCCACAGGGGCCTTGTGGAAGACCGTGACAAAATACAGAGACCAATCAATTTGCAGCAAAATATAACACACTCCCACATGAAGAGGAAAATCCCTCCTCTCTAGCCTGGAGATAATTGGGTTAAGTGTCCTGAGCAAACTTAATTATCTCCAGGTAGAGAGAATATTTCTATTTTACAACAGTAACATAAATGCATTAAAATGTATTCCTTTATTTTTCCCGAATGGAACCCTCTCATTCGACATATCCCCAGATAGCTTGGGTCTGAGCGCTTAATATAGTCAAACAGCGCTCAGATAACACGAACACAGTCAAATCGCCATGGAGCTAAAGAGTTCTGTTCTCCGACAGTTCATATGAAATATGTCCAGCAATAGCTCCATGGATTGAGCTTAATTCCTTGTTAACTCTGAATCCAACTATAGATATCAAAGTAACAACACATTTTATTTTACACTTGAGTCTGAGAGATTTGTATCTTGACTGTTCTTGTCAGAGCCTCTTTTTGATTGTGTTAAATTGATCCTGATGTGAGAAGTTTACTTATTGGTTTGTTGTTTATATAATTATCACATATGACAAGCTATGATGTAAGGCTTACATAATATACACAATTTCATCTTGTGCACATGCTTTCAGATATAACTGTATGTTTTTCATACATAAAACACTTGTTTCCAACAGATTCACCTGAATTCAAAAATTTATCGGCAGCATTTCAAGCAGCCGATTCTGTAAAGGACACAAATACTGCCACCCATGACAAGGGGAAATTATGGTGTGTTGAAGAGCATCAAGAAAACCCTAACATTCCAACATTCACATCGCATAGACAGTCAGAAGATAGAGTGTCTCCTATTGAGAAGTATTCATCCTCAATTATTCTTCCACCCACAGATCATCCACAGACAGAATATCCATCTAATATTAAGGATGAATCAACCTCATGTAAAGGAGGAAATCTCACAGACATTTCTACAACAACAGAACAAAGACAGACCAAACATACATGTACTATCAAGGAAGAATCAGCCTCATGTGGAGAAGGACATCTCACAGATTCTGACATTCATTCAATCAAAGAACATGCGCAGATCGTATGTCCGGCTCCCAACATTGAAGAAGGAACTTCAACCTCATGTGAAGAAGGGAATCTGACAGAATATAACCATCGTGTCTCAGCTTATATTAGAGAACATAATAAAACCTCTAACCTCAAAACAAATGATATCTCTCCTCAGAAAGCATGCACCACTAAGACTTTCAGTTGCTCCGAATGTGAGGAATGCTTCACTAACAGTTCGGATCTGATCCAACATGAGACTATTCACAGAGGAAAGATGGTAGTGTGTTCAGATTGTGGGAAACGTTTTCACTTTAAATCTCAGCTTCTTAGACATCAAAGAACACACACTGGGGAGAAACCTTTTTCCTGCCCTGATTGTGACAAATGTTTCACCCAGTATTCTCATTTTGTTCTTCATAAGAGAACACACACAGGAGAGAAACCATTTCTCTGTTCTGAATGCGGTAAAGATTTTATTAGCAATTCACACCTTGTTAGACATAAGAGGACTCACACTGGAGAAAAGCCATTTGAGTGTTCTTATTGCAGAAAATGCTTTAATAATAAAGCAAATCTTGTTAAACATTATCAGATTCATACAGGGGAGAAACCCTTTTCATGTTATGAATGTTCAAGATGTTTCACACAAAAATCAGATCTTATTAATCACCTTCGAATTCATACTGGGGAGAAACCTTATTCCTGTTCTCTTTGCGGCAAATGTTTTGGACGTAAGACTACTCTTTATAGGCATCTGAGAATTCATGTAGGTGCAAAACCAATATCTTTTATTTGACATTTGAATATGTATTATTTTTCTCACCAGTGGCTACATTAGTAACATTGCAGAGATAAATAGATTCTCAGTTTCATGCGACTTGAAGAGCATTGGGTACCTGTGCTGAGTGACAGAACTGTTATTTTGCCAAATGTAGACAGAGAGGATGCAGACGGAATTATTAAAGATGTTATGACACTAAGCATCAGTAAAGGCTATCCTTGTGCCGTGAGAGAAAAATAAGGAATTCTAATAAAAATGATGGGCGTGCATTAACAACTGGCCAATTCATACTAATAGTTCTTCCGTTGATAGTTATGCTTTGGGGTTTGTTTACCTTACAGCAGACCAACAAACCAGCACTACAAGGAGAAATATGGAGACAAGGGCTTAGCCTGGGACACCCTATAGAACAGGAATTTATTGCTTTGGAGGGAAACCATCTCACACTGTTTAGAGGAGACAATCCTGTTTCACAGGTGGAAACTCTTCTCTTGTAACCTAGTCAAGGTTTGACTTCTTACCTGTTATCTGCCAAGCATCACTCCCTGCCAGACAGAAGACAATGAGCTAGCCATGTCCTGCTTTACTAGCCCTGATCCTGCTTAGGAGCCTCTAGCTTTCTGTAAAAAAAAAAAAAAAGGTAGCAAAGGCTGGGAGGCCACCTGGCAGACCCCAGGTAAGAAGTCAAACCATTCTAGAATGGTTTCACTACTTAGAATTCTGGGCACCACAGCACTTTTGGCACCATAAGCACTACAGTGTGCTGTAATGGTTATTGCACATGGAGTGTTCCTTTAGCCTGTGTTATAAAAAAAGAAAAATACTCAAAATTAGCAAACTGACTGTAAGGAGGCAGATGTCTGCAATGAATGTAGTTTGATAGAGAGAGTTCTTTGTACATTAAAGGATCACTATCGTGTCAGGAAAACAAAGCGGTTTTCCTGACACTATAGTGCCCTGAGTGTGCCCCCACCCTCAGGGTCCCCCTTCAGCAGCTTACCTTAATCCAGCACCGGGCTCCCTCGGCGCTAGTGACCTCTCCTCCCCCGCCGGCGTCAGCTTTCCCATGGACGCTCTGCACGATGGATGCGAAAATATGCCTCCAGCGTCGCAGATGCGCCTCTAGTGGCTGTCCAGAAGACAGCCACTAGAGGCTGCATTAACCCTGCAAATTAACATAGCGGTTTCTCTGAAACTGCTATGTTTACATGTGAAGGGTTAAAACCTGAGGGACCTGGCACCCAGACCACTTAATTAAGCCAAAGTGGTCTGGGTGCCTATAGTGTCCCTTTAATAATAACAGATCTGTGGTTTTAAAACCGATATATTAAAATGGTTAAGCCTGATGTAGGATGTGTTTTATGCCCTTTTCATTGTGTAAAGTTGTTTTATATAACAGGTTTTCATTTGTTAGCTTTATTTTTTAATTCGAGATACTCATTTCTAAGTTATAAGCTATAGGTTAGTAGGCCACATGTTATGTATAGATTAAACAAGGTTTGTAAAATGAAATGTCTGCTGTTGTATTGATATTGGAATCAGGAAGTATAATTACAAACCATGTTTGGTGGAAAACGGTGTTAATGGGTGTTTGCCTCCAGAGCGAAGCAAGTTAGTGACTTTTAGAGTACCAGACCAGCTTCTTGAAATCTCCAGCTTCTGCATGAGTTGTTTATCCTCTTCTTTCAATATCAATCCCTTCTTTTTTAGGACTTCATTCTCAACAATAGAACCTAAACAAAGGCCCTGGTATGGTTGTAGCACATTGACATATATACCATTCAAAACATAGCATAGGGCCTATGGGTGTTACCCTAACCACCATGGCTACTTCTGCTTTTAGAAGTGGTTATGGTGGTAGGAATCTGTATGTGCAGCATTTCTGCTTGAAACTCTGTACATACAGAGATTTTTGAAGTTTTTGTAACGTCCTGCTCTGTTCTGTGGAGATGTCTGGCCTTGGCTTCTGGTATCCAGTACTTTTGTTTCAATTCTTGTTTGGTTTTTCTTGGTGATACCGGAGAAACTGACGGAAGCCAAGCACAGAGAGATGGACACAGGTTTCTTCAGGAAGGGATTCTTTATTCGGTTCACCGATCGGGACTCAGAGGGACTAATGTCACCAAAATACAACAGGTTCTGAGCCCCGGACAATAGTGCAGGCTCCTTATATAGGCACATAACTCCTCCCATATTAAGCTCCACCCGCACATTCTCTTAACCAATCAAAACAAATAAGAATTAACTTCCTGCTTGACCGCATGGCCTGTCCAGCACAATGGAGGAGGGGAATACTACATCCTGTATGCTTGCACATGCTCCGTACACTACTGATCGTATCTTGCCACGTGCAACCAACCGACCGATACGTCAGCATATGCACGTACACATGCCACGTGGTAATCTCGGCCTACTAAATTTATTTTTACTGAGATTCCACCACATTGGCTTTTGGTTTTCTTTATGCTGGGATTTCTGGGTTCATTCCTATAGTCCGTCCCTGGATTTCCCCGTCTCCAGGTTTCCTTTAAATGTTTGTTTTATGTTGCCACACCCGTTTGTTTCCATCTTTCATTATGTTTGTGTTCCTGCAGGCAGCTGCTCACTGCTTCTGTCCTTTCTTGCAGGTAAGTGCTATATTTGTGTTCTGAATCTGTGGATGTTTTAGTATACATTAGGCAGTGAAGAACCTGCCAGATATGGGGTACATTGGCGTTGTTGGCAGGCTTATGCAATTTATGATCATATAGTGTGACTAAATCCATATGATTTCCATATGTAGTACTTAGTTATTTCTCCTCTTGTTTTGCCTATGTTATCCTGTCTTGTTGTAGTTTGTATACCCAGCCCATGTACAGTCCTGTCCAGTCATGCCCATGTTATGTTCATGTTTTCCTCATGTCTTGTCTATATGTTCTGGGTTTAGCTTACTATCCTTCTCTGGTTCTGGGTTCTCCTAGTTTTGTCTTGTTTTCATGTTTGGTACCTATCTCTAGTCTTGCCTTGTTTCTAGTACTGGATACAATCTTGCTGCAGAGCCTCCCAATTCAGCTCCTGCGAGGTCTGCTAATTTCCACGCTCCTAGTTCCTGGTATCCGCTTAAGCTGATTCAGGGTCTTGGTATGTGGCTGCACAAACGCTGGTGCTCAACACCAGGGGGCGTGCGTTTACCCTGCACCAGACCCTGCTAATCCACCTCCACACTGTGACTCCTACTCTGAACATCAGGCATACTGGGTCCCGGTCTGCTCCGCCGCCCAGATAGTGTCTGGGTCCCGGGCACCGGACCGCCACCCTGACAGTTTTGTTTCTAGAGCACAACTGCAAGAGGAAGTCTGAAACACCTTTCACCCTGTTGCGGTCATTTCCAGTCCTACCCGCCTTCCTCCATTTCTTAATACTGCTTCGAGGGTAGCGGTGAGATCAGACATGGCGTGGAAGGAGGCAGTCAGCGAAATAATGTGGTTAGAATAAAACGCACAGTGCTCCCAGTCTCCAGAGAAAAGTATTAAATAATATACATGCTCACATGGAAACACACACTCAGACACTATCTTACACAATATCACACCAAAAGGGGAAAAATTGTGGCTCTGGCTGCCCTAATAATGAATCCAGAAAAGAGGCACCAGAATAATTCCAGGGCAGATTCAGTCAGTGAACCAGTGAGGTCAGAATAAAAATCATAGTAAAGCAGCTATCCAAATTAAAGACTTAATCTACTCAGATTGCAAAGTATTGGAAACATAGACACTCACCTTTCACACACAGACACACACACACTCAGAAACTCACATACTCTCCCATTTGCATGGACACACACAGAAGTTAACATACATTTTTTCACACAGTGTATGAGTGAGAGATTGAGAGTGTATATTTTTTATTTTTTTTTAAATTGACTTCTAAATCTGAAGCTGCCTCACTGTTGTTGTTTTTTTTTTTTTAACTGAATGGTTCAATGACTGGCCCTACCTTTGTGGAAAGTCTGTCCAGTGGGTTTGTACCAGCTAAGACAGACACTCTCTCACACACAGACACATGCAAACACTATCGCACAGACAAATACTCTCTCACACTGTCATGATTACCAATCTGCGAACTCCCTCGGAGTCACTTCCGGGTTTCGCTGATCGGGCTTCACCCATGCGTCTGACGTCACTCTGACTATTCTTCAACCTTCTCCAACAAGCTAAGTTCTTTGATTATTGTACTACAAGGAATTGATACTATGTCTTAAAATTTCGGTCACCTCCCTCCAAAGGGAAATCTCAGCCATTAATCAAGCTAGTTTTTTGTACTTAGGTCTCCCCCGTTGGCGGGATTCAGGTAAGTCACTGAAGGGGTTTTATCCCCTTCAGCATCATGGGATGAGGGTTTGGAGGGAGAGGGGACATGTAGGGTCCTGCAGTGCCAGGAAAACTGATATGTTTTCCTGGCACTGGAGAGTCCTTTTAAGCTAGCTATTATCACAACTTGGATCTTTTAGCCTAGATATACAAATCTTCACAGATTAGGGAATAACCCTGACACTTCTCTAGTCCTCCTTGCCCTGTAGTCAAACTCTTTGTACTATCGTATATCCCACAAGGACTACAATATCATACAGTAACCAGGCACCAGAGCAGTATATCTTGCATATGCTACCAAATATTAGTCCTAGCAATTAGTGGAGCAAGTTAGTTGTGCAGGTTTTGTAAAAATAATACCTGATGACTATCGAGTGCCTGAACTGTTGCACCTTTGGTAACAGAGACACCAGGGCTATATTGTCAACGCACCCAATAGGGAATAATGAACATCAGAATTTCCAAACATTTCAGAATCTTTCAGACAAATTTCGGGTCATCTAAATTTATAATTACAGAATTTTGACTGAACTAAAGTACCACAATGAAACTTAAAATTAACCAATTTTCTCTTCCTATGCATGTCTAATAGATTTCTATTCAGATTATTGTATTACAATGATATTAAAGTTAATATTGAAACTATTGTGCATGCAGTGCTAGAATGGGTGATGATTAAATTCATATATATAAACATATAAACATTCTGCTTGTCTCTAAAGACTTTCTCTGTTATTTTTGCTCCCCCCCCCTTATTTTATTGATACCCACCCAAAAGTCTTGCTTGACCAATCCTCACCTCTTATGTGCATCTCCATTCCATAGATTTTATTGCAGTCCTGTTTTGACCCTATCATCCCTGTCTTCCACAGTCAGAGTTTTAAAAGACCACTTCTATCAAACCTGAACAGTGCTCAGGGTCCCACCCACCCCAGTGCTCAGGGTCCCACCCACCCCTCCCCAACACCACCCCACCCCATGTTTCTTACTACATTTATAGATAGAATCCCTCACACAACTTTAGATAACTCCAAATAGCAGCTGCAAACACTACCAGTAATGAGCACAATCCACCTTCTTAACCCCTAACACTCAGTCCTCCTTCTTACTACAGCTCATTCTACTTTCCTCTAATTACCTACCCATCAGAGCAATGCTCTATACTCTCCTTCTCTCTTATCTCCCTCAGAATCAAAATATCTAATTCCACCCACCTCCCCCAACACACTCACATTTACATCAATCCCTCTTTGCTACACTCCCCCCTTCTCTCATCTCAAGCCCTGCACTCATTTCTCTATTCTCTCTCTCCTGCTCTAACCCAATCTCACCCTAGTCGCCGCCCATATAAAACCCATTCACACCTCCTGTCATTATCTCTCCTCCTTCTTCTGGCAGCTGGTGACATCTCTCCCAACCCAGGGCCACACACCTCATCTGCTCACACCAAAATAAATAGAAACCATGCTAACCTCCTCCAAATACCCTGCAGTTTATCCAACTCTACCAAAATTCAGTGTGCACTCTGGAACGCTCGCTCCATTTGCACTAACATCAAATCTACAGCCATACATGACCTCATCATCTCTAACTCGCTCACAATATTGGCACTCACTGAGACCTGGCTGTCCCCATCTGATACCGCTACTCCTGCTTCTTTATGTTTCGGTGGTCTACAGTTCTCCCATACTCCTAGACTCGACTGTAAAGGAGGTGGTGTAGGCATCCTTCTCTCCCCTCAATGCACCTTTCAACCTATCCTCCCTGCCCCTGCCCTATCCTTTACTTCCTTTGAAGTTCACACTGTACGCCTTTTTAAGCCCACTCCTTTAAGAATTGCCATCATCTATCGCCCCCCCGGTCACCCTAAACTATTTATTGAACACTTTTCCTCCTGGTTACCCCATTTTCTTTCCTCTAGCACTCCCTCTCTCATACTTGGGGACTTCAATATCCCTATCAACAAGCTCAACTGCCCTGATGCCTCCCGTCTGCTCTCTGTAACCTCCTCCTTTGGACACACACAGATTTCCTCCTCCGCAACTCACACCGCAGGAAACACTCTTGACCTCATCTTCACCAATCTCTGTACCACCTCTGATCTCTCCACTGATCCATTTCCTTTGTCTGACCACCATCTGCTAACATTTAACATCTGCATACCTCATACCAAAATTTCAACACCATCAACTCTCCAACCTCGCAGAAACCTCAACTCCCTCGATCTCCAGCACTTCTCCACCACACTCCAAACACTCCTTTTACCCATCTCAAATCTCAACTGCCCTAACTCTGCAACCTCACTCTACAACTCCACTCTCTCCTCTCAACTTGACATCATGGCACCTCCTACAGTTAAACGCAGCAAGCGCCCCCAACTACAACCCTGGCACACTAAGCTGACCCGTTACCTCCAAAAATGTTCCAGAATTGCTGAACGCTGCTGGAGAAAGTCTCACTCTGCATCTGACTTTGTCCACTATAAATTTATGCTGCGCTCCTACAGCATGGCTCTTTCCTCTGCAAAAGTAAACTACTTCAAAACCCTCATAAGCACACTGTCCCATCAACCCAAACACCTGTTTCACACTTTTGATGCTCTTCTTCGCCCTGTGACTACCCCTCCTTCCACCACCTTGTCCGCCACAAACTTTGCATCTCATTTCACTGAGAAGATCTCTACAATCAGGAAAGAGATCTCTAATCTCTCTCCTTCCCCTATCATTATATCACCCAACCCCACTCCCCCTGCCATCCTATGCACATTTGCACCTGCTACAGCATAAGAGGTTTCTGCACTGCTCCTGTCCTCCCGCCCCACCACCTGCTCTCTCGATCCTATTCCCTCGCATCTCATCCGCACTTTGTCTCCCTTTCTTGCTCTTCCTCTCGCTAGCATTTTCAATCTCTCCCTTTCCTCTGGCACATTTCCCTCACCCTTCAAACATGCAACCGTAACCCCGATTCTGAAAAAGCCCAACCTTGATCCCAACTCCCCATCCAACTACTGCCCTATCTCGCTACTCCCATTTGCCTCCAAAATCCTCGAGAGAGTTGTGTACGCCAGATTGACAGACTTTCTCGAATCCAACTCTCTGCTTGACCCCCTTCAGTCTGGATTCCGCGCTGGTCACTCTGTCGAAACTGCTGTGACCAAAGTATCCAACGACTTAATTGCTGCTAAATCTCACGGCCAATACTCTATCCTAATCCTCCTTGATCTTTCTGCCGCATTTGACACTGTTGATCATCAACAGCTTCTTCACATTCTTTGTAACTTTGGTCTACGGGATACTGCTCTCTCCTGGTGCTCCTCCTACCTCTCCCAGCGCTCTTTCAGTGTTTCTTTCTCTGGTTCTGCCTCTTCTCACCAACCCCTCTCTGTCGGCGTCCCCCAAGGATCTGTCCTCGGCCCCCTATTGTTCTCCATCTATACTGCCTCCCTTGGTAAACTCATCAGCTCCTTTGGTTTCCAATATCATTTATATGCAGATGACACGCAAATCTACCTGTCCTCCCCTGATCTCTCTCCGCCCACCTTGACTCGTGTTTCTGACTGCCTCTCTGCTATTTCCAACTGGATGGCTGCTCACTTCCTTAAACTCAACCTGTCCAAAACAGAACTTCTAGTTTTTCCTCCCTCAAGTGCTGCTACTCCTGTTGTCTCCATCCAAGTCAACGGCGCTACTATCACCTCTACCTCGCAGGCTCGCTGCCTAGGGGTTCTTTTCGATTCTGACCTCTCTTTTACTCCCCACGTCCAATCGATAGTCAAATCCTGTCGCTTCCAACTCAAGAACATAGCGCGCATCCGCCCATATCTAACGCCGGACGCGGCTAAGATATTGGTTCATGCTGTTGTTCTCTCTCACCTCGACTACTGCAATCCCCTTCAGACCGGTCTTACATGTTCCCAGCTTGCACCGCTGCAATCTGTAATGAACACGGCTGCGAGGCTTATTTTCCTGTCCGGTCGCACATCCCACGCCTCCACGCTCTGTCAGTCCCTGCATTGGCTTCCAGTTAGATATAGGGCCCAATTCAAAATTCTGGCACTTGCTTACAAATCCCTACATAATGCTGCTCCAACATACCTATCCTCCCTCATACACAAGTATGTCCCGTCGAGACCCCTGCGCTCATCCCAAGACCTACGCCTATCCTCTGCCCGGATCCCCACCTCTGACGCTCGCCTTCAAGACTTCTCTAGGGCTGCACCTATTCTGTGGAACTCCCTTCCCTCCTCAATCAGACTTTCACCCAGCCTCCACTCCTTCAAAAAATCTTTGAAAACTCACTTCTTCGTTAAAGCGTATCAATTAAACTGTCAGCAGGCTTCTCATCCCCCACCCCATGACTCCTTTCCTGCAACTGTCAAAAATGACCTACCAAGCACTCAATAAACCCTTCTCTAACAAACTATTTAATTCCCCTACTTTAACCCATTTGTGTCACTATACCCCACTCCCTCTAGCATGTAAGCTCATTGAGCAGGGCCCTCAACCCCCTCTGTTCCTGTACGTCCAGTGGTCTGATCTCAATTATGTGTCTGTTAGTCCACCCATTGTACAGCGCTACGGAATTTGTTGGTGTTATATAAATAATAAAATAATAATAATAATAATATACAGTGATACAATGGTTAAAAATAAGCCCCAATTATTTCAGGCCAAGCTGTCCAGGGCATAAGCTAGGTTGTCCAGATCAACAAATCCTCACCAACTTTTTCCTTTGCCTCTGCTCTTCTGTGAAAGGAGTTCCCTTTTTTTCCCTTTATGGACATATTGTGACCTTGTTGGAGGTAGAAAAACAAAGCTCTCCCTCACTGTCTTCTGCTGAGCCTTGATGACAAGGTTGCTCAAGGTTCTGTCAGCCTCTGTGATGTCGTTGAGTAAGACAATTCCAAAGCAGACAAATAGCTTAGGTCCCCGCCAGTCCAGCCTAGACGTTGACAGGGCAAGGAAGCAGGAGGGAAGAACTCGGCACCCGTGAGAGATACAGTTTTCCCTTTGAATTCACCAACACCTGTAGCAAAGAGAAAGGAGGCAGGAGGTTGAAAGCCAAGGCCAGTGTAGACAAGGTAGTAATGAAGAAAAGGAGATTATCTTTAAAAAAAAAAAAAAAAAAACACGTTTATGTCATATCACTGACTTCACCTAAGATGCCAACATCTCGTGTTTTCTCAGGTCAAGCTGTCTGAGAGAAGGCCAACTTCTCCTAGTAGATCACACCAAGCCCTATATTCCCGGCCAAGCTGTCCATCTTGCAAAGTGAAAGTCACATTACGTCCTGACTCTTCAGGCCAAATTGTCCTTGTTGCAAACTGAAAATGTAAGGGTTAATAGCAATGTTTAAAGTACACAATGGTGTGGAATAAGTGGCGCTTATATAATCGTGTATATTTATATCAGAATAGCCGCTAAAACACTCTGTGGGCACTCCTATAAACCCACCACACATACAAGATCACCAAAAACAACAATGAAAACCTAAGTTTTCTATGAGTGTAGCGCTAGGTACAGTTGGAAATATAAAAGTGAAAAAGTGCTTTAAATGCACTTACCCTCTTTTTCTCACTTGTATATATGAAAAGAAAAAGAGACAAAATATACAAATAATTGTGCAGTATATTACAGTGGGTTGAATTAGATAGTGAATATGCCGGATATAGAGTTGAATCCACTCACATTTTTTAGAGCCTTTTACAGATCTAAGGCTCTAAACTTCCTAGTGTCTGTGTCTTTTTTGGGTAGACCACACGACCCTTCTCTCCCGATATACGTGTGTGTATTTTCCTCCGTGTTGGGTAGAAAGAAAAGGGCACAGGTAATCCAATCTGAGCGTAGTATTTCAGATACTTTAAATGTCAAGATGTGAAAAAAATATATGATATTGCTCACCTTCTTTAGAGCCTTTGATAACCGGCTCTAAGTATGTTAGCCTAGTGTCAATTTGTGGGGTGACACTTCCCCTTCCTGGAATCACTCCAACAGGATGCAGCAAAGTAGGTTTTAGTATAAAATATATATTTATTATAAACAAAGAATTTCTAAAATTTGTATACAATATACTAGAAAATAAAAAATTAAAATATCATGTTGATAATACAAATATAAATATAAATTATTGCCAAAACGCGTTTCACCGTTACACGGCTTCCTCAGTCGGCTCCTGATCTTCTCCTGGGTGATTCCGCTTTATGTACCTTTAAATTGGCCGCCAAAAGTCTCGTAATTCTCAGTCCGGTGTGTTTCCAGTGACGTGGGCCGATGCCGTCGCGTCACTTCCCGTCTTTCTGACTACATTTCCCATGATGCTGTGTGCGTCCCGACGTCACTTCCGGTTTTCGTCAATGGTGTTGTGGGAGATCGAGTTCGTAGTGACATCATTGAAAAGTTAATTTATAGTCCATAAACACATAGTTAGCATATTGTTAGTTGGGACAGGGATAAAAGGAGACAAATATAATTTAATTATTAAGAGATTTTACAATATGAAAAGATATATATAAAACTCAGTAATAAAATTTGAAATAGTGATAATAACAAAGTAAAAACACAGATTTGACTGTATCTGATGTGTAGGTTTCTTTGCTCTAAAATCATGTTATTCTCTCTAAGGGTTTTACTGTGGGGTATACCTATAAAGATAAAAACTGTTGGGTTGTCCTACATTTTGAGCAGCATATGTTGGAGAATCTCTCTTACTCATGATGATTCTTAATATTAAAAAGGATGGAAAAATGATGAAAAAAATGATAAAAATTGATAAAAAATGATAAAAATGGTGATAAAAAATTAATTAAAGGAAATGGCATAATTCGAAATCCGCATTTAAACCCAAAGGGGCTAAAGTATTTAAATTAAAAATCCACTTTGTTTCTGTTTTTCCTAGCTTTTTTATTTCATCTTCCCCTCTCCAGTTTAGAGTGACCTTCTGAATGGCTAAAAAGTTTAAAAATTGAGGATCATTGTTATGTACTTCTTTAAAATGATTTGACACACTGTGTTTTTCATACCCTTTCTTTATATTTCGTATATGTTCGTTTATTCTTACGTATAAAGGACGCTTAGTTCTGCCCACATATAGAAGATTACAAGAACATTGTAGTAGGTATATAACTCTCTTAGAAAAACATGTAGTCATTTCCCGTATCTTATATTTATTTTCTTTTTTTGAGTCTAAAAATTCTGTAACATGTCTTTTCGTGCTCTTTGTATTTTTACAGGCTGAGCATAGTCCACAGCCAAAAAAACCCTTTTTTTTTTAAAGAAAGGGGTGGATTTCTTGTCTTTTATATGGTTGTGTACCAATTTCTGTTTTAGGTTCGGTGCTCCCCTATATATAAATTTGGGGTTCTCCGGTAAAATAGAGTGCAGCATTGGATCATTTCTTAGCATTGGCCAATGTCTGCTGATTATTCTTCTTACTCTATGGCTTTCCTGATTAAAATTGCTAATAAAAGGTAAAATGTTGTGTTCTTTTGTGGTTTTTTGCTTGTATGTCAATAAAGAGGATCTATCCATAGCTCCTATTTGTTTAATAGTGCTTGAAAGGGATTCTTCTTCATAGCCTTTCTCTACGAATTGATTTTTAATTTTAATGGCTTGGGTTTCAAATGTATTTGTGTCTGTACAGTTTCTGCGGACCCTCATTAGCTGAGCTTTCGGGATATTTCTTAACCAGGGTGAAAAATGGCAGCTGTTTAAAAAAATATAATTGTTCACATCCACTGGTTTAAAAAAAGTTTTTGTCTTAATTTGGGCTCCTTCTATAAAAATTGTTAAATCAAGGAAGTTCACGCTTATTTTGCTATACTCAGTGGTTAATTTCACTCCCCAATCATTAGTGTTTAAAAAGTTTAAAAATGACTTTAAAAGATCCTCTGACCCATTCCAGATAAAAAATATGTCGTCTATGTACCGCTTATAAGAGACCAGGTTCGCTCTCCAGTCCTCGTTATGATTTATGAACTTCTCCTCCCAGAATGCCATGAAGAGATTCGCATAACTCGGGGCGAACCTGGTCCCCATAGCGGTACCGACTTTCTGTAAAAAGAATTCGTTATCAAACCAGAAATAGTTGTTGTTTAAAATAAGTTCTATCCCTTCTGTTATAAAATTAATTTGTTCTTCAGGGTAGAATTTTTCTTCTTTAAGAAAAAATTGTGTGGCCTCTATTCCTTTAGTGTGTGATATAATCGTATAGAGTGAACTCACATCCGCAGTGACTAAAATATAATCTGGTTTCCATTGTGTCTCCTGTAAAACTTGGATGATATTCAGTGTATCTTTGAGGTAGTTTTTAGTTTTTTGTACAGTTGGTTGTAGACATTTGTCCAGGTATTACGATAGTCTACTCGATACAGAATCTATACCTGAGACTATCGGTCTACCTGGAGGGTTAATAGCATCTTTGTGGATTTTTGGTAAATGATAAAAAACAGGGATTTTTGGTTTCGTGACATTGAGGTATTTCTACTCTCTGTCATTAAGTATCTCTATTTCCTTTCCCTTCTGTAGTAGATTCTCAATTTTTTTCTTAATGTTGGCTGTTGGGTCTCCTACCAGTTTCTCATATGTGTCTACATCCCCAACTAGTCTACGTCCTTCTAATAAATAATCCTCCGTCTTCATGACTACAATGCCTCCTCCCTTGTCAGCTGGTTTGATCACTTTCTCCTTGTCTTTCTGGAGTATTTTAAATGATGTCACTACGAACTCGATCTCCCACAACACCATTGACGAAAACCGGAAGTGACGTCGGGACGCACACAGCATCATGGGAAATGTAGTCAGAAAGACAGGAAGTGACGCGACGGCATCGGCCCACGTCACTGGAAACACACCGGACTGAGAATTACGAGACTTTTGGCGGCCAATTTAAAGGTACATAAAGCGGAATCACCCAGGAGAAGATCAGGAGCCGACTGAGGAAGCCGTGTAACGGTGAAACGCGTTTTGGCAATAATTTATATTTATATTTGTATTATCAACATGATATTTTAATTTTTTATTTTCTAGTATATTGTATACAAATTTTAGAAATTCTTTGTTTATAATAAATATATATTTTATACTTAAACCTACTTTGCTGCATCCTGTTGGAGTGATTCCAGGAAGGGGAAGTGTCACCCCACAAATTGACACTAGGCTAACATACTTAGAGCCGGTTATCAAAGGCTCTAAAGAAGGTGAGCAATATCATATATTTTTTTCACATCTTGACATTTAAAGTATCTGAAATACTACGCTCAGATTGGATTACCTGTGCCCTTTTCTTTCTACCCAACACGGAGGAAAATACACACACGTATATCGGGAGAGAAGGGTCGTGTGGTCTACCCAAAAAAGACACAGACACTAGGAAGTTTAGAGCCTTAGATCTGTAAAAGGCTCTAAAAAATGTGAGTGGATTCAACTCTATATCCGGCATATTCACTATCTAATTCAACCCACTGTAATATACTGCACAATTATTTGTATATTTTCTCTCTTTTTCTTTTCATATATACAAGTGAGAAAAAGAGGGTAAGTGCATTTAAAGCACTTTTTCACTTTTATATTTCCAAATGTACCTAGCGCTACACTCATAGAAAACGTAGGTTTTCATTGTTGTTTTTGGTAATGGCAATGTTTATTTAGATAAAATATAGATTTTATATATTAACGTTAATATTGCAATATTGTGTATCAGTGTTATGAGTGATCATTAATTTCATATGGGTATATAATGATAAACATGCCAAGATGTTCCTTACATCGCCTGGAGAAAAGTTCAAACTCCAACAATTTTAGGCCACATTGTCTAGTTTTTAAAATTACACCAAGTCCCAACTTTTCCTGAGCAAACTTGTCCTGTACAAGGAAGCAGGAGGGCAGATCTCAGCACCAGGGAGGATACAGTATTACTATTGAAGATTTGCCCACACCTGGAGCAAGGAGATGAGAGGTTTAATGTTGGGCCAGCGTAGACAAGGTAGAAAAGAAAAATAGATCTTGTTTCTGATGCAAAAGTCCCTTGTTCTCCCAGGCCAAGCTGTTTGGGAGTAGGCCAAGTTAAAAAAATCTCATCAAATCCTCTGTTTCCCCTAAACAAATTGTCCCAATTGCAAGCTGAACACCCCACTAAGGTTCCAACTTTTCCAGGGGACATTGTACAAGCAAACACATTAATTTAAGAAGTGTATACATTGATATAAGGTTTCTAGAATGAAATTAGCATGCACAAGAAACTAAAAATGAATATGTAAATGGATATTCATCATAATACAGTTACATATATATTTCATGCCCATACAAGAATTGTGAAAAAAATGTTAACCTTACACACAGGAACAAAGCTCAGTTTCAATACCAGCATCATGTATGTCTGCTGATAACATATCATCCAATAGAAACGCTGTGTGCTCGTCTGCACTGTATGTCTGCTGATAATGTACCATCCAATAGAAACACTGTGTGCTTCCTGGAAACGTTTCTATCTCGTCAGCACTGTGTATGTCTGCTTATAACGTATCATCCAATAGAAACACTGTGTGCTCGTCAGCACTGTGTATGTCTGCTTATAACGTATCATCCAATAGAAACACTGTGTGCTCGTCGGCACTGTGTATGTCTGAGAGCATGTAGCCAAACTATCCCAGATAGGCACAGTTCCACAGCTGTATTGCAATGTATCAATTCTTTTTTTTTTTTTCTTGGATTTATCTGTGCTGACAAGTGACATAATCTCATATTTTAGCATAAATTATATTTCATATGACAGGGCTTGACAAATTTGCTTTGATTCTAGGAGTCAGCTAAAAACGTTAGGGGCCAGGTTTTTTTAAACTTACAAAGCTTTGTTTTCAACAACAAAAATACAATTCTTAAAGAGACAATATAGTCACCAGGACAATCACAGCTTAATGTAGGGGTTCTGGTGTCTATAGCCTGTCCCTCTAGGCTTTTCAATGTAAACAATGACTTTTAACAGAAAAGGCAGTGTTTACATTGCTGCCTAGTGAAACCTCTGGCAGTAGTCACTCAGACAGCCACTAAAGTGCTTCCTATCTCAGTCCTGTACAGTATGCAGCACCTACATTTAGCACCTGCACACTCTGCATGGAGGCTGTTACAAAGCTCCCATGCCATGGTCTTTTGGAGAAGCTTGAAGGCCAGCCTCTTACCCACAGACTATGGACCTGGTCCCACAAGTCCCTGAAAGAAGTGTGTGACAGCAGCAATCAATGCACAAAATATTCAATGTTATTGGATAACTCTGCTGACTGTCTAGAAGTGTGTTCATTCGCATAAGACTTGTATGCAAATGAGGACAACCAAATAAGTAGTAAAATGAATATTTGCTTTGTATTGTGTTTAAAAATGTTATTGTTATTATATAGTGCATCTATTAATTTTAATTGCTTGTTTACTAATGTTCTTTATATTGGTATTGTATTGAAGTGTCACAGCAATCTAAATGTTTTTGGCATATGGGCTAGGCCCGAGAAAAAATAAATAAATAAAGAATGGTATGTTAGTTCCTTTTGGAACAGTGTGTCCTATGTGATTTTTATGGATCCCAGTAACAAAGTCTTCGGACCTGTAAGCTGGCTGCACGATCCCTTTAGCCCTGGGATAATAAAGAAAGCTAGGCCTGAGAGCTGTAAGTGTCCATGAAAAAAGGAAATAGCAATCACTATAAGTAGAGTTTCAGAGGAATATGCAGAGGGGACTGTGGCAAACCTAGCCACTTAAGAAATGTATGTGTGTAAAATGTTTAATTTTTCTTACATGTATAGGTATAGAGCATTCCACTTAAAGTTCCACGAACAGTGATTCTAACACTGTTCGTGAAACGAACAAAGTACCGAATGGGAGACCACACAAGGGGGTCGTGTGTCTCCCATTAACACTGGCAACATTGTATCCGCGATCAATTACTGTGGCCATCTTTTCTCCTGAATGCCCAGCGAGGTCTGGTCATTGAGTGCCTGGAACTGAAAACGGCTAGTCGACGTACCAAGCCCCGCTGGACTTCCATGTCATTCGGTTCATATGTGCATTCGTTGAATTCAGTCCAGTATAATAAAGCCTGGTAATTGGTGTTCGCATGACGCTTCACTAGAATGGCTTTCGTGTGTTAGTAAAGGGATCTAAGCGGTATTTCACCAGATGGTGTGCTCAGATCCCAGCTATTCAGTGATGGGTCATTTGGTTAATTCTCAGCAATATTGACCCAGTTATGTATTTTTATACGAATTGGCAGATTCTGCTGTACAGAGAGATAATGTAATTAAAATTGTCTTTACATGCTAAGTCCCCCACACAGTCCCCTCCAGTAAAATCCCTGCACTGTCTCTGTGGAAACCCCTTGCATGGGGAATTGCATAAATACCGACCCTGTGGAATAAAAGTCCAGTTGACCTCCAGCTATGTGTCGTCTAGTTATTGGGCGGAAAGGATTGTTATTACGCTACCTGTGATTTACCTGCTTATCCTGACTACCAGTGGAGATACCATGGATTAACCCCTACTACTCCGCTACAGGGACGATACCTGCCTTGTAGTAAATATGCAGAGGAATAGGCAGAGGGGACGATTCCTACCTGAAAAAAGAGTTCCGGAGGGACCCCAGTCAAGTTATGGCTTTTGGGGCTGAAGCGGTCCAGGCTCCCTCCCCAATGGCTAGGAAGTGGATTGGGCGGAGGTACTCGGTCGGAGTACAGGAGCTCAGTCACATTTGGTGGCAGCAGTGGAATGGCTTCCTAGCAACTGGGGAAATATCCCTTGTCACTGGCGCATTTTCTAGGATCCCTGCATGCCTCCTGATTCTCTGATTCGGTGGTTGTGGTGTCTGCTGCAGTGCTTGGAGTCCTCAGGAAACGCTAGGAGCATCCATTAACGGAGGTACCCAGTCGGGGTGCCAGGCGATCCGTTACAAGCGGCAACAAGCATTCGGAACGCACGGCCATGCTAAGAAGGTCGATCCTCACAGCATGGATGGACATGGGACGCCATATTGAGAGGGAATAAGTACCGGAACCACCATATATGGCAATAGGGGGTGGGCTTTTGGATTTTTGTATGCATGTGCCGTAAATCTTTTAATTAAGTATGTAATATAAAAGCAGAATCTTTTGATATAACATTATTGCACCTGAGGAAGACCAAGAGAGTGGTCGAAACGCGTTGTGCTAGTTTTTTATTTGAAATAAAGTATTTTACTTTTAAAACTTATCCTGGTTCCTGATTGTATCCAGACGAAATTTGATGTCCGTTTCTGGTGGGACCTTTTTGCACAGAACACTTTACTGGGAATATTCTATGTGCTTTTACAGTAGAGAGCCGACTGATCTGGCTCTCTAAAGTGTGAGTGCTCCAAGTTATTTTCTATTATAATTAGAATTTTTACATATTGTCCTATGATAGCTGTTTATATTACAGATCATATTACGTCCAGCGTGTGCGCAAAACCTCTGAAAAAAAAGTCTGCGTGTTAGGGTTCCCTAGTGAACATTACAGTTATGAAGAGACCCCAGACAAACCTTGAAGACTGGGGCTGAAGCAGTCAAGGCTCCCTCCCCAACAGCTAGGAAGTGGATTGGTACTCGGTCGGAGTACAGGAGCTCCATCACAGAGGCGCTGAACGTTTCCCATAGAGATGCATTGGTTCAATGCATCTCTATGAGGAGATGCTGATTGGTGCAGCATTTTGCAGCACCTGCGCTATAGGCAATAGCCTCTCAATGCTTTTCTATGGGAAAGCATTGGATTGGCAGAGATCATCAAGCATGATTCAGCCATGGGGAGATTGATATGAAGTGGGAAAAAAAGGTAAGTATAAACACCATTTCCACGTGATCGGAAGGGTGGCCTGGTCACCTAAACACACACATACACTGAGACAGACACACACACTGACAGACACAAATACCCAGATATACACACATACACAGACAGACACATATACCAAGACAAACACAAACAATGTTAATATTTAATAATCTTGAATATTCATGAAGAATACCTGTTATTATTAAACTAATATTAGCTGAATGTGTGTAAAAGACAGATATTTATCACATGCTGTCACATTACTAAGTAATACACATAGTTTCATACAATGAGACAGTAACTAAAGAAGCAGACACAGGATTACCAGAAAGAGATAATACTAAAGTAATTCATTTTACTTTTTAAATTTAATGGATTGCTGCAAGGCTCCATTTTAAGAGGTGAAACAGAGACCAAATGCGTCAAAATCATACTTTATGGCAGAAAAATCAGGCGGTCAGTCTAAGAAGATCTTTGAAGATTGACATATATGTGACAAATGGACCATAAAGATAAGACAACCATGACATCAAACGCATCACAAAATTCTATTAACTCCTTATACAAAGTGGTAGTTGGAAATCTTGATGATAATTTCTTGTGGTGTTACAATGCCATCTGTAACGGAGCTCTGCGTACTCCGACCGAGTACCCTCCGTTGATGGATGCTCCTAGCGCTTACAGAGGACTCCAAGCACTGCAGACGACACCACAACCACCGCAGACTCCACAACCGCTGTAGCTTAACTGGAGCCTCGCCGTCTTCCTTCCACCCTGGATCGGATTCTGTCCTCCAGGACCGTGTGGGGAAGACCTCTCCTCCAGGAGAGCGTATCCGGAACAAGCTCTTAAAAGAGCTAAGTGATTAAGCTCAGGGAAATATGCAGAGCATAGCAATCCCCAGTGTGATATAGCAGTTCCCTCCAATAACGAGACAAGGCTACGTATTGAGGGTCAGAAGAGGTCTGAGGTCTGGAACACCCAGCCTGCTTTTTATTACAGTCAGGTACAAACAGACCACACCCAGGGGGAGGTATAAAACAACCAATAACAGAATAGTACAGCCCCCAGGTTCCCTCCCCTCTGCTTGGGAGATAATTGAGTTTCCTACTATATCTACCCAATTATCTCCAAGCTAAAACTTACACATTTTTATGCACTTTTATAACTTTCCCATTTTACATAGTACATTAATAAAACTTAAATTTTTATGAACATAAATTGTGGAACAACATATTAAAAAATGGCACGAATCAGACCAGGGGTTCAAAAGTTAAGGGAAAGTCCTTTGTGACTAAATGAAGCATGGCTTTCCGGCTCAGACCGGTTTTACAGAGCCCTCTCTCCTGGAGAAGTAATCCAATTACCTCCCAGTACAGAGACAGACTCCATTGAGCACATGGTTGCAAAAAGACATAAAACACTTTAAAATACATAAAGTCCCCTTTTACACATAACACACAGACATTTCACATATCCCCAGATAGCTGGGATCTGAGTGCACAAAACTACCGAATAGCGCTTCAGATCCTATTCACACAGTTCAATTGCCATGGAGCCGAAGTCTTTAACTACACGAATGGGCTCCATGGCATAGCTATCTGCGTTAACACATTCCCATAAAGTCTGGTCCATAGTCCAAAGGCAAGAGGCGGGCAATCAGCCCCCTCCAGGGACATGTGGCGAGGTCGGTTTCGCCACACCCAAATGTAAGTTTTACAGGGCAATACAGTCCAGGGCCATAGTCACAGGGGAGGAGGCAGGAAAGCAGGCCTCTCCAGGACAAAGTGGCGAAGGGCACTTCGTCACACCATCTATTGACCAAAGTCTATAAAGCAATCAATAGAAGAAGATACACCCACATGGCTCCATTGGTCACTTTAACCCCTTAAGGACCAAACTTCTGGAATAAAAGGGAATCATGACATGTCACACATGTCATGTGTCCTTAAGGGGTTAAATTAGTGACGTAAAGAAAGTTAAGGGAAGCTCTTCCTTAAAAATTGAGCAGGACCGGATCATTAACCAAAAGCTGGACACATCTAACTCTCTGTATCTTTTCTAACTAAATTATGAAACTTTGAAAACTTAACACTTTGTCTTTTCCAACTGAATCTGGAATTCTTTAATAATCAGAACTCTTGATAACTTTTCTTATTCACAATCTCCATTTAAAAACATACTCATACCTGCACCCACCATTCATTGAATATATCTCCAAGCCTAAAGAATTTCTACCAGAAAGCTGGAAAACATGCTGGTTTCATTTAATTTAATTTAAACGAATAAATTGTTACTAAAAGCGAAACATACCTGGATAAGGCTGGTCTTATTTAAAATCTTTGAAATCATAATTAGCTGAGGAAATATATGGTTCCACATTCCATTCCTGCAAGTGGAATAAATGAACAATATATTTACTGGTAATTTGCCAAGTATAGCATATCAAGCTATTATCCAGAAATATTGTCCTATCTGAATTTAAGGATAGTTAATAAGGAAAGTTAATCATCTGCAATGTTAAATTTTGATTAGAACTGTTCTTTTGACTCACTGGATGGAAAGAAAATAGTTAATCCTGGTGAGAGAAATATTGTATTTGTTAATTGCAATATTAAACGTGTTTTTCCTGTGAGTATTGTAGCCAGCAGTGAGTTAACTCTGTGTGATTCAAACTGACAGCAAATGCTATGACTGAAAGCTGTGCTGCTGTGAAAAGTTCTGTGTTAAGGAATGTCTAACTGAAAGCTGAAGTTTTCTGTAGTAAATCTTGTTGAAAATTGCCTTTATGTGGATATAACGATTGCTTTTGAGCTATCTGTAATTGTCATAACTGCTGCCATATTGTATACTTATGTTATACCTAAATATTCACAGATTTATTTTAAATGATCATTTTTATAATTAGTGTAACAAACTCCTTGTACTTAATATAGTACGTACATTCGCTTACTCCCGAAATCCTAAGGTTATATGAATCAAGCCTGTTCGTATGGTACGCTAATTCGTACTCTCCCAAAATCCAAGCCGGTCTTGGGAAAATCAATTGCTTTGTCGTTTACATACCTAAACATCAGTCGAGACTTGATGAAGAGGGTACAACTGGAATGCTTTATTATGGCCAGATAGCCCACTTTTATACACAGACCCCCAGTATGGGGTCTCCAGCAAAAGTATAGTAAAACACACCCAGGAGATGTGCCTGGGAGATAATTGAGTGTACTTTGCTTAAACGAATTATCTCCCAGGCACTAGAGGTACAGAAAATAAAACATAAAACATCCCAAAACATACATAATATTAACAGGGACCCCCACAAGTTCTATATCCCTGGATAGTCTGGATCTGAGCCATTGTTCATCTAGTTTGTGCATACCTTTTCACCGAATAGCGCTCTCCTGGGTTGTTGGGAATAGAAGCAGGCACAAAGTTACCGGTTTTCGCGGGTTAGAGTGTCGACTTGGAGTTCCAGACACTCAAAGACCAAGTACCGCTGCCTGTTTTCAGGAGACAAGATTACGTGTTGTTCGGTTATACGACCGGCAGCCGTCCAGGGAGAGTAGTTAACTTTGTGTTTACTTTGAAGTTAAATGAGCCAGGGATTGGTCGGTGTTCCGTAGATCAAACTACCGAATGCAGGGAAAATAACTGGGGCAAGGGAAATTACAGGGGTTTGTCACAATCAGTTTGTGATTAATGTGTAAAATACAAATTTTCTAATATAACGGTTATATTAGAGTTAAAATAGTGGGTAAATCTTTGCCTGAAATCAATTAAGGGGAACAGTGGCAATATATAATTTTTGATATAATAAAAATTATTAAATACATTTTTGATAATTTTTATGAAATTATTTTGAATATTTATCACCTCATAAATATCCTCACAGGAGACAAAATGGCCACCATTTGTCAGAGCACATGTTTTCGGTTATACGAATAGCAGCTACCCAGACAGAGCACTTGAGTTTTGTGGTTTATTTGAAGATAACGAGCCAGGGTGATGGTCGGTGTTCGGTAGAAAAAAGTACTGAAACAAAGGGGAACAACTCGGGAAAACAAAAAATTCAGGGCAGTTTGGCACAGTTGGCACAGGGACAGAGAAGGCGGCCGGCCAGCTAAGGAACAATGGAGGCTGAGGGGCGGCCAGCTTTGTATTCTGTAGGCTGACTGTGAGGGATCTGTGATCTCCCTGCATTGCTCCCTTGCGCGTCACTTAGTGATGCCGGGGCTGGAGTGACGTCATATTCTGGCTCCAGCATCACTAAGTGGCGCACAAGGAAGCAAAGCAGGGAGATCCCAGCTCCCTCAACGTCAGCCTACACAATGCGCAGCCAGCCACTTGACCACCCCAGAGGGAATGGGCTCACAAATCCCAGGCGATTTGTTGAGCCCTGTCATATGAGTCCAACAGATCAGTAGGTGGGGGTTCCAGAGTGGAGGTAGAATCAAAATCCATGGGTGGAGTGTGGTGCTTCACTATCTTAAAACTGCACTCTCTCATTGAACCTTTGCGACTCTAACAGACTGTTATGCAAGACATCTCCAGTGTCAACACCTGCTATCCGACTTTCTAATAGTCTTGAATTGGCAGCTCGTTTAAATAGGGCCAAAAATGTTTGTCACAAAATTAGCCTTGGAGAAAATCAGTTGACCTCTCAAAACATAACTCATTATGTTTGTAATACAGCGTAAATTGTGTAATGAGCAATGAATTCCTGAAGTGTGAATGTTTGTGAATATAGATCTCTCAGTGCAAAATAATTATAGTTTTACTTTTATCATCATTATGGGAAGATAGATTAATATTATTGAATGGACAATAGTTGTTCCCATTCTATGACTGTTTTGACTTGATTACTAATGCCATTTCCTATGGAGATTGGTTTATCTCCAATATACTTTCATAGGTTCACAAAAAAATACAAAATCATTTTCCATTTCTCAATCAGTGATGCACTTCGAAGAGCACTGTGATATTCTTTTCCTTTGACAATGTAAAAAGAAAGAGAAAATATGGGTGGTGTTACAGGAACAAACTACATAATAATGCAAATCAACAAAGACTTTATTGTAAAGTCTATTTTAACACATTTATCAGCCATGTATACGACAAAGATTTTGAATACATTTTATACATTCCTCTTCATATATATCAGAGTTTTTGAATTAATTTAAGGAGACATTCCAAGTACCATAACCACTTCAGCATAACACAGTGGTTGTGGTCCTGGGAACCTGTACTTGGAGTTTGTCAAACGTTTCTCAGCTACCAAAGCCAGTCCTCTTTAGTTTTCATTGACAGAGTAAATTTAGATTTCCTTGTCCAAGGAAATGGTGTGCGCATGCATTGCACTCTCACACCATTTAAAGTTTTAGGTTTAAGAGGATTCTGCTATGACAATCCAATACAATCTATAAGTGCGGCAGAATCACCACAAGTCCTATGGTTTGCAGCAAGATCTGCAGAAGCTCCATACGTAAGAAGAGAAGTTCATTCTCAAGGTTAACGTTTTGACATAACTAAAACGTGGTGTACACAGAACTTCTAAGTCAAACTGTGTGGGAAGTTTCCAATATAAGAATCTTTAGACTGTGGATGGTCCTGCGTTTCTATTTTTTTCACAACTAAAGATGTCATAGTAATCCCAGCCAATTCCATAATATCATTATGGCTAAATGTATGTGAATTCCTATGATAAAGACCAGCTCAAGTCTATATTTTATTATACTATTAACGTACGGCCTGTGTGTCTCCATTTATTTCCTTCAAAAAAGGCTGTTTGGCAAAGCCTAGACAGTCCTGGTACATCATCTGTCGTGAAGGAGTAATATAATATGTAGTCGGTTCACCGATGATCTTGTCACTGTTCTAAAAATCAGTCATTTACACACTGAGCAATAGGTTTTCTTTCTGAGTGAACAAGACGATGTTTGAAAAGACTTCCTTTAAAGCTAAAATGTTTCCCACACTCAGAGCAAGAATATGGTCTCTCTCCTGTGTGGGTTCTTTGATGTAAGACAAATACAGTCTTCTCATAAAAACGTCTCCCACATTCAAAACAACAATATGGTCTTTCACCTGTGTGACGTTTTTCATGATTTACAAGAGTGGATTTATGACGGTAACATTTGCCACATTCAGAACAGGAATATGGTTTCTGGCCTGTGTGAATTATCTGATGTCTAACAAGAGTGGTTTTATCAATGTAACATTTTCCACACACGGAACAAGAATACGGTTTCTCACTTGTGTGGATTTTCTCATGTCTGGCAAGTTTCTTTTCATGGCTAAAACATTTGCCACACTGCGCACAGGAATATGGTTTCTCACCTTCATGAAGTAGTTCATGGCTGACAAGTGCGTCCTTATCTGCAAAACATTTCCCACATTTAATACACAAAAATGGCTCTTCTACTGTGTGAATCCGCTGATGCTTAATGAAAAAAGACTGGTTTATAAACCGTTCCCCACATTCAGAACAAGAATATGGTTTCTCTTCCGTGTCAATTAGATCAGATTTTTTTTTCGCTCTTGTATGAATTCTTTCATGTTTGATTACACCCGATCGATGGCCAAAACACTTCCCACATTCTGAGCAAGCGTATGGCTTCTCTCCTGTGTGAGTTCTCTGATGTGCAGCAAAATTCTCTTTATGGGTAAACCGTTTTCCACATTCGGAACAAGAATAAGGCTCATCTCCTGTGTGCGTTCTTTCATGCGAAAGCAGACCCGTTTTATGTCTAAAAAATTTCCCACACTCCAAACAAGAATATGGTTTCTCCCCTGTGTGAATTCTTAGATGACTTCGAAGCTCAGATTTTTGGTTAAACCGTTTTCCACATTCAGAACAAAAATATGGTTTCACTCCTGTGTGAATATTTTGATGAATTGCCAGAACAGATCTGCGTAAAAATCGTTTTCCACACTCTGAACATGAATATGGTTTCTCTCCTATATGACTAATTTTATGCTCAAGAAAAGCACACTGTTGGGGGAAACTCTTTCCACATTTAGAACAAAAATATGGTTTATCCTCTACGCGAACCTTCTGATGTTTATCAAGATATGATTTTCTTGTGAAACCTTTCCCGCATTGTGAACAAGAAAATGCCTTCTGACCTGTGTGAGTTTTTATATGTTTTTGAAGATATGGTTTCTGATTAAAACATTTACCACACTGAGGACAAGAATATGTTTTTTCTGTTTGTGTATGCTCTGAAGGTAAATGCATGTCCGTAAGATATACTTCTTCATATGATGTTGGTTCCTCCTTAATGTGAATAGATGTCTGTGGATGTTCTCTGGGTGTGGATATATTGAGATTTTCTTCACATGAGACTGGTTCCTCCTTAATATGAGTAGATGGGTATTTTGTGTGTGGATATTCTGGGGGTGTAGATGGGTCGTTGAGATTTCCTTCTTCACATAAGGCTGATTCCTCCTTAACATGAATAGATAGGTATTCTGTCTGTGAATGTTCTGTGGGTGTAGAAATGTCTGTGAAATTTTCTTCTTTACATATGGCTGGTTCCTCCTTAATATGAGTGGATAGATATTCTGTCTGAGGATGTTCTGTGGGTATAGAAATAACTGTGAGATTTCCTTGTGTACACCAGGCTGGTTCCTCCTTAATATAAGTAGATGGATATTCTGTCTGTGGATGTTCTTTGTGTGTAGAAATGTCTGTAAGATTTCCTTCTTTACATGAGGCTGGTTCTTCCTTAATATAAGTAGACTGGTATTCTGTCCGTGAATGTTTGGTGAGTGAACATGTGTTAGTGTCTATATCTTCACATAATGAATCCCTTTTAACGTTTTGCATACAGTGACTCATCTTAAGGAGTTTATTTCCAAAAATAAGATTTTATTTAGGTTCTGGTGAAATCTGTAGGAAAGAGGTAAATAGGCAAATATTAGATTACGGTTGTTATGCTGTTATGGCTTCTAAAACAATTATCCTTTTTATTACAGAGACAATCTTATCAACACATAGCTTCATTCTGCTGGAGCTGATCCAGAATTGAACCACAGAACACAGCATTTCAATAAGTTTAACTTGTCTCCCGCTGCTAGGGACTTACCTGCACCAGGCACACGCGCTGCTCCCCTCGCCAGGCAGCGCAAGCTGAACACTTCTGTGCCACTCCCCTCCTCAGGTCACACCCCCCAAATGCTCCACATGGCCATGCAACCTGAACAAGGAATATTATACTTATTATTCGGCCCGACGAAACGCTCCCTTTACTGGTTCAAACGGCCCAAAATCTATTAATCAGTTTCTTCCACGTAGCATCTTAGATGCTATAGTGACCACATCATCTAGGCGACCCCATGTTTAATTGGTTTGGAGACGCAGACATGACGTGGACCAATCAGAAAGTGTGCTAGAAGATATGTTCATTTGGGTCCTTGTTCATTGCCCTATTGTGGCTTTTGCCTTTATATACGTTAGCGCTTATAGTAAGTGTCACTTGATATATTTTGATATTGGTATTTCTGGTATCCTGACCCAGTTTGTTTATCTGTATTTCTATATTCCTGACCTTGGTTATTACTTACTTTGTCTTTATCTTTCTTCCGTTAAAACCGGCCATTCTCAGGCCCGGTAATCAGTATACCTAGTACCTCTGTTTGTGGGATTCGCCATTCCTGTAAGTTAGGGTATGATCCCGTGTCACCTGCAAGTTCAGGGCATCAGGACATAAAATTATTTTGTTACTGCTGTCATGCAGATATCAGACAATAAAGCCTGCTCCAGCCTGCCCCCTTAAAAAAAAAAAATACAAACGATTAACACAAAAAATAAATCTTTAAACTATTTTACTTCCAAAATACAACATTGCAGTTTGATGACTGCTTAGAGCAGGGATAGGCAACATTTGGTACTCCAGATGTTGTGGACTACATATCCCTTGATGGTTTGTAAGCATTATGACTGTAAGAGCACTATGGGAACTGTAGTCCACAACATGTGAGTGGAGAAGGTTGCCTCAGATGCTTATTATATGGGTGGATCTCACCAACAGTAGTGATGTCTTCGCAGGGATATACTGTAGTTGTATTGGGGTTATCTGGCCGTGAAGTTCTCATATAAGGTGAGTCAGATCGGTCGGCAGAAAAACGGTCCTGAAGGTAATCAGCTGAGCGGCAACAAATGGACAAGAAGAATCAGCTGTTCAGCAGCAAACGGGCTGCGCGCTCGGGACATCCACGTCCCTTCTTCTTGTCCATTTGTTGCCGCTCAGCTGATTACCTTCAGGACCGTTTTTCTGCCGACCGATCTGACTCACCTTATATGAGAACTTCACGGCCAGATAACTTAAAAACTAAAGAGGACTCTCTTCCCAACTGTTCCATTGGGTTACGCCTTTTACATTCTAGGAAAACCCTCGATACAACTACAGCATATCCCTGCGAAGACATCACTACTGTTGGTGAGATCCACCCATATAATAAGCATTTTTCAGTGCACTAGTCTTCATAATTGGACTGCTTTACAGACATTTTTCCTTATTTTTCCTTTTGTCTTTTTACGTTTTTTTTCATTTTTTATTATTTGCCAATAATAGCAATTTTTCTTTTTTATAATTTTTTTGTCCTTTTTTTCTTCTCGTTTTTCTTAAGGCCTATCAGTACATTAACAGGTGGTGGATCCACCTAGGATATCTTATCCCCACACTTATGGGATATCAGGACTGTAATTAGTTGTAAATAATCATTGTACATACCATGAACTTGTGCTTGGTGTATGATATATGAGATTATGAAGGGATGGCCAGTGGTTGTAAATATTGTGTATATATTATGAATTTTCTCGATGTGTATGATATATCAATTTAGGATAAGGTCAACAATTAACTGGAGTAACTTTTTGAATTACACTGGGTTATTAATCAATTAATGAATTTTTGTGCAAACTCAGCTATGAAGTTTCCCTTAGCATGCATAATCAATGCATAGAGTGCGGTATTTATGTTCAAATTTTTGTATATATTATGAGCTTACATTGGGGTTGACCTCGAATACCTGCACCCACATGTGATTGATTGAGTGCCAGCACAATTTGGATTTTTTTTTTTTACAAAAATAACACATCCTAGATCTGAATGAATTAAATATTCTTCTGAAATACTTTGTTCTTTACATAGTTGAATGTGCTGACAACAAAATCACACAAAAATAAAAAAATGGAAATCAAATTTTTCAACCCATGGAGGTCTGGATTTGAAGTCACACTCAAAATTAAAGTGGAAAAACACACTACAGGCTGATCCAACTTTGATGTAATGTCCTTAAAACAAGTCAAAATGAGGCTCAGTAGGGTGTGTGGCCTCCACATGCCTGTATAACCTCCATACAACGCCTGTGAATGCTCCTGATGAGGTGGCGGATGGTCTCCTGAGGAATCTCCTCCCAGACCTGGACTAAAGCATCTGCCAACTCCTGGACAGTCTGTGGTGCAACGTGACGTTGGTGGATGGAGCGAGACATGATGTCCCAGATATGCTCAATTGGATTCAGGTCTGGGGAACGGGCGGGCCACTCCATAGCATCAATGCCTTCGTCTTGCAGGAACTGCTGACACACTCCAGCCACATGAGGTCTAGCATTCTTGCAGTAGGAGGAACCCAGGGCCAACCGCACCAGCATATGGTCTCACAAGGGGTCTGAGGATCTCCTCTCGGTACCTAATGGCAGTCAGGCTACCTCTGGCGAGCACATGGAGGGCTGTTCGGCCCCCCCAAAGAAATGCCACCCCACACCATTACTGACCCACTGCCAAACCGGTCATGCTGGAGGATGTTGCAGGCAGCAGAACGTTCTCCACGGCGTCTCCAGACTCTGTCACGTCTGTCACATGTGCTCAGTGTGAACCTTTCATCTGTGAAGAACACAGGGCGCCAGTGGCGAATTTGCCAATCTTGGTGTTCTCTGGCAAATGCCAAACGTCCTGCACGGCTTGTAAGCACAACCCCCACCTGTGGACGTCGGGCCCTCATACCACCCTCATGGAGTCTGTTTCTGACCATCTGAGCAGACACATGCACATTTGTGGCCTGCTGGAGGTCATTTTGCAGGGCTCTGGCAGTGCTCCTCCTGTTCCTCCTTGCACAAAGGCAGAGGTAGTGGTCCTGCTGCTGGGTTGTTGCCCTCCTACAGCCTCCTCCACGTCTCCTGATGTACTGGCCTGTCTCCTGGTAGCGCCTCCATGCTCTGGACACTACGCTGACAGACACAGCAAATCTTCTTGCCACAGCTCGCATTGATGTGCCATCCTGGATGAGCTGCACTACCTGAGCCACTTGTGTGGGTTGTAGACTCCGTCTCATGCTACCACTAGAGTAAAAGCACCGCCAGCATTCAAAAGTGACCAATACATCAGCCAGGAAGCATAGGAACTGAGAAGTGGTCTTTGGTCACCACCTGCAGAACCACTCTTGGGGGTGTCTTGCTAATTGCCTATAATTTCCACCTGTTGTCTATCCCATTTGCACAACAGCATGTGAAATTGATTGTCACTCAGTGTTGCTTCCTAAGTGGGCAGTTTTATTTCACAGAAGTGTGACTGACTTGGAGTTACATTGTGTTGTTTAAGGGTTCCCTTTATTTTTTTGAGTAGTGTATATTGGCACTGTTGGACAATACATGTACAGGGAGTGCAGAATTATTAGGCAAATGAGTATTTTGACCACATCATCCTCTTTATGCATGTTGTCTTACTCCAAGCTGTATAGGCTCGAAAGCCTACTACCAATTAAGCATATTAGGTGATGTGCATCTCTGTAATGAGAAGGGGTGTGGTCTAATGACATCAACACCCTATATCAGGTGTGCATAATTATTAGGCAACTTCCTTTCCTTTGGCAAAATGGGTCAAAAGAAGGACTTGACAGGCTCAGAAAAGTAAAAAATAGTGAGATATCTTGCAGAGGGATGCAGCACTCTTAAAATTGCAAAGCTTCTGAAGCGTGATCATCGAACAATCAAGCGTTTCATTCAAAATAGTCAACAGGGTCGCAAGAAGCGTGTGGAGAAACCAAGGCGCAAAATAACTGCCCATGAACTGAGAAAAGTCAAGCGTGCAGCTGCCAGGATGCCACTTGCCACCAGTTTGGCCATATTTCAGAGCTGCAACATCACTGGAGTGCCCAAAAGCACAAGGTGTGCAATACTCAGAGACATGGCCAAGGTAAGAAAGGCTGAAAGACGACCACCACTGAACAAGACACACAAGCTGAAATGTCAAGACTGGGCCAAGAAATATCTCAAGACTGATTTTTCTAAGGTTTTATGGACTGATGAAATGAGAGTGAGTCTTGATGGGCCAGATGGATGGGCCCGTGGCTGGATTGGTAAAGGGCAGAGAGCTCCAGTCCGACTCAGACGCCAGCAAGGTGGAGGTGGAGTACTGGTTTGGGCTGGTATCATCAAAGATGAGCTTGTGGGGCCTTTTCGGGTTGAGGATGGAGTCAAGCTCAACTCCCAGTCCTACTGCCAGTTTCTGGAACACACCTTCTTCAAGCAGTGGTACAGGAAGAAGTCTGCATCCTTCAAGAAAAACATGATTTTCATGCAGGACAATGCTCCATCACACGCGTCCAAGTACTCCACAGCGTGGCTGGCAAGAAAGGGTATAAAAGAAGAAAATCTAATGACATGGCCTCCTTGTTCACCTGATCTGAACCCCATTGAGAACCTGTGGTCCATCATCAAATGTGAGATTTACAAGGAGGGAAAACAGTACACCTCTCTGAACAGTGTCTGGGAGGCTGTGGTTGCTGCTGCACGCAATGTTGATGGTGAACAGATCAAAACACTGACAGAATCCATGGATGGCAGGCTTTTGAGTGTCCTTGCAAAGAAAGGTGGCTATATTGGTCACTGATTTGTTTTTGTTATGTTTTTGAATGTCAGAAATGTATATTTGTGAATGTTGAGATGTTATATTGGTTTCACTGGTAAAAATAAATAATTGAAATGGGTATATATTTGTTTTTTGTTAAGTTGCCTAATAATTATGCACAGTAATAGTCACCTGCACACACAGATATCCCCCTAAAATAGCTATAACTAAAAACAAACTAAAAACTACTTCCAAAAATATTCAGCTTTGATATTAATGAGTTTTTTGGGTTCATTGAGAACATGGTTGTTGTTCAATAATAAAATTAATCCTCAAAAATACAACTTGCCTAATAATTCTGCACTCCCTGTATTTATATATATATATATATATTTGTGTTAAGGGCTCATGATAGTACAGAAGATACAAACACTGATAAGTGTAGGATGGTATTAAAAGAGCAAGTCGGTTGTGGTGTGCCGGAACCAACGATGAGGTAGGCCTGTAAATAAAGAGGGCCCACCAAGAAGAAATGTAAAGAGAAAAGGAGTTAATAATGAGGAGTGGGTGGGAGGGTGATGCAGCGCTGACCTCGAACGATATGGAGCCAGGTAAGGGGTGTCCCTTAAGTAGGGAAGAGGTGTGTCATACGCCCCTCCCACAATTACAGGCCAAAAGGCCTTAATACTTGTGTTAAGGGCTCATGATAGTACAGAAGATACAAACACTGATAAGTGTAGGATGGTATTAAAAGAGCAAGTCGGTTGTGGTGTGCCGGAACCAACGATGAGGTAGGCCTGTATATAAAGAGGGCAAAAGTAGAAAATCAAATTTATTACATACCAGCAATATACATACTTTAACCAGACATGTCTTGAAAGGCATTTCTTACTTCTTGTACCGGGTTAGGTATGTATCTAGAGTAAGCCGATGATTTCCAGCGCCCTAGTGACTTGATAACATGAACTGGAATGTTTGCACTGGATGCTGTGGAGGCCGCTCCTATGCGGAAGGAGTGGCCCGAATAGTTAGCTGATTTGAGGCCCAGCTGTGCAAGTAAAGACCTGACGTGTGTCATAAAGGTGGTGGTAGTGAGTACCGAACCTTGTAGACTGAAAGTGGTTGAGATGGTGGTTCGTTGTTATGCTGGGTATATGAGTCCAGTAGTTTGACGGGGCTCCACCTGTTGTGAGTAGGATAGTACTTAACCTCTACTGAAAGTGCATGTTGACTGGTTTTGGAGTGAGGCAGAGTCAAGATATAATAGTCCATGTGTTTTGTTAAGTGTGAATGAAGTAGGATGTGAGTGGACTGTGTTGTGCTGATGGCGGTAAATTCTCTTGGTCTCAAGAAACCATAAACAAGGCTACGTATATGGCGGTTTTAACGATGAGGTTTGTGTTGTTGGCAAAGGGTTTAAATCTAGTGAATTGTATAAGTCTTTAAAAATATGGAAATCTATGGGTAGCCTCTGGGCCGTACGTGGGGGTTCGGATCTCTGAATACCCCTAAGGATGTTCTTAATTGGTAGGAGGACACTTGATTTGTCTGGTTGTAAAGTTAGCATGTGATGTTGGATGCCTGTCAGATATGGTTTGATTGTGTTGTTTGATAGTTTGAGTTTGAGGTGGCAAAAAGAAGCAAAGCCCAACCAGGTTCAGAAAGGAATCTTTAAATCAAATGAAAGCTCTATCGTAAGTTTCCCGGGTATTAGTAGACAGTGCTAATTAGGACAATGTTCTGCTATGTTGCATAATAGCATCTAGTCCATTACTAGATGGTGGAATAGTGGGGTGTTCATGGCTGTGAGTGCGGCTGACGGGAGTATTTGACGAAAAGCCTGGAAATTAAAGCGAGACAAATTGTCAGCAGCAGTGTTACATACACCTGGAACATGAATACAAAACAAGAGAAAATTATGACATGCAGCCAGCCAAGTGAGTTTCCTCAAGAATCTCATAATAGTCAGTGATTTGGATCGGCCTTGTTTATAATGTGACAAGTTACTTGGTTGTCTGAGTAGCAACGTACAGACGAACCTGCCCATAAATGCACCCATGCCACGGCAACCGTCATGATGGGATATATCTCAAACAGAGCTGAGGTAGTGGAAAAACCCTCCAGGTCCTGAACTTCTGAAGGCCAGCTGCCCCAAAGCCATTCGTTCCTGAAAAATTGCTGTAAAACCTGTGGTAGACGCCGCGTCTGACCAAATGGTTGGTGAGGAGTCAGACAATTTTGGAAGGAACATGCTTTTACCATTCAAGGTGGTTAAAATTTTTCTCCACATAATTACGCCTGCCGTGGCTTGGGTATCCAGGGGTGACCTGTGTCCATCATGTCTAAAAGTGGGAAACATGTAAAGGAGTTGTGAGATGAAAGCCCGGCCTTGAGGTATGATGCGAATGGCAAAATTCAGTGACCCAAGCAGAGACTGTAATTCTTGCGGTTGCAAGTACCGAGTTGTATGTAGAGATTATGTTGATCAGAATGTTTTCTACCTTGGGCGTGGCAGGCTAGCTTGCATGGTGGCTGAGTCTAGTATGATACCCAGGAATGTGATGAAGGTATCTGGTCCTTCAGTCTTGGTGGAGGAGACTGGGACACCCACCTGTTCGAATAGACTGATGGTTTCTCTTAGGCTACTGGGAGGGGAAATATTCTCCTCGACCAGTAAGAAATCATCCAGATAATGTATAACTGTAGGGCATCTGGCTATATTTAATAAAACCAGCATAGAGTTTCGGCGAATACGTCGAAAATGGCCGGACTACTTTGGAACCTAAATGTTAAACGTGAGCAAAATAGTAGTTCCCTGCCCACTTGATACCATGCAGGTGACACAGTGTAGGGTGGATAGGCAGTAACTTGAAAGCATTGTGATATCAGTCTTACTGAGCCATGCTCCGGCCCCTGCCTGCATGATAGCCGTAATGGCGTGATCTATGGTGGAATATTGCAGTGAAAATTCCTCAGAGGGTATGAGGGAGTTCAGACTAGGAGTGGCAGAGGTGTGAGGTGTTGATAGATCAATGATAAGTCTCTGTTTGTGAGAAGATTTCCCCGTGACAATACCTATGGGGTTTGTCCGCCATGTGGTGAACGGAGGGGACTGGAAGGGCCCCCATAGGAAGTCCTCTGCCACTTCCTGTAGGGTGCCTCCACCGCTGTAGGGTTTGTTGTGCGGATTGTAAATTAGGACATTCCAGGATTCCGGAAGGCATGTGTATGAGGCCTGTGTGAATCCTTCTGATAGACCCGAGATAATGAATTCCACCAAATGTCTAGATGGATGATGTGGCAGTAATGTCGTAAGTACAGAAATGTTTATTGATGTTAAGTATAGTTTTGGGATACATTTTATTTGGACACAGATTTAGCATGTGCCCTGAAACAGATGGCTGGAGAAAGTGATTGCAACTCAACCAGTGCTGGAGGGGTCGCAGCGGCCGACCCAGCCATGGTAAGGGGTGTAGTGACCGATTCCCCAGGGGTGATACTGGCAGGCTAACTAGGCCTGAAAGGCGAAAAATTAATCTTGTTTGTGACAGGTGAGGCCCTGCTAGTTGCCAAGTGGCTATGAGAGGCTCTGTCTATGAGTTGGCGCGAGGGGTTATTGAGGCCACCCGTTGTAGTGGCAGGAATCGTAGGCCTCTCGGTGATAGTAAAAGAAAACAGGGGGAGGGAGTGACAGGTGAGGCCCTCTCTATAATATTGCGAGGCGGCTAACTCACGTGTGGCCCGATGGCGTTTGCCTCCGAAACGTTGAGGCGGGGTGTTGGCCTCGCGGACCACTAAACGATAGGCAGAAATGCCAAGAAGGGAGGTACCTATTTGGGCCTATACCCCTAACTTGCCAGTACTCTATGGCCTAGAAGAATGAAACGTATGTGAACTACAACGTGAGCAGGCTTACGTACCTGGTAGTATGTATGACGTTTTGAGATTCGACAGGTATGAAAACCTGGATAAACCTAAAAGGGATCGAGTGAGAATGGATCCTGTGAGACCTGTGTAATCTGTATAGGCTGGGATTAGGCTTCTAGCAGTATGTGTGGGAGGTGTAAAATCTATGAGTATGATAGTGACATGACTGCCCATGCTTGGTGACAAGCGTTACGCTGAGTCCGATACCTGGCAGCAGGGGATTGGCCGTGTAATGTGTATATATGGAAGGTGATCAGATGATATGCATGTCACTAAACTGATCTGGGAATGCAAGGGACTTTTTAATGTGAAGTGACAATATGCAGAATCATAAATGTTGCTGTAAAGTGACGTATGAATGTATGAACCAGAACGTGTGATTCAAAAACCGAAAGTCTTGTGAGACGTATATGCCGTGTTCTTGAATACTCGTGTTACGTCGCCTGAGTGTGTCAAGAAAAGGCCTGAGTTTGTAAATGCCATGTGAAATTATGTGAAATGACAATCTATGCAGAAAATGTTGTGACGTATGAGTGGTTGAACCAATGCGTGTGATTCAACCCGAAACCCTCTGTGGAAGGTAGGACCGTGTTCTTATATACTCGTGGTATATCGTATGAGTATGATAAGAAATGGCCTGAATAGTTAGTGCCATGTAATCATAATGTACATGGTTGTAATAACATCATATCTCCATTATACTCTTTGAAAATAGGACCGTGTCCTTGAACTCGTGGTATGTCGTACGAGCATGACAGAAAAAGGAGCCGTAATGTAGGCTAACCAGAACAGTAATATACATGTAATATCTGCAATGTAAAATAAAATAACTTATTATTAAAACCATATATATATAATAAGCAAACTGAAACAAAATAGACAACCTAAGATCGTGTAAAATAAGTATTTGAAAGTTTAACCGATAACTGTGCAGGAAACGTATGATTGGTTGGATCAGTTCGTGTGATTCAACCCGAGTATGCATGAAAAGGAATTCAATCCTTGTGTCATGGTTAACAACAAAGAAATGAGGCCTGTAACGTAGGCTGATTTAATTGTAATGAAATGGATAATTATAAAAAAAAACTCCAGTAAGCGTGGGAGTCCAATGTCTATACAGAAATGTTAGCTGGTTTCATACCCTTGATGTAATAAGTGATACCTTAAAAATAGCATGAAAATGGTCTGTCTATTTAACCAAGCAACTTTTTAACCAAATGTAAATACATGAAATGATGAAATGTAACTCACGAAAAAGATCTATGTGAATACATAGCAGAATAACCGAATCTTAGTATGAAGGGAAACAGAAGTTAGCATGAATAGCTTAACCGTATGCATTTTAATGCGAACAGCAATCGTGCATAGAATATACTATGAATAAGTGCCGACCAGAAAACACAAACCGAAATGACAATCGTTTAAATGAAGCAAGGTTGGTTTTTACATGAAATGCAATAATGTCTGAGAAGCCTGTAGTACACTGAATGACCGGTAGGGGTCAGTGTGTAGGCGAAAATGCAGTGGTTCGATGGTTTGTACATGAAATGCAATAATGTCTGAGAAGCCTGTAGTACACCGAATGACCGGTAGGGGTCAGTGTGTAGGCGAAAATGCAGTGGTTCGTTGGTTTGTACATGAAATGCAATAATGTCTGAGAAGCCTGTAGTACACCGAATGACCGGTAGGGGTCAGTGTGTAGGCGAAAATGCAGTGGTTCGATGGTTTGTACATGAAATGCAATAATGTCTGAGAAGCCTGTAGTAGACTGAATGACCGGTAGGGGTCAGTGTGTAGGCGAAAATGCAGTGGTTCATTGGTTTGTACATGAAATGCGATAATGTCTAAGAAGCCTGTAGTACACCCAAAGACCGGTAGGGGGTTTAAACGAATGATATGCATGAACATGCAATGGTTTTAGAACAGACTTAGACAAAATGCAGCCGTAAAGTGAGGACCTGACCCGTGCATGGTGCCGTGGGACTGATGCCTGGCATAACGGGTAGGTTGACTTACAGTTTGTGAGTCACTTGGACACCATCCACGGCGATGGATTGAAGAAAGAAGGTGGTAGGCCGGAAAAGCCTGTGGCTGGATTCCTGACACAGCTCTGCTTAAAAAAACCTCATGGAGTAATCAGGTAAAATGGCGTCTGGATGACCCGGAAGTGGAAATGATGCAGCGCTGACCTCGAACGATATGGAGCCAGGTAAGGGGTGTCCCTTAAGTAGGGAAGAGGTGTGTCATACGCCCCTCCCACAATTACAGGCCAAAAGGCCTTAATACATATATATATATATATATATATATATATATATATATATATATATATATATATATATATAGTGGCACTGTTGGTTATATGCATGTATCATATAACAGACATTGTACCTCCAATGCATTTAGTTTCAAAAACAGAATAGATATGTTGTACATGGGAGTGCATTCTTTATTCATAGTCTACATGTATTAATATAATACACCATATCGTACTCTACATTTTCTTTTTATATACTAACTGTCAGCAAATAGGCAGAGATTATACTGCCCACAGACCAGCTCTTAATATTTCCACATATATATATATATCCATGGATAAGTATACACCGAGTTTCTCTGTCAATGTTTGATATTTGGTTTTCATGTGTAGAATTTACTGCGAATATTAAAATTAAAATATAAAATCTCTATATTTCACTATTACCACAGCTACATTAATATGTGTTTTCTCATTAAAGCAGTATGATTGAACTGAAACCCAACCGCTTGTGACATTATCCAAAGGAGATTGTGAGGCCCGAAGGAATCTTGTTTGATACCATTGTTCCCATCCCCCACGGTAATCAGCTCTCAGGGCTGCTGGAATTATTTTGAGTCTGAATGGAGACCTTGCTCTAAGAACTGCGTGTTTTCTGTTCCAGGAGACACATAAGTCCTTCTTAACGTCCTAAAAATAAGGTGCTTTAATGCTGTTAGGATGGATTGGAACATCCTTACACCCCCTACCCATAATGAGATGAAATTACAGTCTGACGCACACTGCTAATCCTCACGTAGTTATAGCACCAGGTACAGTAGTATGCTCTTCTGCCATCATGCTTATAACTAGTAATGGTGCCCCCTCTACCCTTATAGTGCCCCTGCTCCCCCTATAGTACCCCTGTTCCCCATCTATCCCTATAGTGCCCCCCTCTACCTTTATAGTGCCCCTACTCCCACTATAGTACCCCTGTTCTCCATCTACCCTTATAGTGCCCCTGCTCCCCCTATAGTACCCCTGTTCCCCATCTATCCCTATAGTGCCCCCCTCTACCTTTATAGTGCCCCTACTCCCCCTATAGTACCCCTGTTCTCCATCTACCATTATAGTGCCCCTGCTCCCTCTATAGTACCCCTGTTCCCCATCTATCCCTATAGTGCCCCCCTCTACCTTTATAGTGCCCCTACTCCCACTATAGTACCCCTGTTCCCCATCTATCCCTATAGTGCCCCCCTCTACCTTTATAGTGCCCCTGCTCCCCCTATAGTACCCCTGTTCCCCATCTATCCCTATAGTGCCCCCCTCTACCTTTATAGTGCTCCTACTCCCACTATAGTGCCCCTCCCTCTATAGTACCCCTGTTCCCCATCTATCCCTATAGTGCCCCCCTCTACCTTTATAGTGCCCCTACTCCCACTATAGTACCCCTGTTCTCCATCTACCCTTATAGTGCCCCTACTCCCACTATAGTACCCCTGTTCCCCATCTATCCCTATAGTGCCCCCCTCTACCTTTATAGTGCCCCTACTCCCCCTATAGTACCCCTGTTCTCCATCTACCATTATAGTGCCCCTGCTCCCTCTATAGTACCCCTGTTCTCCATCTATCCCTATAGTGCCCCCATCTACCCTTATAAGTACTCCTGTTTTCCATCTACCTTAATAGTGCCCCTACTCCCCCTATAGTACCCCTGTTCTCCATCTACCCTTATAGTGCCCCTACTCCCCCTATAGTACCCCTGTTCTCCATCTATCCCTATAGTGCCCCCCTCTACCCTTAGAATGCCCCTACGCCCCTATAGTACCCCTGTTCCCATCTATCCCTATAGTGCCCCCTCTACCCCTATAGTGCCCTCCTCTACCCCTATAGTGCCCCTGCTCCCCATCTATCCATATAGTGCCCCCTCTTCCCCTATAGTGCCACTGCTCCCCCTATAGTTCCCCCTCTACCCCACAGTGCCCCTGCTCCCCATCTATCCCTATAGTGCCCCCTCAACCCTTATAGTGCCCCTGCTCCCCCTATCCCTATAGTGCCCCCTCCCCTCATAGTACCCCTGTTCCCCATCTATCCCTATAGTGCCCCTGCTACCTCTATAGTACCCCTGTTCCCCATCTAGCCCTATAGTGCCCCCCTCTACCCTTATAGTGTCCCTGCTCCCCATCTACACTTATAGTGCCCCCTATCTAACCCTAAAGTGCCCCTGCTCCCCATAAACCCCTATAGTGCCTCCCCATCTACTCCTATAGCGTACCTGCTCCCTCCATCTACCCCTATAGTGCCCGTGCCCCCCCTATATTGCCATTGTTCCCTGTCTACCCTAGTGCCACTGCTCCCCTTATCTACTGCTATAGTGCATTGCTCCCCCATGTACCCCAGTGCACCCGCTCCCCCCCTATACGCCTATAGCGCCCCTGCTCCCCATCTTCCCCAGTGCCCCTGCTCCCCCTATATACTGCTATAGTGCACTAAAATCACACACGGTCAATACACACACATATCAGACACAGTCAATACACCCATTACAAATATGGCACACAGCCAACACATCACACAATCACGTCTGACACACACACGATAAATGTAGCTGTCTTCTGCGTTCCACCAATCAGAACGTTGCCGCGGATTACCACAGGAAAGCTCTGACACTGTAAGTGTCTGAGCTCGTGAGACAGTTACTGATGGTCTGCACCCAGTGAAGGCACCGGCCAGATTCCCAGCAAACTGGATCACCAGAGATCAGCATGCCCCCCTCAATGCAAGGTTATGACAGGGAAGGGGGGATAAATATTTACTAAAGTTAAGATTTTTCGCACAGGGCGCCTGAAGGCCTAAGGCCGGCCCTGGGTGTTTCATTTCAGTGAAGATCAGGTGACAGTCTGTGGTTTGCAGATCCCATGGAGTAAGAGAGTTAGAGTGAATATGCAATCAGAAAATCCCAGATAACAACACAGAGAGGTGGAGGAGAGGCCAGCAATCACACAACTCAAGACTTCCATTTCTGGCTTTCAGGAATACTTTATTAATCGCATGAGTATTACATGGCTGCTTCTCAAATGGTTACAGATTTCCTGCCTGATGACTTTGCCATACCTTACAGGAACTTCCTGTCATACACAATGATACAGTCACCATCCAGACACATCCCTTGGTTTTACTGTATATTGTCCCATTCCCAGCAGCCTCACCTCTCCAGTCAGCAGCTCAATGATCTGATTGGTCAGTTCCAGGATCTTCTGTTTATTAAATGGATCTGCATTTTGCATGGAAACCACCATCAAAACAGATGATATCACCTACTGACCAGCTTTACGTAAGTTGAAGAAGAAGATATAATCTGTCCTGAAATTAGACAACAATAGGGTGTCTTAGAAACATTGTAAACTTTATCATTAAAATATTTTTAAAAATGCTTTGGAAAATACAGTATGTGGATGAAGTAAGAATTTTCACAGCATGTATTATATTAATGATCGTAGTATGTATTATGTTCATTAGTATAGTATGTACTGTGATAATTATCACATTATGTACTATTATTATATTATCACAGTATATTATTATCACGGTATATATCTATATTATTATATTATCACAGTATATATATTATTATATTATCACAGTATATATTATATTATAATATGACAGTATATGTTATTAATATATGACAGTATATATTATGACAATATATGTTATTAATATATTATCACAGTATATACATTGAGGGGAAAAAGTATTTGATCCTCTGCTGATTTTGAACGTTTGCTCACTGACAAAGAATTGATTAGTCTATAATTTTAATGGTAGGAGTATTTTAACAGTGACAGACAGAATAAAAAATATTTAAAAATCCAGAAAACTCTCGTCAAAAAAGTTATAAACTGATTTGTATGTCAATGGGTGAAATAAGTATTTGACCCCTTCGATTTAGTAGTTGGTGGCAAAACCCTTGTTGGCAATCACAGAGGTCAGATGTTTCTGGGGGGATTTTGTCCCACTTTGCAGATCCTCTCCAAGTGTAGCAGTACCCCCTAGTAGTAAAAGGGTTTTCACGCCAGAGATGTCCTTTTCCCAATGGTGAGAGGTGCTGTAGTAATCCTAGAGTCATCCGTGAGAGAAGCAGAAACCGCTCTTACAAGAGCTAGTGATTTGTGATATAGCGTTTCCCTACAATAAGAGACAGAACTCAGTATTGAGGGTGAAGAAGTCTGAAGTTTTAATGGTACAGGTTGGATTTATATGTAACTTTTCAGGCCAGAGGCACCCCCACTGGACCTGATGGGGAACTGGGCACAAGGGACACAAACCAATGAAAATAATAATTAACAGTACGACACTCCCATAACACACATACAATCCCTCCCCTCTGCCTGTGATACAATTAAGACAGATAATGTATAAACCTAATTATCCACAGCCAGAAAAACACACATTTTTCACAAAGTATAGAAAACACCCCAAAACACAACATATCCCCATAAATGTCATATCCCCTGATAGTCCTGGTCTGGGCTAACAACATATCCAAAAATCACCCTTATCACAGCAGGGGTTTAGGAAATTCCTGGAAGTCTCTTTTTGACCGACCGCACAAATGATTTCATGCCCAAAACAGTTCCAGAGAATTAGGCTGTGCGGCCAGTCTATTTTAACGGTCGAAGTCCCATTCGAATTGTCGAACACCGTTCGACTCTCGTCGAAGAGTCGAAGTTCCCGGGAAGGTAACTTTTCAGCGGTGTTCGTGCTGTCGCGTGTCCGATTTGAGTTCCATGAACTCGACGACAAAACACCACTGAACCTGTTCGACTAAATAAAATGGCCGCCGCCACGCGTTCGAATGTCGACCACTTTGACAATTCGGCTGTATCCGAAGTGCCACTTCGACTACTTTGAAAGTTCGAAGAACATTGTGCCAAGTCCCAATAGGCACAATTAGGGTCTCTCAGCCAAAATAAATTAAAGGTGCCATAGTCACAGGGTAAAAGGCTGGCAAGTAGTCTCCTCCAAGAACCAGTGGCGAAGTTGCTTTTGTCACACCAAGTTATTAAGATTTTGAGGCTGACGTTTGGCAACTCGAACCTTCAGCTCCCTCCACAGATTTTCTATGGGATTAAGGTCTTGAGACTGGCAAGGTCACTCCAGGACCTTAAATAGCTTTTTCTTGAGCCACTCCTTTGTTGCCTTGGCTGTGTGTTTTGGGTCATGGTCATGCTGGAATACCCATCCACAACCCATCTTCAATGCCCTGGCTGAGGTAAGGAGGTTTTGACGGTACTGTTCTGGTGACTACAGTGTCCATTCTAAAATGATTTTATGTAAAGAGAGTGTTTTCCATGTGCTGGAGGACCATTCCACCTCGGCCACACTGATAATGTGAAATATCCCTTTCTGCATAATGAATTTGCCTGGCCTTGTCCATCGTCTCTTTGATGCAGTGCAGTTGTCCTGTCCCCCTAACAGAAAAACACCCCCAAAGCATAATGTTTCCACTTCCATGTTTGATGGTGGGGATTGTGGCGAAAGTAACCTCATCACTGGTTCTTGGAGGGGCCTGCTTGCCAGCCTCTTGCCTCAGGACTATGGCCCCTGTGATAAGCCTGGCTAAAATACTTTTAAAAGGCTCTGTTCGTGCATTTGGAATTATATGGTAAGGGAGCCAAACAGCCGCAGGAACCAGAGACCACCCGGGAGCTTGTTAAACCCTATTAATACTTGGTAACTATTCTAACCGCAGTATTCTAATTGATTGTATGGGTGGCCGCTGTTCGCATGAATGACCACTGGGTGGCTGCCATCTTGTTCCCGCTAACGCAGGCAGCGGTGTTTGGGCATGAATCTCATGGAACTGATATCGGACACAGAAACTCCCGAACACCGCTGGACTTTCATCATAGCCTGAGTTCAATTCTACACAATTTAGAAGGGCACTGTTCGGTGGAATCGTTCGTCTGAATAAGAGGAACAAGCTCCAGGGTAAAACCCTTAACATGTGTTACATGTTCTTCTCTCAGCTTTTCTTATATTTCATGCAATTTGTCTTCTATGAAATTTTACATAATTTCCCTTTGGAATGCCTTTTTACAGATGAGAGAAGCACTCACTCTATATAAATGCTTGTTGGACAGGATGAGTACTAAAACACTAACATACACATATGGGGATAATTCCCAATAAAATGATGTTCCTAAACGTAAATCTTGATTTGATAATCCCAATTAATTACTTTAATAATCCCAAATAATTCAATACTCTTGGATTAACACTAGAACAAGTGTTAGTATTATATCCTGAATGTTTCTGCTGTTGGCCTTATTTCCTGTTTTTCTCCCTTTGATCATAAACTGCATAGCAATGTGTAATTTAGAACACATTTAGAATGTTAAGATAAGATAGATGATTTTGTTAGGATTGGATAATGCTTGGAAAACCATCCGTTTCCTCTTGAACATTACCTGTTACACGGTCCATTAAATGTTAGAAGTCACTTTTTTTCTTTTCTTTTTTGAGTTTATTTTAAAAATCACCATATTGTGATCACTATTTCCCAAATGCTCCCCTACTTGAATGTTAGTCAAAGGATCAACATTGTTTGTTATAACGAGATCCAGACAAGCATCCTTTCTAGTTGGTGCTTGTACCAGTTGTGACATGAAGGTGTCATTTAACACATTTAAAAACCTGATTCCCCTTGCTGAAGTACTAGTCCTTATATCCCAATTTATGTCTGGGTAATTAAAATCTCCAATAATTAAAGTGTAACCCAGATTTGCAGCTTTCCCAATTTGCTCTAACAGCTGTTCTTCCTCCTTAATATTTACATTAGGTGGTTTATAACATATCCCAACCAATAATTGATTTCCCTTTGTCTGCCCCAAGCAGATATCTAACCATAAAGCTTCCACATTTTCCTCGTCATACTCCACATGCCTAAGATTTGACTTTAACACAAGATATTGTAACCGCGGCTGGTTCCCTTATTGACCACTATAACGTCTTAAAGCATAGAACTTAGCAGGGCTAACCATACAGCCTTGAAGCTTGTTTATGCATTATTGTTATTGTAATTCGTCTGGGATAAAATGGCGTAAACATATTATGTACTGAAGGTAGGTAAGAAGTTATTGCTTAAAGAAACATGTATGAAAAACAATATGTTGCATTTCTAACACCTTTGTCAGTTTGCAATATCTCTTAAAGACAAAGTACACAGTTTGAGGAATACAGTATTTGCATTTGCCCGTAACACCCTCTCCATTAAACTGTGGGCATTGTAGAGCATTTCTTCTTTAAATTAGTAAACCAAAGTTCTCCAACAGTCTTTAGGATTTTGTGCTCCCATCCTTTGATCATTGTTGTAACAGTAAAACATCCGTAGTGTGATCTTTGCCTGTAAAGGTGGTTGATTAAAATGAGCAAAGCTTTTGTCTGGGAAAGAATTGAAAAGAACACCAAGTTCCAGAGTAAGATATTCTTGGATGGATCCGGATACGAATTGTAATCCAAAGTTAAAAGTAGTAATTGTATTTGTAATCCAAAGTCTGTAAAGGCCTGTAGAAGTTTACATTCCTTAGATACATTGCTGGAGGTTGTGTTTGTAGAATACCCGGGTATTTGTTGTAGAGTATAGGTTGTTGAGTCCAGCTTTCCAAATATTTGGCTAGAATTGGTTGCAGATATTGAATCAGCATCATCTGTTATCACCGTGGGGATGGCGTTGGTATTTGTCTTTGCTTTTTTGTTTTTTGAAACATTTTTACACCGTTTATGATGTGTACAGATTGGATACTCTCCAATATTCTTTCACAGAATAAATTGATAGCCTTTCCAAGACATTGTCTTAGGTGACATATTTATCTTACATATATATATTATTTGTAATTATTTTATAAATATTTATTTTTGCAGAGCATTTACAGAAGCAAATGATGTATAACAGGTGTTATTTTGTTTTATAGTAACAGATTTTCTAGGAGGGTAGTATAATTTCAACTCTGTTTAGGAAAAAATATGAGCTAGTTAGCATATATTATAGAAAGTGTACTGCACTGAATGTATTTAAAAGCCATGTCTTTCTCTTTATGGCTGTATGTAATAATGTTGTTCATAATTTGGAATATAAAACAACGACTTCTCAATTCCTTGGAATGTTTACATGTCTCCGTATCTCCGCAACCTTGGCTGGAAACTCCAGACTCCAAAAATAGTTATGCTGTTATAATTCCTGATGTTCAATCAACAGCTAGCGTAACTGACAGTATGGAAATTATCACTGTTTTATAAAACTTTTCTTATATAGTGGATATTACAATCCAGAAGGCAATAATGCAATAAAATCCTGTCTGTCTGTCGCTTCTGTCTTATCACTTTTCTTTTGACAACATCTTACATTAATATAATTTTTTTCTGCGCATGCATACTAAGCAGCTACAAAGAGAACATATCCTCCTGCCTGCAATCCACTGTCCTGGAACTAATGGACCATGCTGTGCTGGTGTATTAGGCATATTAGGGAGTTTAACAAATATGTATATTTGTTCTCTTATGAGCTCCACAATTTCAGCATTGTATGCTAATTACAATGTACCTGGCACCTGAACTCAAAGTGCCTTGTACAAGTTCACATTAAAATCATCTCTAATGATGAAGATCTCTCTCTGAGTCTGGGCTACAAATAGCTCATTAGATTCTTGATATTTCAAGACTTGTGCCATGACAAAGTATTGTGTCTTCTTACGTATAAGAGGTTACCTAGGTATTTATTATTTTATAGTTAAAGCTTCCAAGTACGAGCCCCACGTTGAGCGCCAATTGTAACCGCGGCTGGTTCCCTTATATACCACTATAACGTCTTAAAGCATAGAACTTAGCAGGGCTAACCATACAGATATCTTAGCTATAATTTTATATAGTTAGTAAGATATCCTCTATTTAACAAATATAAATAATTGAGAATACAATATAAAATAAGGATTGTCTAGGAAGCAATAAAGTTTTGTCTTTTAGATATTTATTATATAAAAATATAAATATAGACATATAAAATCCATTATAGCAGAGTTTATAAGATAAATTAAATGCTTTCAAATATCATTAATAGATTAACATACCCTTCTGAACATGTCATCATGTCAGCCTCTCATTTTAAGATGGAGCAGCGTCTGTCTCCAAGTCTCTCCTCTGTGTGTTAACATTTAAAAGTACACCTATTTATACCTTAGGTGTCTCCATTTTAGGGTCACCGTAGTTCATATATGAAAAAGTAACTTGTTTACTTTTATTCATTTTAGGACCTCCCTTAACTTGGCACAAATACAAGGCCATAACTAAAGGGTGTACACGTCATGGAAATTTTCCTCACTTCGTTCAAGATGGCATCTTAAAGTCTGAACATCTTTATCTACTTCGGGTTACCACAGTATATTGTGTACTGAAAGAGTCGTAGCATAGTCTTGAAGCTGGTTTATGCATTATTGTTATTATAATTCGTCTGGGACAAAATGGCGTAAACATAATATGCACTGAAGGTAGGTAAGAAGTTATTGCTTAAAGAAACATGTATGAAAAACAATATGTTGCATTTCTAACACCCTGTCAGTTTGCAATATCTCTTAAAGACAAAGTACACAGTTTGAGAAATACAATATTTGCATTTGCCCATAACAATTGAGATACAAACATACCCCACCACCCTTCTTGTTTTTCCTATCCTTCCTAAATAATGTGTACCCATTTAAGTTAACTGCCCAGTCATGTGTGTCATCCCACCATGTTTCTGTTATGCCTATTATATCATATTGTGTAGTGTATGCTATTGCCTCCGGTTCCCCCATTTTGTTATATAGGCTCCTTGCATTAGTAAGCATACATTTAATATTACCATGAGTCATTTGTACTTTTTGTGATTTTTTTGATCAATTATTACATACCTCCTCTGTTCTGAGCTTGCCCCCTCCCCCCATCTCCTCCCCCCTTATACTGAGCTGAAGCCCATCTCCTTTCTGTCCTATCTCCATTTTCTAGATTGCTTTGATCCTCCCACCCCCCAACAGACCCTCTTTTGTTTAGGTGCAATCTATCACGGCTATACATGTTGTACCCAAGCGCAAAATTGGCCCAGTGCTCTAAAAACCCAAAACCCTCTTTCCTGCACCAAGACTTCAGCCACGCATTGACCTCTCTAATCTCCCGCTGCCTTTCTGCTGTAGCGCGCGGCACAGGTTATATTTCTGAAAATATTATCTTGGAGGTCCTTTTCTTTAGCTTACTTCCTAGATCCCTGAACTCACTCTTTAGGACCTTCCATTTTCCTCTGACTTTGTCATTGGTACCAATATGGACCATGACAGCTGGGTCATCCCCAGCCCCTCCCAATAATCCCTCCACTCTGTCGGCAACATGCCGGACCCGAGCACCCGGGAGACAGCAAATGTGAGGACCTCAAGCGTCGCCGAAATCACCATAGGAAAGCATTGAACAATGTTAATGCGCATTAGGTCTCGCCCGCCGGCTGACGTCAGCGTGGGCTGAGCCTGACCCAGCGTCGAGGGACATCGGCGCTGGATTCAGGTAAGTCACTGAAGGGGTTTTAACGGATATGTTTTCCTGGCACTGGAGAGTCCCTTTAAAAAAGACTACTTTAAATAGCCTACTTTCAAGCAAACTACAGTGAGCAAGCTCTGTGAGTCAGTAGTGGGTTTATATTGGTAATACAAATCCCACACAGGTGGAAATTAAGGGGAACTCCCCCTAATTAGCTCAGCAGCAGCACCCACAAGGAGGGGAATAAAAACAGCAAGAGAAAAAAAAGAGGGAAAAAGTTTTAAATAAAAACAGCAAAGTATAAAAATATACGTATATAAGAAAAAGGTCAAAAGGTTTTTAAATCAAAACAGCAAAGAGAAAAATATCAATAAAAAAGGGACAATGTTTTAAATAAAATCAGCAAAGATTAAAAAAATCTATAAAAAATATGGAAAAAAGTTTTAAATAATAATTATAATAATAATATTAGAAAAATAAACTTGCTTTTTCACTTTTAGCAGAGTCACTTGGTATTAACTAATACCAACCACAGTCCACCAGTTCTCCAAGAAACTCCTGTTGTTTCAACTCCTACTTTAAATAGCCTACTTTCAAGCAAACTCCAGAGTTATATTATCACAGTATATTATTATATTACACAGTCTATTATATTATCATAGTATATTATATTATTATATTTTATTATTATCACAGAATATATTAACACAGTATATTATATTATGATTATTTTATATATTATCACAGAATATATTATCACAGTACATTATATTATTATATTACACAGTATATTATATAATCACAGTATATATTATTATTATTATATTACACAGTATATTATCAAAGTATATTATATTATTTCATTTCCCATTTTTACTTTGATATAAATATCACAATTATTGCCTCTATACTGGATCTGGCATCTAGTATTACAGTAAGATATATTATCTAATGCGCTTTTTTCTATATTTTTCTCTTTTAAGACTTTATTTAATTTTCCTTTTCAATTGACTATTGCCATTTAATCACGAAATGTAATTTTGTATACTTAATATTATGATATAAGCACCGATCATACTTCTTAGGATCACTATCTTGGCAATCAACAACCTTTGTGTACTATTCCGACCACCATCCTGCGTCAGACACTAATCTGTGATGTCATTATCGGCATCCACCTATCAAAACATTGAGCGCGTTATTTAAACCTAAACTATCAGGGACTCTGTTCCCCTTTGAAGAGCCGCTTACCGGTGAAACGATCGTCGGGGCTCATGTTCATAACACCTGATAGCTTCAGCCTCTCTGGCGATTACCTTGCCTTAGCAGCTATCATTTAGATAAACTACTTGGATTCATTTCAAATTCTTTGGGTGGCTGGGGCTTCAGGCTGTCTAGCACTCTGCAAATCACAGCGAGCATATACCGCTGAAATTCCATGCAATTTAGTGGGTTTTCTGTTGCGTCTTGCAGGGGATTTCTGTTAGGGAGCTGGTTTAGCTCCCAATATTGATAGGTGCCCTTGAAGGCACAGATGAACACGAGTATACCTACTAGATGAATTCTTCGATCACACATTAACCTATACTAGCACTAACAGGATCCTTATCTCCAGCATTCTTCCAATTCTGTAAAATGCTTGGAGCTTTAGCAGACCTTGGGTAAAAACCTTTTTAAAGTTTCATTCTATCGTATATGGCATATCACAGTGTTTGCCGTTCTGATAACTTAGCTATAACTGTTTAGGCGATATGTATCTTCTGCTGGGTTTATCCCTTTGATCTTAGAACTTTGTAACTGTTGCCAATGAACTATTAAGTTCAGACACTTAGTATTTATGCTCTTCATGTAGTTATCAGTATCTCTATACTCTATTGCAACATTATTCAGTTACATAGTATCTATCTAATCTAAGATGGCCCACAACACGAAACGTAAACTTACTGTGAAGATATCCCACTCTAAGGTCTGTCTACATTTACATTTTGTCTACTGATTTAATACTGATTTTATATTTGCCCCCTAATCATACATTTACGTTTATTTAAGTAACTGTTTTCTATTTAAACATTTGTCTCTCCACTTTTATGTATTCCATTATTAAAAGTTATGTTTTAAGATTAATCTTTACTTTATCTTCATATAGGACAGTGTGTTTCTTCCTTTTTCCATTTATATTATATTAGTATTATATTACACAGTATATATTATTATTATATTATATTACAGTATATTATTATTATATTATATTATTATATAACACAGTATATTATCGCAATATATTATATTATTATTATTATATTATCACAGTATATATTATTATATTACACAGTATATTATATTATTATCACAGTATATGATCACATATTATAGTATATTATTACCATATATATTATCACAGTATATTATATTATTATATTACACAGCATATTATCACAATAGATAAAGAGATAGAGGGTATAGGGTGTTGGACTAGCCAACTCCCCAACCTCTATAGAGGTTACGAGAGGTATAAGGGGCTTAACCCTGAGAGCATATACAGAAAAAAAAAGAGGAAATGGGATGGAAAACCACTTAATCAGTAAGTGGAATCCCTACTCATTCACTCTGAAAATAAACGTACCATCACAGGGGGGAGGGGGTTTAAACTTTTATTAGGGAAAAAAGAATAAATTAAATTTAATTATTTAAAAACTGGTAAAAGTATTACCAAAGGTGAGTACACCTGAATAGTGTGTGAGTAAGTGAGATAAATGCTCTCAAAAAGAAGCTAGGGTAAAAATGACTAAGTATATAGAATGTTCTACAGGTAGATCTCGATGGGGGTACAATATGTACACTGTATACAGTAGTCATGCCACAACATTGGCATAAAATCAAAAGAGGATTATTGGTAGGGATTTAATTGTGCCTAGTAGTAGTTATGGTGCCACTGGGGGCAACAGCTACAGTTACTAGTACAGGCAACAATGTATGGAGCGGAATGTATAGAAAAAAGAGAAAGTACATTTGTATAGAGTATATATATATATTTATATAGAGAGTATAGAGTATATTATTCTCACAGTATATTATTATTATTCTCACAGTATATTATTATTATTATTATCACAGTATATTATAATATTATTCTCATAGTATATTACGGTATATTATATTATTATTCTCACAGTATATTATTATTCTCACAGTATATTATTATTCTCACAGTATATTATATTATTATTGTTTATTATTATTATTCTCACAGTATATTATTATTATTATTGTCACAGTATATATTATTATAGTTTATTATTGTTTATTATTATTATTATTGTCACAGTATATATTATATTATTATAGTTTATTATTATTGTTTATTATTATTATTATTGTCACAGTATATATTATATTATTATAGTTTATTATTATTGTTTATTATTATTATTATTGTCACAGTATATATTATTATAGTTTATTATTATTATCACAGTATATTATTATTATTATAATTATTATTCTTCCTATCGCCCATTAGTGAATAGCCGAGATATTTGCGATCTGTGTCTGACCTGTTCCTCCAGCTCTCACAGACTGAGCTCACCCGACCAATGCTGGACCGGAACCGGAAATACCCGGCATACTTTCCCACTTCTCACTCAGCGCAACTTCCGGGCTTTGCGTTCCACGTCTAGCTCCCAGGTCATTTCCGGTATTTGCGTTCCACGTCTTGCTTTCAGGTCATTTCCGGTATTTGCGTTCCATTTGCGGGTCACAGTAGTCAGGTTTCATTTCCGACAGTATGCGTTCCATTAGACTCCGCCCTCTCTTCATATTCTGAGCGAATGAAACGGCTGGAAGCTGTATGTAGCTCCGCCCTTGAATGACCCCGCCCCTCTCCTTTCATTCCTCTCCATGGCTGAATGAGTGCTATGTTTATAAACACAGTGTATTATTTATTATTATATTGTTATTAATTTTATTATTAGTAATATCATTGCTATATTAATAGTAATATGACAGTATAAATTATTATATCTTATATAATTACAGTATAAATTATTATATTATTATTACAGTATAAATTATTATTATATTAATAGTAATATTACAGTATAAATTATATTATTACAGTATAAATTATTATATTATTATTACAGTATAAATTATTATATTATTACAGTATACATTATATTACAGTATAAATTATTATTATATTAATAGTAATATTACAGTATAAATTATTATATTATTATTACAGTATAAATTATTATATTATTATTACAGTATAAATTATTATTATATTAATAGTAATATTACAGTATAAATTATTATTATATTAATAGTAATATTACAGTATAAATTATTATATTACAGTATAAATTATTATATTATTATTACAGTATACATTATTATATTATTACAGTATAAATTATTATATTACAGTATAAATTATTATTATATTAATAGTAATATTACAGTATAAATTATATTATTACAGTATAAATTATTATATTATTATTACAGTATAAATTATTATATCTTATAGAATTACAGTATAAATTATTATATTATTATTACAGTATAAATTATTATATCTTATATAATTACAGTATACATTATATTATTATTATTATAATATATTTATCATATCTAAGTGACGCTAAATGACTTTCTTCCAGACAGGCACGCTGGGCTCTCTTTCATTCCCGCTTCAACTATCTGATTTCATATCGACCGGGAAATCGTAACACTAAAGCCGACATCGCTGTCCAGACAATTCGCCACTCTTAATAAAGAGGAAGAGAACATCGAACCCATTATACCTCCTGAAACAATTATTGCTGTGACTAGAACAAGTCACCTCTCCCCTTTTGCACAAAGTCCAAAATGCTCAAGAAGGGGCACCTAGTAATAATCCTGCGGGGAGATATTTTGTACTTCCTAATCTAAGAGGTGAAATATTTCGTGATTATCATCATAGTAAAATGGCAGGACACATGGGTGTGTCCAAGACTATTGAGTTAATTTCCAGACAGTTCTGGTGGCCATCTCTCAGAAAAGATGTTACGGCATATATATTATCTTGTAATATTTGTTCACAGTCCTAACCCTCTCATCAAGTTCCGGGTGGTCTTCTGCATCCTCTTCCTGTACCGTCTGTTCCATGGTCTCAACTGTCTATGGATTTTATAGTAGACTTACCATCCTCTAAGGGTTGTACTGTCATTTTGTTTGTGGTAGATCGCTTTTCTAAGATGGCACACTTCATCCCACTGAATTAGCTAACATATACATAAAGGAAATAATACGGTTACACGGTATGCCTGACGTCATCATGTCAGATAGGACTTCATAGTTTATTTTGAAATTTTGGAGGGGTTTTTGCAAGGATATGGGTATTGAACTCAACTTTTCCTCTGCCTATCATCCCCAAACAAATGGTGCTGCGGAACTAACAAATCAATGCCTAGAGCAATATCTCCGTTGTTTTACGTCTCAACTCCAGGATAACTGGGCGAACCTTCTTCCTTGGGTTGAGTTTGCTAGAAATAATGCTGAACATTCTGCCTCTGGCCACAGTCCCTTCTTTGTTACGTATCGTCGTCATGTAATTTACTTCCTGCTTCGTTCTCTTACAAGGGAATGCCTGTTCTGTAAAAAACCCTAATCTACTATACGTGATACTTGGGGAAAGGTTTAAGCCATCTTGGAGAAGAGTGTACTCACTCAGAAATCTTTTGTCGATAGGCACCATAGAGCGGCACCTTCCTATCTTCCGGGTGATCGGGTCTGGTTGTCTGCTCGAAATATCTGTTTACTTGTCCCTTCCATGAAGCTAGCCCCTTAATATATTGGTCCCTACAGGGTTCTTCAGAGGATCAATCCAGTATCCAGAGGATCAATCCAGCTTTGGACCTGCCAAAAAACCTCTGCATACCCAACGTCTTCCACACCTCCCTCCTGAAGCCTCTGGTTTGTAATAGTCACTCCAGATCCCATTTTCGTCCTCCTCCCATTTTGGTGCATGGTCAGGAGGAGTACGAGATCCAGCACATTCTTGATTCTTGCTTCTCACGTGGGTCACTTCAGTATTTGGTCCATTGGAGGGGCTATGGCCCTGAAGAACGCTTGTGGGTTCCTGCTTCTGAAGTCCATGAGCCCAGACGTGCGTTCCATGCCAGGTTCCCTTCTGGTGCTGCTCCAGTGGACGTTCCTGAAGGGGGGGGTTCTGTCATACTTCCTCACGGCCCACACAGCTCCAGTCTCGCCATCCATCCGGCTCCTCCAGACTGTGCTGGCCTCCGCCTGATGTCGTGCGCGCGTCCGGGAGCGTGTGCATACACGTGCTGTTGCAGACAGGGGTGCGCCCTGCGTGTCCCGAAAATCTTAAAGGGATAATACCATGGTAATTTGCATTCTATTTATATCTGCCAAATTCTATCACTAGCCTATCAGATCTTACCTAGACCTATTTATACCTCCTATCTATTTATTGTAGCCCGAGAGTGCGTTTTGTTAACTTGTATTTTCTTTGGTTTCTGACTTCGGCTTGTCTCTAGTTTTCCATATTTCTGGCTTCCCTGACCCTTGGCTTTGTTTATTCAATTGTTCTTCCTTCTCCTACCCTGACCTCGGCTCGTCTGACCATTCTGGTTTTATTTCTTATTATCTTTCACGTTAAGTCCGGCCACTTTAAGGACCGGTAACATGTCTAGCTTGAGTTGCCTTTTTAGTCCCATAGTTAATGTGTTGGGGGAACTTAACCTTGACAGTATCACACAGAGAAGCATTGGGGCCCTATAGTGTATGGGCAGCAATCACTACGCTAAGCCTGTTGGATGCTTGTCACACTAAATCCAATGGTTCACTATGAGAAATCTTTATAAGGGAGTGTCCTTAACTGCTTGCTGACTGACTGCAACTAGAGGCAGCCTGATTGACAAATGTAAAGAATGTTGTTTCTCACAAATGGTATGTTTACACTGTCAAACAGCATCTAGGTACCAAAATCACAACATTAAGATGTGCTATTAGTGCTTATAGGGTCCCTATAAATGGTGATATTTACCTTCTTTATTGCTTTAACAGGCTAGTGGCCTTACAGATTAATCCATGGACCCATGGGGCGTATGTTAACAAGAGGCCCTCTTTTTGAGGATATCTTCCAATTGGCATTCCTGGTACATCGTAACCATTTTATTCACCCCCGAAGGTAATGTGATATCTGGAGGAGTAGCTGGTAACCACACATGGAAAGAACATTTCCCATTGCGGTTTGTGTAGTAATGTTTTATTGCATAGTTCAGGGATACATAGAGCATGCAAGCAGAAGGAATAGATGAGCTCAGCATTACAATATGGCAAACCAGCATATAAACACTCTCTTAGGAGATAGCAGCAGGTAGTGAGAGCATAGATCAGCCATGGAGCAGGGAAGGAAGCACAAATCAGTCAGCGAGATATCGTAGTGAAAAACCCACGAACCCCCAGACAATTGAAGTTTTAGGGTTTTCACTGGTACACGCACGGATAGTAGTGTTGTAAGATAGCAATTGGAAAGAATTCAATGAGCACAATAATCTAGACAGCATATCAGGGAGTTCTGATTTCGAGGCTCTCAACGTTTATGGATGATGATTTAAGAAGACAGGTTAATCCTATGTTTCATGACTTTCACCAGCGACCGCTAAACAGATGTGATTAAATAGGACACGTCTTGAATGAATATAAGAGAAAATAAGTCCCTTGTTGAGAAGCGTGTCTTATCTGGGTATATTTTGTACAAAGATTCCTCAGATTTCTAACTGTAAGTTAAATTGCTTTCATTCAATTCACCAGCACATGAAGAATTGCAAAGTACATTGTATTTGTTCTGCTATCTTTTAAAGTGACACCATGGACACCATAACATCCTGCCAGGATAGCTCAAACATTGTCCTATGCGAAGTGGTCAAAACATGTTAGTATGATTTGAGAACTTACTTGGGTCCCCTGGGCACTGCAGTTGCACAAGATGCAGTGAGGAACCTCCCAACTGAAGTAGTTATGGTGCTTGTTGTGTTCTTTGATACAGGTAAACAGCTGATTCAGGTGAACCATTCTAACAGCTATATTATATGATCCCACTGGAATGTGATACAAGTACATTTATCACACATCGATAATACCAGAATTATAGCTATATTATACGATCCCACTGGAATATGATACATTTATCACACATCGATAATACCAGAATTATAGCTATATTATACAATCCCACTGGAATATGATACATTGATCACAAATCAATAATAGCATTGTTATTCTATCACAATCCAGATCTCTACAACTTAAACATGCTATGTTACCTTTGAGACGGTATGGCAGCCAGCACAGAAATGAAAATGAACCCCACCATGACATACCATTTTAAAAAGTAGACCACTCAGGGTATTCAAAAAGGGGTATGTCCAGTCTTTTGTAGTAGCCACTTAGCCACAAATGCTTGCCAAAGTTAGCGTTCATATTTGTTTTTTCCTTACACAAAAACTGCACTTTTACTGGTGATTTCATCGTCGTGTTGAGTGAAGTCTCCTGAGTATAACAATATCCCCCATGTAAAGGTTTTATCGTGTTTTGGAAAGTTACAGCATATATATAGGGCTTGCCCAATTCAGTTTGCCGGGTCTGTGTTGCCTTTTGAGACCATATGGTAACCCAGGAATGTGAAATAACCCCATCTTGAAAAAAGTCTACTCGGACTGAAACAATGATTGTAATGTGCTGAATAAAAGAAATACTTTACTTCAATTAAAACCCCAGATTGCATTCATCTTTTTTGCATATAGTGTGGCTGGCGATCGCACTGGGGCAAACACCAGATGTATATATTTTATATATATATATATATATATACACAATACACAAGATCCAGCGCACTCACCTATCTACTAAACAGCATCTTCAATGTTGGCAGATTTTGATCTGATCGTGATAACCGGTCCAGGTAAGTCCAGGGCTCCTATTTAACTACCGTTTTCTGTCTGCGGTCGTTAAGATGATATGTATTTATAACGTCATTCTAAATGTATTTTGATTTAAATATATATGTATATTAATACCAAAATACAGTTAGAACAAATTTAAACATATATATTTTTTTTAAATTTAATTATAAATATTTATATATAATTAACGTTATTCTAAGTGTATTTTAATATATATATATAATTATATAGATTAATATTAAAATAAACTTTTTTTTTTTTTTTTTTTAAATCTTTATTTTTGTTGTGCATGGTATGACAGTAGGCTTATTCAGCCACGATAGTATTCGTAAGCGGAAACAGGCATAACATTCAAAGCATGGCATACGAATATACTGCACAATTTTTTTAAGTTTTGTTGAGAAAAAGCGTTTTTACAAGTATGGCATTTGAGTATTGGCACATTTTTAAGCATATAGATAAACTACAAAGTTTCCACAATAGCCACAGCAGCTTGTATCAACATATATCAACATATAATGGAGTTTAACAGTGGCATGCACAGTCACACAAATTTCTCTCTATATTTATGCAGGGTTCAACAGTTATCAGTAATTGTCTAGCTAAACAAAACATCCAACTTAACTTATACGATAAGGCACTGTAATATAGTAACACGCTTGGTCTGATTTAGGCTTTATATTGAGGAACCAATAGAGTAGTATGTTTGGCTTGGAAATATAATTTCAGAATAATGCTAGACAGTGCTGCTTGATTGTCTCGAGTGTGTTAGGGAGGGGGACGTTAAAATACACTTTTAATAAAGATTTATGTATGTGTGTATAAAAGTACTTGGAAAAAAAAAATATATATATATAATGATCTAAGTACTTTTATTTACCTTTTTAAACTTTTTAATAACTTTTATTAAATTGTAAAACTTTTTTGCAGGCACTAGGGGGCAAGTCTGAGAGCTCAGGCAGGCCCCCTGCAGGCACTGCACAAGTCAGCTATTCCGGCCATGTTATCGCGAGGACCCCGCAATCACATGGCCCGGGAGATCCAGATCGGGCAGAGGGGGTCTGCCTGAGCTCTCAAGCAGACCCCAGGATCGCGATTGCCGACGGGGGATTGCCAGCGATTTACTAATGGATGTACCAGGTATGTCCGCGGTCGTTTTGTCTGACTTACCTGGTACGTCTATGGTCGAGAAGGGGATTATAGTCCCATCCCGTTACTAGCATGCACTCTGAGCCAGTTAAATGCGATGGCTGCCAACACATCAGATGGGGAGTGAAGCACAATGCTGGAGTTTTGGCCAATGCAAGATTTCAGGTAACTTATAGCTTTGTTTTTTGTTTTTTTTAATTTAATTTGACGTTTATGTGGGAGTCCAGGAATAGTGCCCAATAAACCATAATTAACTTTTTTTTTTTTTTTTAAGGGTTGGAGTAACCTTTTAATATTCCTAGACATATACCACGAATAAAAACATAGTGATACAGGCTTTTGGTGTTTACTATGGACATATTAGGGAATACTAAATAAATGTACAACACCTCTTCTGTCTACACCTACCAAGTCAGGTGGCACTCATACTATTTTTTTTAATGTGAGAAAACTATGCAAGGTTTTAATTATTTTGGATAAAAATATTTACCATATTTCAAGAAATTCCAGTCTATTAACTTGAGACTTTTTTCTTTATGAAGCAGTACTTTTCAAAAACAAACTCCTGTATTCTAGAACACAGCTAATCACTTTTCATGCAATTTCTCAAAAATTGCAAACTCTGATAAAAACAAAACAAATGAATCTGCATTTTGTCATGGGTTAAATCACTTTTGATGTTACTCAAAGAAAATATGTTATTCCTAAAAATATTTCACACTACTTTTCGTGCCAAGTGCCTAACGTTTAACTTGATCATATGAATTACGAGAATATTTTTAAAGTGTGACCAGGTCCTTACAATATGCAATTTATTTGAAAACAAAATCCCCATCTCAATGGAATGATTAAGAGAATGCCCTCAATCCTAATCTCTAGGACTCTATAGATTTCATAGCAAATTGGGCAATTTCAAACACTTTGAAACCGAGAATATGGTTTTTTCCCAGCATGAACGAGAAGATGTTTTACAAGACTTTGTTTGCAGTTAAAACGTTTTTCACATTCAGAGCAAGAAAATGGTTTTTCTCCTGTATGTGTTCTCTGATGTGAGACAAACACTGACTTTTGGATAAACCTTCTCCCACATTCGAAACAGGAATATGGTCTCTCTCCTGTGTGAAGCTTTTCATGTCTCACAAGATTGACTTTATGACGGTAACATTTGCCACACTCAGAACATGAGTACGGTTTCTGGCCTGTGTGAGTTCTCTGATGACCAATGAGAGTTGCTTTATCTCCAAAACATTTTCCACACACTGAACAAGAATACGGTTTATCACCTGTGTGAATTTTTTCATGTCTGGCAAGTTTCCTTTTATGACTATAACATTTGCCACACTGCGCACAGGAATATGGTTTTTCACCTTCGTGAAGTAGTTCATGGCTGACAAGAGCATCCTTGTCTGCAAAACATTTCCCACATTTAATACATGAAAACGGTTCATCTCCAGTGTGAACTTGCTGATGTTTAATAAACAAAGAATGATTGATAAAACGTTCACCACATTCAGTACAGGAATATGGCTTCTCTTGGGCGTTTGTACTTGGATACGCCTTCTCTCTTGTGTGAATTCTTTCATGTTTAACAAGACTTGACCTATGGCGAAAACATCTCCCACATTCAGAACAAGTATATGGTTTCTCTCCTGTATGAATCCTCTGATGTGTAAGAAGATTTTCTTTATAAATAAAACATCTTCCACATTCCGAACAAGAAAATGGTTCCTCCCCGGTGTGAATTCTTTTATGTAATTCCAGACTTTGTCTGTGCGTAAAACATTTTCCACATTCAAAACATGATAACGGCCCCTCTCCTGTGTGAATTCTTTTATGTGAATGCAAACCCGTCCTATGTGTAAAACACTTTCCACATTCAGAACAAGAATACGGTTTCTCTCCTGTGTGAATTTTATGATGACTTTGAAGATTCGATTTCTGGCTAAAATGTTTCCCACACTCTGAGCACGAATATAATTTCTCTCCTGTGTGAACATTTTGATGTTTTAAAAGAACTGATTTACGGAAAAAACATTTTCCACACTCCGAACATGAATATAGTTTCTCACCCACGTGACTACTTTTATGTTTAAGAAAAGCACACTGTTGATTAAAACGGTTTCCACATTTAGAACAAAAATATGGTTTATCTTCAGTGAGAATCTTCTGATGTTTATCAAGATAGGATTTTTTTGTAAATCCTTTCCCACATTGTAAGCAAGAAAATGCCTTCTGTCCTGTGTGTGTTTTTATGTGTTTCTGAAGGTAAGGTTTTAGATTAAAACATTTACCACACTGAGGACAAGAATATAAAGCTGGTTCTTCCTTAATATGAGTACGTGGATATTGTGTCTGTTGATGTTCTGTGGGTGCAGAAATGTTTATGATTTTTCCTTTATATGATGCTGTGTCCTCTTTAATATCAGTAGATGGATATTCCGTCTGTGGATGTTCATTGGGGGTACAAATGTCTGTGAGACTTCCTTCTTCACATGAGTATGGTTCCTCTTTGATATAAGTAAATGGATGCTGTGTTTTTGTAGAAATATTCATGAGATTCCCTTCTTCACATGAAACCGGTTCCTTCTTAATATAAGAAGATGGATAGTCTATCTGTGGATGTTCTGATGGTTTAGGAATGTCTGTGAGATTGCATTCTTCACATGAGGTTGGTTCCTTCTTAACATGAGTAGATGGATATTCTGTCTGTGGATGATCTGTAGGTACAGAATTGTCTGTAAGATTTCCTTCTTCACACAAGGCTGGTTCCTCTTTAATATGAGTAGATGGGTATTCTATCAGTGGATGTTCTCTGGGTCTAGATATGTTGGTGATATTTTCTTCTTTACACAAGGCTTGTTCCTCCTTAATATGAGCAGATATATATTCTACCTGCGGATGTTCTTTGGGTGTCGAAATGTTGATTAGATTTTCTTTTTGACACAAGGTTGGTTCCTCCTTAATATATGTAGATAGATATTGTATCTGTGGATGTTCTGTGGATGAATACATGTTAGTTTCTATATTGTTTCATGATGAATCCCTTGTAGTCCTTCTCATACTGTGACTTATACTTGGAGTAAAAACAAAGGAGCTTAATCCAGTGGATGTTTGTTTCTGATTAAATCTGTAGGAAAGAGGCAAATGGACAAAGTTTAAACTTAAACAGCATTTGGGGGACAAAACTGCTAGGTATCGAATAAAAAACAAAATTGCATAATGCAACCAAACTGCCATGCCCAGTGAGCTACTGGAGACCAATGCTAGGGTATAGGAAAAGACAAAAACAATCAGCACTGTTTACTACTTACAGGTGTTCATGATGGATTGTAGTAGTTATGACAGTAGGAATAATCCAGCGTCGAGCCCCAGTAATAAGGCAAACCATTTTCCATGGGTCCCCATTAGGCACCAGGTGTCCTCGGTAGGCTGGTTGATGGCACCCGGCTTCTACTTATTTATTGTGTCATAGCATGAGTTCATAACTCTCAGCCAACCAATGCTGCTCTCTGCATGGAAATACATGCAGATTTGACATTAGCTAGCCCGGTACTCTTACTGTGGGCTAGCTAGTGATGCCTCAATGATGTTGCTAGAGGTAGAGTTACACCTACAGCAGCAAAGAGGTTGAACTCAGCATGTGCTTTTCATAGGGCATACATACTCCAGGCACTATGACTATTTCGAAATACTGAAGTGGTCATTATGCTTGGAGTAATTCTTTAATTCCAATGTTATTCTGCAAATCTATGAACACAAAACAAACACCTTTAATTTAAGTTCTTTAAATATGAGTGCTAAACCTATTAAACTGGAGATAGTTCATCTCGCAAACATGTCAGCAATATCTATGTAGTTCTAACGGTATATAAAAAAATAAGCTCTGATAGAACTATTAACCCCTTAAGGACTGAGCCAAACGAACACGTTGTGATCAAAACAAAATGTAAACGAAACCTGGAATTTGTGCTATATGTCTGTCAAACCGTAATTCGTGTCTTCCATATTAAGTGCACCCACACTTATTATATATCATTTTATTCAGGGGAACATCAAATATTTAGCTATAAAACATAATTTTATATGTATAAAACAATGGGAGAAAATAAGTTATTTTGTTTTTTGGTCTACATGACATTTTAACTGTGAATGTCATAATACTGTTTGCTTTTACTGCAATAAAATACACATATTTGTATTCAGCAAAGTCTCATGTGTAAAACAGTACCCCCATGTACAGGTTATATTGTGTTTTGGGAAGTTACAGGGTCAAATATAGCACGTTACATTTGAAATTGAAATTCGCCAGATTAGTTACGTTGCCTTTGAGACCGTATGGTAGCCCAGGAATGAGAATTACCCCCATGATGGCATACCATTTGCAATAGTAGACAATCCAAAGTATTGCAAATGGGGTATGGCCAGTCTTTTTTAGTAGCCACTTGGTCACAAACACTGGCCAAAGTTAGCGTTAATATTTGTTTGAGTGTGAAAAATGCAGAAAAAAAATAATAATAATAATTTGAACGCCAATTTTGGCTATCTCCCTGGGTGGGGAAAGTTGTGTAGGAAGAGACACAAAATCTATTAGATACCCGTTGACAGCCAGGGGTACCCGAGTTTCTGATGTAATAAGAGCCCAGACATGGAAAAAATGTCTGCCCCCTATTACCAAAGGGGAAGAAAATTGAGTGAAATAGCTTACCTCGTGCACCTCTTGACACCCAGGGTCTGCTTCATTGAAGGAAGAAGGTCGGAGTGAACCTCTGCTCAGGAAAGGGGGTTCTCCCCGTGTAGGAGCCTTGGTTCGGGAGTGAACCTCTTAACTCTGCCGGACAGACGGCCCCTTGCTCTGCCGGCCCCAGTAAAAACCATAGGGTGAAATACCCTCTTCATATTTGACTGTGCCTTGTCTAAGGCTGTTGTGACGAAGTGCCCTTCGCCACTTTGTCCTGGAGAGGCCTGTTTGCCTGCCTCCTCCCCTGCGACTATGGCCCCAGGGAGATTGTACCCTCTTAAATCAGCATTTGGGCATATTGTATTTTATTATGCTGTGTATGGCCCTTTAAGAACCGTCGGCGGGCACATTGTGACTTTGGAGAACAATGCCCCTTTAAGACTATGGCCCCTGGAAGAGATTGCCTGTTAAAGACTGTTTTAGCAGATTGGATTTCAAAAGACTCTTGCTGCCCCTTTAAATTGTATTGGAGCAGTTCTGCAGCTTTAAATTGGCACTTCGGATGCAGCCGAAGTGCTGAAGTAGTCAAAGTGGCCGCCATTCGACAAACGAACACGTGGCGGCGGCCATCTTTGTTCATTCGAACGAGGTTAGCGGTATGTGTAGCCAAATCCATGGAACTGAAATCGGCTTCATATTTCAACGAACACCGTTGACTCTTACCTTCTCCTGCACCGAGTTTTCAGCCACAGAGACTAAGTCCCGTTCGAAGATTCGAACGCACGTTCAAATGGGACTTAGTCATTTTTTCAGTGTGAAATTGACCGACCGCACAGCCCAAATCTATGGAACTGTTTTGAGCAGGAAAATGTGCCTGCGGTCGGTCACAAAGGACTTCCGACTAACTTTTGAACTAATGGAAGGATTTGCATGATTTTTGAGTATGTTCATATTTCAAGTATGCTGATTAATAATTTTTATGAAGATTGGATGTGTGGTTTTAAAGTTACAGTACATGTATGAAAACTATTTTTCCTGCTTGTGATAATTATGTTAACCTATTGTGTACCATAATTATATCACAGGCAGAGGGGGAGGATTTTGTGTGTAATTGCTGGGAGTGTTTTCTGTAATGTACATGTGTTATTGGTTGTTCTGTAAAGCCCTGTGGGTGGTCCTATGTAAACCTGCATAAAAGAAGGCCCTTTGGTGCCAAGTAAATGAGATCCTGTTTGACCCTCAATACGTAGCCTTGTCTGGTTATTGGAGGGAGCTGCTATAATCACACTGGGGATTGCTATGCTCTGCATACTCCCCTGAGCTTGAATCACTTAGCTCTTTTAAGAGCTTGTTCCTGATACGCTCTCCTGGAGGAGAGGTCTTCCCCACACGGTCCTGGAGGACAGAAGCCGATCTAGGGTGGACGGAAGACGGCGAGGCTCCAGTTAAGCTACGGCGGTTGTAGAGTCTACGGTGGTTGTGGTGTCCAGTGCGGTGCTTGTGGTCCTCGGCGTAAGCTAGGAAGCGTCCATTAATGGAAGGTTCCGTTACAGCTGTAAATGTTTGGACATAGGAGCCCAGGTCTTTCACAAAAGACTTGCCAAACAGGAATCCTTTCGCTATAGCGCCTGGCTCTGTAATCATCATATTAATGAGATTTGGCTCTATCTTTAAGAGGACTGACTTACGGCGCTCTGTGGCAAGTGCAGTGTTAGTATTGCTGATCAAGCATATCACCCTCTGGATCCAGACTGTAATTGTGAGACGATCTAATACATCGTCTTGAGCCAAGGATTCTTACACAGCCTCAAAAATCTTGGTCGCTGGACCCAAAATATCTAAGACCTTATCCTGTCAATTGTAAAGGGAACAATCCAAAACCTTTTTTGGGTTCCACCCAGTTTTGCCCAAGAATTGTATCATTTTGGGGTCGACTTGGGGAGTCTTGCAGACATCCTCTGGTACAGTGGGGCATGGGCATTCAGCCCGCAATTTATCTCGGGCTGCCTTATAAAGAGGCTTGGGGACCAAGCATGTGACATAGTACACCATATGCTCTGCCGGTGACGACGTGAGTCATCAGGCTCAAAAGGGTCAAGTATTTTACCATCTTTACACAAATCAGAGCCAGAAGTGTCAGTGGCAATCACATCAGTAGAGGGTTTATGATCCGCCTCGAATCTATAATCCAAATCCAGGTCGGATAAATCATGACAAAACTAGATTGTGCACAAATATGTCTATCGTCCATAATTTTTATGATTCCCTTTGTTTTTATTGCACTGTTCCCCATGCTCTGCATACTCTCTTGCTATATTCACTGCTAAGCTCTTGTAAGAGCTTGTTCTTGTCTTGCTCTCTGAAGAAGTCTATGGTGGTTATGGTGTCGGCTGGAGTACTTGGAGCCCTCAGGAAGCGTTAGGAGCATCCTTCAACAGAGGTACCCAGTCGGGGTGCCAGGTGATCCGTTACAAAGGGGAATACAGTTTGGCATAAACCAATAAAATTAGGCATAAAAAAATAACAAGATTAACGAAACCAGCACCCAGAGGTACCAGTAATATCAATTAATGAGTCATAAATACAATGAACATATCATACAATAATCATAATAAAGAAAACCCCACAGTCAGAAAACTGTGAGAGTTCTACTTAACCGAGGGAGCGGTCATCGATGTTCCGCCTATTATAGGATAAGGATGTCGCTGATTGGATGTTCATGTTACTAGGCAGATATTGTCATTGTGATGTTTATACCTGTTTTCAATTTGTTATTTCTTTGCAGCTAAGGGAATTAAAGAAAGAGTGCAGCATAATAGGAGCCTCCGGGTTTTTTATAAAATTTACATTTTAACAATTGAAATACTGGCTCAAAAGATCAGATTGAACAAAGAAATAAGAGGCCTGCCTGTTGCTGGAGGAACATCAGATCTGCATGTATGCGGATGATGTTATGTTGACGCTTTGCGATCCATTGATATCTGTGCCAGCTTTGATTAAAGAGGTTGAGTCTTATTCAGTGGTTGCTAATTGAATTAAATGTCATGGATGGGCAGGATACATTCGATAAAGGCCGATATACTACCCACATGGCTGTACCTTTTTAGATATGTACTACTAGAGATCCCAGAAAGTTGGCTAGATATGCCCCACTCGAGCTTTTTAAAGTATGTGTGGTGTGATAAAAAACTAAAAAAAACACGAATCGCTACTAAAACACTAACTTTACCGGTTACAAAAGGTGGTCTAGGTTTCCCCCTGATTAGGGATTATTACCAAGTTAATATTATAGGACATATATATATACACGATACAAGTAATAAACTGAAAAGAATCTGAGATATGGTATAAATTGGAGAAACAAATGATGAGATCAGAGGACCGTTCTATTATAATCTGGAATATCTATTATGACAGATATGACAGACCAAAGGAAAACAGTTATGTGATGGAGAATTTATTGAGGGCTTGGTGGCAAATTAAAGAAAGTTTGGGATTACAGAGGCAGGTTTGGATATCAAACATTAAAGTGTTGGAAACTAAAGTTCAAGATTTGAATCTAATAGCATGAAAGGACGCAGATATATTTAACATAAAACAAATATTAATGTATAAACAAGGTAAGAAATCTGGTCAACTTCAACAGGAGGATTTTTTGAATAATAGGGAAATCTTCAGAAAGTAACAAAAGTAATGTCTAACGCGTACAAATGCATATATGTATTAAATCCAATATCAATCAAGAAATTAGGGAGAAATGGTCGAAAATGTTGAGTACAGAATTTAATCAATCAGAATGGTTTGATGTAATGAAACAATACAACAATTTGATTTACTGCACTAATATTTTAGAAAATCTGTTTAAATTAATAAAATTCTGGTGTTTAGTACCTACCCGGCTAGCGAGATTCTCTCCTAGAAACAGTTACAAATGTTGGAGATGTGGGAAATCAGAGGGGAACTACCTTCACATTTGGTGGAGCTGTGAATTCATTAAAAAAATGTGGCAAACGGTTTGCGAGAAGGAAAATATAAATTAGATATTAAACCTGAAATTGCTTTGCTACATTTGAAATGGCTAAAATTAAATAAAAAACAACTAATACTGATAGTTCACTTTTTTGTAGCCACTAAGCTATTAATAGCTAGAAATTGGGGCACATCAGCTATGATACACTGGCCACAAATAAGAGAACAAATATTGTTTCAATGCATTATGGAACAAGGTATAAATTGGATGAGTGGTAGGGCCAGATGTGTGGGAAATATCTTAAAAGAATGGCAAACTATCCTTGAGAGCACAAATGAAACGGGAATAGAGTGATATTAACAGATTTACTTTTTCTCTGTAGAGGGTGAAAAGGGCGGTTCTACTATCCATCCAGGTATGTTTTTGTTTGTTGTAATTCGTGTATATTGATCTCTAATATAGTGGGATGTACTATTTATAATTAGCATTGAGAGCATGATACTGTATCTAGAAATCATTTCTGTTTCTTTTTTTTGAAAAACAGAATTAAAAAAAATTATTAAACTAAAACAAATAAGAAACAGACAGTGTATAATAAAATACAAATATAACAAAAATACAGCATCTTTCACAATATCACACAGTTAAAGTGCTTGAATCAAATAAAGTGCATATAAGTGTAACTGCACTAATTTGAGATAATAAAGTGCTTAAGTGCATATTACAACACTTAACTTCCCTTCTAGCAATAGAGTAACGCGGAGATCTCCTGGAATCTTCAGTCAATGTAAATATAATATATAGGGGGAGTCCAGCTAGGGGAAAGAAACATGGTAGAAACCCAAAAGGGTAAATGTATAGGTGCCAATGGGTCACTCAATAGTTGTTGTTTTTTTACAGCTTTTGCAATAATAATGTGTGCACAATTAGTGCAGGTTAAGGAAAGTAATTAAAAATAAATTCATTTAGTTGTTCTGATTTACAGAATATATAATGTGTCTGGGATTTCACGTTTTTTTTGGTAGTTACAGGTCACAAAGCACAAGGAGTAAAATAAACTTTTAATGTGGAGCGATTTTAGAATTTGGATGTTTGTCTTGTAAGCTTAATAGCCATAAAAGAAAACAAAATTGCCACACAAAAGTATATATTTATATAAAGTAGACACCACAGGCTATTTACCTAAGGTTGTTTTGACACTTTCTACGTAGCCATTTCACTGCCAACCTCTGCTAAATATTGGAGTCAAATTGTGTTTTTTTGGGGGGTCTTGGCAGACAAACTTATAACAAAGAACTTCTCATGTGTATTTTGTAAAGTTGGTGTGTGCTATTCCTGTACAAAGTTTTATTATGTGTTCAGTTACTTCTGCTGAGTAAAATGACACCCCCTTTGTATGTCTTTGGCACTATTTCGTGAAGCTACAGTGCCATATAGGAGACCTGTCCTTTTCAGTATTCACAGTAGAATTTTGAGAGACGGATTTAATGAGCCTATGCTTCCATTTGGGGTATTATAACAGTTTGACTGTTCAAAAAACCCCACAAAGGCCTACCATTTGTAAAAGAAGACACTCCAGGGTATCTCATAAGGTGCATATTGTGCCTTAACATGCCCCCATTATTTCACCAATATAAGACAAAGTATGTGGTAAAAAATAATTTTGTGCATTTTTTTTTACATACGGATTGCATTTTTGCTGGGCATTTTGTATATTTCATATGTGCCACTAAGTTCAAACCCCCCAAATTATGCTAAGCTAAGTCTTCTGAGTAAGTCTTCTAATACAGAGGCAGAACGGAGCACCATTAACCCCGCGATCGCCGCGATCTGGGGTTAATTTTAACGGGTGACGGACGAGGTCCGTCACTCGTTGTTAAAGCAATCCCCTGAATGACGGACCTCACCCGTCATTAAGGGGTTAAATTCTTTATTTTTGTTGTGCAATACATCATCACAGTCTGACATGTTTAAAGCATATTCTTTGCATGTCTCAGCATAGCACAGGGACATCCCTGTAGAGGCGTATTGCATGTGTCCATTGAAACAGGGTTTTTAACATGAACCTAGGTATCACTATCACTTATTCAACATCCTAGATAAGACATAAGGTATTCCATCTCTTAATTCGAATGCAGGGTTCGCTGTACCACTCCCTATAGGAGAGGTTCGTGGTAGCCAACAGGAGAAGAGAGTAAGTGGAAAGAACAGAGTAGGAAAGTATAGAGAAGAGGCAAGATGGGGCATTGAAGCACGAGGGAGGAAACCGCGCAGGAGGGGGAGAGAGGGGAAAGGAGAAGGGGGGGAGGAGGAAGGGGAGGGAAGAGGGCGCGAGCTTCCCGGCCGATCCTCAGGACTGCAGAAGTCTCGCCGCGCACCCTAGGTGCCTAGCGGACTCTCATCCCATGGCTCCCATAGTCTACTGAATGCTCCCGAGGACCCCCTTATCCTAGCCGTCAAGTCATCCATAAGGCGCACCTCCCTGATCCGTGAAATAACACTCGCTACGTGTGGTGCCTCCGGTTTCAACCATGTGTATGCGATCGCTCGCCTTGCGGCCAAGGTAAGTTTGCGAATCAGTTTTTGCTCCCTTCTCGTCCAGCCGTCTATAGTTCTATTTAGGAGATACACCCACGGGTCTAAGTCTGGGGCTCTGGAAAAAACCTGTGTCAGAAGGTCCTGTATGGCCCTCCAGAATCCAGTGATTCTTGGGCACCTCCACAACATATGCAGGTAAGTCCTCCTCTCCCCGCACCCTCTCCAGCATTCGTCCGTGGTGGTTTTGCGCATCTTAAATAATTTGACTGGGGTCGTATACCAACGGAACATTGTTTTAAGAGATTGTTCCTGTAATGTTACAAATACTGAGGTTGTTCTGCTTGTCTCCCATATTTCCTGCCACTCTACTCCTTCAAGTTCTTCACCCAGGTCTCTCTCCCATTGTGCAATGTATGTCAGTTCTCCCCATTCCCGGGTTTCGGAGCATAAGTGTGCGTATACTTGTGTTATAAGTCCCCTCGGTATACTCCCCGAGCGGCAAGTACCTTTCTATTCAATTACCTACCACCTATGGTTACCCCCGTTCCTCTTGCCACAGCTTTTCTGATACATTTAGTTCCTATCACTTTCCCCATTAAAGCAATAGTGTTTAATAAGATATCATGTATAATAAGATACAGACAGTGTATAATAAGATACAGTGTATAATAAGATACAGACAGTGTATAATAAGATATAGTGTATAATAAGATACAGACAGTGTATAATAAGATACAGTGTATAATAAGATACAGTGTATAATAAGATATAGTGAATAATAAGATACAGACAGTGAATAATAAGATATAGTGTATAATAAGATAGTGTATAATAAGATATAGTGTATAATAAGATACAGACAGTGTATAATAAAATACAGACAGTGTATAATAAGATATAGTGTATAATAAGATATAGTGTATAATAAGATATAGTGTATAATAAGATATAGTGTATAATAAGATATAGTGTATAATAAGATATAGTGTATAATAAGATATAGTGTATAATAAGATACAGACAGTGTATAATAAGATATAGTGTATAATAAGATATAGTGTATGTAGCGGAGAGCCGATCTTTCACAGCTATTCTCCACTAGAGATCCCAATGAGGCTCATGAACAAGGTGATGGTAAATCCACAGGCAAGGTTTCCAGCAGGTAAAGTAATACAGCAGTATCCCAACAGCAATCCCAATAACTGGACGACACACAGTTTCAGGAGCAGAACTCACTAGCTTTATTCAACAGTGCCTTATAAAGCCCTCTCCCATGCAAGGGAGGAAGTTCTATCAATCAATACATTGTCCAATCTGTGAACAGTACCCTCCCACACATCTCCTCCCCTCCTCTAGCATCATAATCCCCTTATACTGTACATGAATTTCCACAGTTTCTGGATGTACCCCTAAATATAGGGGTACCCCTTTAAGAATGGTATCCCCTGGTAGCCCTGATCTGGGTGAGCAACATACTCAAAAATCACCCAGATCGGACCAGGGGTTCGGGAGTTATGGCAAGGTGTAGTTTTGACCGACCGCTGGGGTAAAGTGTCCGAAAACAGTTCCATGTATTTTGGCCCTGCGGTCGGTCACAAACAGGAGAATAGAAACAGGCGAATTATTGCTGTTCTGTAGCCTGGCGAGGATTCGAATGAATCCCCCAGTTCGTGGGGTTCTTTCTACCGAATAGCGGGCCGTTCGGTAATTTCCCCACTAAGTATTGGGAGTCTGGAGGACTCAGCGATGTTTGCCTAGTCAAGTGTCCGATTTCGGTTCCAGACACTCGACGGCAAAACACCGCTGTTCGGCACTCTAAGATGGCCGCCGCCGCGTGTTCGTATCCCGAATGGCGGCCACCCAGAGAACAAAGACCACACGTACGGACGGTTAATTACCCGTTTGCAACATTGTTGCAAACGGTAATTGCAGGCACACTTCACACAAGGTGGTCTGGTTGTTCGGTAGTTTTATTCCAATGATTCTACCGTACAACCAGAGGAATACAGTAGTTTTACACACATTAAACTGGCAATATAACCGAATATAATTATTCCCATGAATGTTGTAGGACAGCCCAGTACCAATCCGCTACAGTGTATAATAAGATATAGACAGTGTATAATAAGATATAGTGTATAATAAGATACAGTGTATAATAAGATACAGTGTATAATAAGATATAGTGTATAATAAGATACAGACAGTGTATAATAAGATATAGTGTATAATAAGATACAGACAGTGTATAATAAGATACAGACAGTGTATAATAAGATACAGTGTATAATAAGATATAGTGTATAATAAGATATATTTTCCAGTTATATAAAGAGATCAGGATGTTACTGGCTGCTGATTATTAGATTATTCTCGGTATTATAATAACAATAATAATAATAAAGATTTCATTCTATGGTCACCAACCTCAACCGGTCTGGAACTCTGGAACCCGGAACCGGAAACAAGAAACACATTCTGCATGGCCTACCAATAACTTCCGGGTTTGCGTTCCACCTGCAATTCAATTACAATAGACATGTCTATGTCAAGTACTAGGGGACTTCGATTCAGTGCTTGCGTTCCAAATATAGGTCAACATGACATAATTTCCGGTATCTGCGTTCCAAGACTCACCATCACTGAGGCACTGCACTTTGGAACGCACATGGACCGCATAACAAGGAAGTAAATGAAACGCATTGTTAGTTCCCGACAGTTTCCGGTTCCGGTCAGTGTAATTAGTGCAGAGAGTCTCTCAGGTAGAATGTGCTATTATATAGTATAGGGAATTATATATTATTATTATTATAGAGAATTATAAATTATTATATAGTATTATAGAGAATTATATATTATTATTATAGATAAATATATATTATTATATAGTATTATAGAGAATTATATATTATTATTATTATTTTAGAGAATTATATATTATTATATAGTATTATAGAGAATTATAAATTATTATTCTTATTATAGATAATTATATATTATTATATAGTATTATAGAGAATTATAAATTATTATTATTATAGATAATTATATATTATTATATAGTATTATAGAGAATTATATATTATTATTATTTTAGAGAATTATATATTATTATATAGTATTATAGAGAATTATAAATTATTATTATTATTATAGATAATTATATATTATATAGTATTATAGAGAATTACATATTATTATTAGAGAGAATTATATATTATTATATAGTATAGAGAATTATAAATTATTATAGATAATTATATATTATTATATAGTATTATAGAGAATTATATATTGTTATTATTTTAGAGAATTATATATTATTATATAGTATTATAGAGAATTATAAATTATTATTATTATAGATAATTATATATTATTATATAGTATTATAGAGAATTATAAATTATTATTATTATTATAGAGAATTATATATTATTATATAGTATTATAGAGAATTATAAATTATTATTATTATAGATAATTATATATTATTATATAGTATTATAGAGAATTATATATTATTATTATTATTATTTTAGAGAATTATATATTATTATATAGTATTATAGAGAATTATAAATTATTATTATTATTATAGATAATTATATATTATATAGTATTATAGAGAATTACATATTATTATTAGAGAGAATTATATATTATTATATAGTATTATAGAGAATTATAAATTATTATAGATAATTATATATTATTATATAGTATTATAGAGAATTATAAATTATTATTATAGAGAATTATATATTATTATATAGTATTATAGAGAATTATAGATTATTATTATAGAGAATTATATATTATTATATAGTATAGATAATTATAAATTATTATTATAGAGAATTATATATTATTATATAGTATTATAGAGAATTATAGAGGGAGTGCAGAATTATTAGGCAAGTTGTATTTTTGAGGATTCATTTTATTATTGAACAACAACCATGTTCTCAATGAACCCAAAAAACTCATTAATATCAAAGCTGAATATTTTTGGAAGTAGTTTTTAGTTTGTTTTTAGTTTTAGCTATTTTAGGGGGATATCTGTGTGTGCAGGTGACTATTACTGTGCATAATTATTAGGCAACTTAACAAAAAACAAATATATACCCATTTCAATTATTTATTTTTACCAGTGAAACCGATATAACATCTCAACATTCACAAATATACATTTCTGACATTCAAAAACAAAACAAAAACAAATCAGTGACCAATATAGCCACCTTTCTTTGCAAGGACACTCAAAAGCCTGCCATCCATGGATTCTGTCAGTGTTTTGATCTGTTCACCATCAACATTGCGTGCAGCAGCAACCACAGCCTCCCAGACACTGTTCAGAGAGGTGTACTGTTTTCCCTCCTTGTAAATCTCACATTTGATGATGGACCACAGGTTCTCAATGGGGTTCAGATCAGGTGAACAAGGAGGCCATGTCATTAGATTTTCTTCTTTTATACCCTTTCTTGCCAGCCACGCTGTGGAGTACTTGGACGCGTGTGATGGAGCATTGTCCTGCATGAAAATCATGTTTTTCTTGAAGGATGCAGACTTCTTCCTGTACCACTGCTTGAAGAAGGTGTCTTCCAGAAACTGGCAGTAGGACTGGGAGTTGAGCTTGACTCCATCCTCAACCCGAAAAGGCCCCACAAGCTCATCTTTGATGATACCAGCCCAAACCAGTACTCCACCTCCACCTTGCTGGCGTCTGAGTCGGACTGGAGCTCTCTGCCCTTTACCAATCCAGCCACGGGCCCATCCATCTGGCCCATCACGACTCACTCTCATTTCATCAGTCCATAAAACCTTAGAAAAATCAGTCTTGAGATATTTCTTGGCCCAGTCTTGACGTTTCAGCTTGTGTGTCTTGTTCAGTGGCGGTCGTCTTTCAGCCTTTCTTACCTTGGCCATGTCTCTGAGTATTGCACACCTTGTGCTTTTGGGCACTCCAGTGATGTTGCAGCTCTGAAATATGGCCAAACTGGTGGCAAGTGGCATCTTGGCAGCTGCACGCTTGACTTTTCTCAGTTCATGGGCAGTTATTTTGCGCCTTGGTTTCTCCACGCGCTTCTTGCGACCCTGTTGACTATTTTGAATGAAACGTTTGATTGTTCGATGATCACGCTTCAGAAGCTTTGCAATTTTAAGAGTGCTGCATCCCTCTGCAAGATATCTCATTATTTTTGACTTTTCTGAGCCTGTCAAGTCCTTATTTTGACCCATTTTGCCAAAGGAAAGGAAGTTGCCTAATAATTATGCACACCTGATATAGGGTGTTGATGTCATTAGACCACACCCCTTCTCATTACAGAGATGCACATCACCTAATATGCTTAATTGGTAGTAGGCTTTCGAGCCTATACAGCTTGGAGTAAGACAACATGCATAAAGAGGATGATGTGGTCAAAATACTCATTTGCCTAATAATTCTGCACTCCCTGTAAATTATTATTATTATAGAGAATTATATATTATTATATAGTATTATAGAGAATTATAAATTATTATTATAGAGAATTATATATTATTATATAGTATTATAGATAATTATAGATTATTATTATAGATAATTATATATTATTATAGAGAATTATATATTACTATATAGTATTATAGAGAATTATATATTATATTATATTATATGGTATTATAGAGAATTATATATCATTATATATCCTTTAGATTGTAAGCTCACGGGCCATCTAGCCAAGTACTTTGTATAAAAGAGCTCCAATGGCTAGATATCAGCTTACGGGCAGGGCTCTCTTACCTCTTGTATTTGTCTGTGTATATTGTACGTTTCTCCACTAATTGTACAGCGCTGCAGAATCTGTTGACTCTTTATAAATAGCAATAATAAATAAATAAAAATATAGACTTATAGAGAATTATAGAGAGTTATATATATTGTATGGTATTATAGAGAATTACATATTATTATATAGCATTATTGAGAATTATATATTATTATATAGTATTATATGGTATAGAGAATTATATATCATTATATAGTATTATATGGTATAGAGAATTATATATTATTATATAGTATTATGGAGAATTATACATCATTATATAATATTATATGGTATTATAGAGAATTATATATCATTTATATAGATTTATAGAGAATTATATATTATTATATAGTATTATAGAGAATTATAGAGTTATATATATTATATGGTATTATAGAGAATTATATATCATTATAGAGCATTATATAGTATTATAGAGAGTTATATATATTATATGGTATTTATTATAGAGAATTATATATCATTATATAGTATTATATGGTATTATAGAGAATTATATATTATTATGGAGAATTATATAGTATTATGGAGGATTATACATCATTATATATTATTATAGAGAATTATATATTATTATATAGTTTTATATGGTATTATCGAGAATTATATATTATTATATAGTATAATAGAGAATTATATATTATATAGTATTGTAGAGACTTATATGTCATTATATAGTATTATCGAACAGAGTCAATAGTCTTACCCTGGAGCTTTTTTCCCCTCATCCAGATGAACGATTTCACCGAACAGTGCCCTTCTAAGTTATATAGAACCGAACAAAGTTGGTGAGGTGAGTTATGAACTCTTTGGCGTCCCCCCTTACTTGTTAGATCTCCGTGGACAGTGAGTGGCGCAGGTCCGAGAGGAGAGCGGTGAGTATTTCTGTGGTAATCGGGTGGCCCATTGCTGGTTGTGCTGGCCTTGCCGGCCCTTTATATTCTGTATTCTCCCCGCAGTGCAGAGCATCCAAGCTGTCGGAGTATTCTTTGATGTCAACCGCCATTTTAGGCCCCGCCGCTCCATGTGGTCACCTCAAGAGTTCGCCTTTATCTGTGGACTGGCGAAGTTTTTTTGTTTTTTTCCCCATCGTTGTTGAGGTGTCGCTGGGCTGCTTTCTGGCTTTTTAAAGTATTTTAGCCAGGTCTATTGCAGGGGCCATAATCCTGGTGCAAAAGGCGGGTGAGCAGGCCCCTCCAAGAACCGGTGGCGAGGTTCTGTTCACCACAATTATATAGTATTATAGAGAATTATATATTATTATATAATATTATAGAGAATTATATATCATTGTATAGTATAGAGAATTATATATCATTATATAGTATTATAGAGAATTATATATTATTATTGTAACGGAACTCCCCGTACCCATGGTAGGTACCCTCATCAAGGACCACTTCCTAGCTAGAACAGGGGACAAACCGCAGCACCTCTGCCCACAGTCGCCGTGGATTGACTGGGGCTCTGGAACCGCTCCCTCCTGGAGCCGAATGGGGAACTTGCTCTATCCACCCCAGGCACTGGACGACACGCAGTCCTGGGAGCTCTAGCCTTACAAGGACTTTCCCTGTTGTATCCTCCACACTGGAACAGTGATTAGCCTTTTCCCCTTCCAGTAACCAGACCCTGTGGGCAAGAGGCTGGCAAGCAGGCTGCTCCAGGAGCTTGTGGCTAACTCACGATGGAAGGGGAGTTGTCACATATCTTCCAATCGGTCTGGGTCTGTGATAGTCTGGTGGCCTTTCCCAAAATGTGTAGTTGTCCAGAAGGCCTCCTGCCACAAGCACTCATTTGTATTTCCAGGGTCCTGCCAGGAAATAATCCGGCTGCACTTCCCCTCAGGCAGACCAGGTTGTCGCTCTAGGCGGGAACTTCTGTTGTTGGGGAGAGGGACCGGTTGTCTCTTCTCCCTTTAGACCATACTGCTGCTGGGGAAGGGGACCGACAGTCCCCTCTCCCTGGACCTCACTTATGAAGCCATCCATGCTTGGTGGGCAGAAGCCAGCGGTTCACCTGGGTTGGTGGGGAGGGGAGGGGGGTTGTCATGCCCCAGAACAAAAGGACAGGTAGGGCATAAGCCAGCTGCGCTGTGCCCTGATGCCAGCTCTTCTGCTGGGACGGTGTCAGTGGAGACCACAGTTCCCTCCACTACACCCGGTACATGATTGGGAATTTGTCGCTGGGCCGACGAATTGGATACCCCTCTCCCCCCCGGTATTCCCGCTGTGGCTGGGGAGGGATGACAACATCTTCTCCCAGGCTCTCACTCCACCATTGATGAAGACTGCTGCCGGCATCCTTGTCTTGGGCCGAATTCTGCAGTTGGGGATCTGGGCAGGCTGATTAGGGAATTCATTTGGTATACCGGCCGATGCTTGAAGGCAGTGTGCATTCTACCTGTTGCGTTCCGCTTCGATTTTTCTTTCTTTCTCCAGTTTATGAGGCCCAGGCTCGGTGAGCAGCTGCGCGCATGCTGGCGGTGAGTACATGATTTATAATGACTATGCACACAATAGATTTGGGCTATTGTCATACGGATTTTTCTTGTCATACTTATGAAAAGCTCCAGGTGCGTGCTGAAATGTTTATTTGTCCTTTTATACTATGAATTCAAATTTATATTTTAAAACTTTCAGTCAAGTCCTTGGAGTGCGGTCATATTTTGGATTTTTATCTGTGTAATTGTGTGTATGTGCATACATCTAAGCAATCAATCACCAACACACTTCCCATCTCACACAAACAGTACATACAAACACATCCCTGCATTAAAACTTCAAAATGATATACACCCACACCCCTCCACTCAAACACCAATACTACAAACAAATGTATATCCGCATTTAAAAGCCAACATTACATCCAAACACAGCCCTGCAAGCAAACACAAGCATTACACACAAACACACCCCTGTTTTAAAACACTGCATTTATACACAAGCACCCCTTTAATTAATCACCAACACTACTGTATATGTCTGCACTCAGGGTATTCATTCATTGGGCTTACATTGTTTAATAGTTATATGGCTAGGTGTTGTAACTGATGGTCTAAAGTTACACAGAAACATAGAATGTGATGGCAGATAAGAACCATTCGGCCCATCTAGTCTGCCCAGTTTTCTAAATACTTTCATTAGTCCCTGGCCTTATCTTATAGTTAGGATAGCCTTATGCATATCCCACGCATGCTTAAACTCCTTTACTGTGTTAACCTCTATCACTTCAGCTGGAAGGCTATTCCATGCATCCACTACCCTCTCAGTAAAGTAATACTTCCTGATATTATTTTTAAACCTTTGCCCCTCTAATTTAAGACTATGTCCTCTTGTTGTGGTAGTTTTTCTTCTTTTAAATATAGTCTCCTCCTTTACTGTGTTGATTCCCTTTATGTATTTAAATGTTTCTATCATATCCCCCCTGTCTCGTCTTTCCTCCAAGCTAGACATGTTAAGATCCTTTAACCCCTTAAGCACACATCACGTGTGACATGTCATGATTCCCTTTTATTCCAGAAGTAGGCAGCTAATTGAAGTAGTCTGGGTGCTGTGACCCTTTTGCACTTAGTGTTGCAATGTAAAACATTGCAGTTCCAAAGAATGTTTACATTACAGCTCTAAGTCTGCCCTCAGTGGCTGTCTACAAGGCAGCCACTAGAGGGCTTCCGGAATCCAAACAGACTTTTGGTCTGTTATCGGACGCTGAATGTCTCTGAACTCTCTCCAAAATATCCAAAGTATTTAGGGCTCCCACCCGTCGCTCATGGGCAGGGGGGGAGGGGGGGGGGGAGAATAGGTCCCCCCCCCCATTTTAATTTAGGGTTGGGAGGAGGACAATAGTCATTTAGGGCCCCCAACCACTGCTCATGGGTGGGGGCCAGGGTAAGAACAATAGGTCCCGGGGGCGGAGCCTGACTGCCAAGGGAACCAGACGTGCTCGGCAAGAGCTCCTGCATCTGGCCCCAAAAAAGCGAGATTTAAACCAATTTCACTCACCTAGCAGACAGTTTTCGGCACCTATCATACCGAGAGAGTCGCGGTACACCGGAGGATACTCGTTGTGAGCTGATCCAGCTCCGGTACGTCCTGAAGGCAGTCAGCGGCCTACGAAAGCCTGAGCTCTGGAGAGACGGCCGCTCTCCAGGCTCCTTCGTTGCCTGAATGGCCCTGGTGACCGAAGCTATGCTCCACCCCCCCCCCCCTCTGGACCGGCGGGGGTTATCCCGGTATCCACTGGCTGGTGCCCCTGTCAACCCTGCACAGCTCCCACCTCCCGACGCATGATCGCGGCTGACCCACCTAAGATGGCGGCCGGGCCTCTGCAACACCAGCAGGGCCTACTGCAAACTATGGAGTCACGAGGAGGTGCTGCAGAATATGTGCTTGAGCGACTAGATGCCACCGTTGCTGACTTCTGGGCCAAAATGGAGGCTTTATTTGCAGCGACACCAAATCAAGCTCCAGAAGGAGCTCAACTCAAAGAGCTATCCCACCTACCTGCAAAAAGCCAGACAGTTCCAGGGGGATATTCTGCTACACGAAGCGGCAAGCATAAACACCCCCCCCGCACAACTAATAAATGGAGAACACGCATGAAACCAAAGTGGCGAACAATACTCCGCCGATCAGGCCAGCTGCATGGACACTCCTACTCACCTCGACCACGGAGCTCCAGACGTCCGCTCCTTAAGCTGCCTGGCACACAAAAATGCCAACCTATGGAGGTCACAATCTTCACTGGCTCAACGCCACACATGGAAAGCGCAAGAAGGGGGAGCAGCCCAGACACCCCTTGCAGCTATCACACCCCTGCCCAAGCGGGGTACCGGCTGACGCGGCTACACCATCAATGCACCAGCCCTTCTCCACGAGATGCAGGCGGGTCGGACGACTGGTGCACAAGCCTTACATACTCAAATTATGGGACTCTATCCTGCAGAAAACATTGATCTGACTTTACCTAGTACGCACCTCTAAAACTTATTTGTGCAGCATTTTATTACTCTTGCCTTAAAGCCTAGTTTAATTTAGCATGTGTAAACGTTCACTTACATAGATCATTAGATACCTAATGTTGGCAGCGACGGCTAATAGTACTACCTAACATTGACAGCGACTGATAACGCTATTGAAAATATGTCTTCCTGTATTTTATCTTGATTCTTGCATCATTATCTCCCAACGTATAACTACGTACACACTGACCTAGCCTTTATGTCATAATATACTTAATGTTGTTGGAATCTCGATTTATACATTGCCTAAATAGTATGTTTAAGCTTGTTCATAACTATAAAAATAGTGCATTGTACTACCAAACCCCAATGCTCTCCATGTTCTTTACTCTTTGTTTTGAAATGTGCATGTGGACTGCCTTTGGGGCACCACGTGTCTGTATGTAACCCTCATATGCACTGCAAAAATAAATAAAAAAAAAAAAAGAACAATAGGTCCCTCCCCATTTTCATTTAGGGGCCCCAACCACCGCTCATTGGTGGGGTGCAGGGGGGGGGCAATCGGTTCCCCCCATTATCTTTTAGAGCCCCCCAACCGCTGCTCATGTGTGGGGACCAGGGGGAGGACAATAGGTTCCCCCCTTTGTCATTTAGGGCCCCCACCCGCTGCTCATGGGTGGGGACCGAGGGAGGACAATAGGTTCCCCTGTTGTCTTTTAGGGTCCCCACCCACAGCTCATGGGTGGAGGCCAAGGAGAACCCTATATTCCCCGTTTAGTTGCATACCCCCACTCGCGTGACATGGGGGGGGGGAAATACGTCCCCCCCCACTAGTTAATAGATGCCCCACCATGGGGCCATTTGTTGGAAAGGGGGTGGGGGGTTTCTTGCAAGTGAGCAGCCAGTCTGTTTAGTAGACATGCCCCTAATCGCAGCATTACAAGTAATTTAAGACTATGCCCTCTTGCTGTGGGAGTTTTTCTTCTTTTAAATATAGTCTTCGCCTTTACTGTGTTGATTACCTTTATGTATTTAAATATTTCTATCACATCCCACCTGTCTCGCCTTTCCTCCAAGCTATACATGTTAAGTTATTTTAACCTTTCTTGGTAAGTTTTATCCTGCAATCCATGAACCAGTTTAGTAGCCCTTCTCTGAACTCTCTCTAAAGTATCAATATCCTTCTGAAGATACGGTCTCCAGTACTGTGTACAATACTCCAAGTGAGGTCTCACCAGTGTTATGTACAATGGCTTGAGCATTTCCCTCTTTCTACTGCTAATACCTCTCCCTATACAAACAAGCATTCTGCTAGCATTTCCTGCTGCTCTATTACATTGTCTGCCTACCTTTAAGTCATCTGAATTAATTACCCCTAAATCCCTTTCCTCAGATGTTGAGGTTAGGACTCTATCAAATATTCTGTACTCTGCCCTTGGGTTTTTACGTCCAAGATGCATTATCTTGCACTTATCCACATTAAATGTCAGTTGCCACAGTTCTGGAACTCCGGCCGGACCAATTGTCTCAGCATTTGGGAATATTTCTGTGTTATATTCTCTGTGTTCAGGAGGTAATTACACTGCTCAGAAAAATTAAGGGAACAATTACCGGTAAACAACACAATGTAAATCACACTTCTGTGAAATCAAACTGTTCACTTAGGAAACAACACTGAGTGCAAATGGGATAGACAATAGGTGGAAATTATAGGCAATTAGCAAGACACCCCCAATAAATGAGTGGTTCCTATGCTTCCTGACTGATGTTTTGGTCACTTTTGAATGCTGGCGGTGCTTTCACTCTAGCTGCCTGCAACATCCTCCAGTATGACCGGTTTGGCAGTGGGTCAGTAATGGTGTGGGGTGGCATTTCTTTGGGGGGCCGCACAGCCCTCCATGCGCTCGCCAGAGGTAGCCTGACTGCCATTAGGTACTGATGAGATGAGATCCTCAGACCCCTTGTGAGACCATATGCTGGTGCGGTTGGCCCTGGGTTCCTCCTAATGCAAGACCATGCTAGACCTCATGTGGCTGGAGTGTGTCAGCAGTTCCTGCAAGACGAAGCCATTGATGCTATGGACTGGCCCGCCCGTTCCCCAGACCTGAATCCAATTGAGCACATCTGGGACATCATGTCTCGCTCCATCCACCAATGTCACATTGCACCACAGACTGTCCAGGAGTTGGCAGATGCTTTAGTCCAGGTCTGGGAGGAGATCCCTCAGGAGACCATCCGCCACCTCATCAGGAGCATGCACAGGGGTTGTAGGGTCATACAGGCACGTGGAGGCCACACACACTACTGAGCCTCATTTTGACTTGTTTTAAGGACATTACATTAAAGTTGGATCAGCCTGTAGTGTGTTTTTCCACTTTAATTTTGAGTGTGACTCCAAATCCAGACCTCCATGGGTTGAAAAATGTGATTTCCATTTTTTAATTTCTGTGTGATTTTGTTGTCAGCACATTCAACTATGTAAAGAACAAAGTATTTCAGAAGAATATTTAATTCATTCAGATCTAGGATGTTATTTTTGTGTTCCCTTTATTTTTTTTTGAGCAGTGTAGTTTACCAGTTATCAACTCAATTATGTCCCAGACACAGAGACAACCGGGGCGGGCTTAGGATGTTCTGAATAGAGACCCCCATGCTGGGGGGCTGTCTATAAATGTGCGAGCTCTAGCTATATTATTATTATTATCTGGTTACACATCCATTATATTATCCGGTTATATATTTGTTATATATTCATTATATTATCCGGTAATGTATCCGTTATATTATTATTTTTATTTTTTTCTATAGTAGTCCCTCTAAAGGTTTCAGTCACATTCCTCAGTGTAACAATACAATATTTTGTGTTTCTACCATGATTTTTCTTTTTAATTCCCAACATTTCTAGAATTTTGATTGAATTCATATCTTCCCCTTGGCCATAATTCATTCAATCAGAGACAGACCACACGTTACAAGAAATATGTCCTTGAGATCACTGAGGTCCCATGTTCCAAAATCTAAAGTTTCATAAACTTTTGTCCCCACAGGAATAAAACTGAGAAAGTTGCAGGTAAATAAATGTTGACAAATCATCTGGTGTGTGTGTGTTTAATAGGGTGAACTTGATTATTATTATTAAGCTACAAATTGATAATAAAGTAAAGAGAAAATTACATAAACCTACCGTATATACTCGAGTATAAGCCGACCCGAATATAAGCCGAGGCCCCTAATTTTATCCCAAAAAACTGGGAAAACTTATTGACTCGAGTATAAGACTAGGGTGGGAAATGCAGCAGCTACTGGTAAATTTCTAAATAAAATTAGATCCTAAAAAAAATATATTAATTGAATATTTATTTACAGTGTGTGTATAATGAATGCAGTGTGTGCGTATGTGTGTGTGTATGAGTGCAGCGTGTGTGTATGAGTGCAGTGTGTGTATGAGTGCAGTGTGTGTGTGCATGAATGCAGTGTGTGTGCATGAATGCAGTGTGTGTGTATGAATACAGTGTGTGAATGCAGTGTGTGCAGGGCCGGTGCAAGGATATTTGCCGCCGTAGGCAAAACATTTTTTGCCGCCCCCTCCCCCCCCCATATGTCCTGACTTCCCCTCCTCCTCCCTCAGTGGTCCTTACCTCCCCACCCCCGTGTTCCTTCACTCCCCCCCCCCAGTGGTCCTGACTCACCCCTCCCCTAGTGGTCCTTACCCTCCCCTCCCCTAGTGGTCCTTACCCTCCCCTCCCCTAGTGGTCCTTACTTCCCCCTCCTCTCCCATAGTGGTCCTTACTTCCCCCTCCCCTCCCATAGTGGTCCTTACTTCCCCCTCCCCTCCCATAGTGGTCCTTACTTCCCCCTCCCCTCCCATAGTGGTCCTTATCCCACCCCCTCCCTCTCATAGTGGTCCTTATCCCCCTTCTCCCTCCCATAGTGTTCCTTATCCCCCCCCATAGTGGTCCTTATACCCCCCCTCCCTCCCATAGTGGTCCTTATACCCCCCCTCCCTCCCATAGTGGTCCTTATACCCCCCCTCCCTCCCATAGTGGTCCTTATACCCCCCCTCCCTCCCATAGCGGTCCTTATACCCCCCCTCCCTCCCATAGCGGTCCTTATACCCACCCCCTCCCTCCCATAGTGGTCCTTATACCCACCCCCTCCCTCCCATAGTGGTCCTTATACCCACCCCCTCCCTCCCATAGTGGTCCTTATACCCACCCCCTCCCTCCCATAGTGGTCCTTATACCCACCCCCTCCCTCCCATAGTGGTCCTTATACCCACCCCCTCCCTCCCATAGTGGTCCTTATACCCACCCCCTCCCTCCCATAGTGGTCCTTATACCCACCCCCTCCCTCCCATAGTGGTCCTTATACCCACCCCCTCCCTCCCATAGTGGTCCTTATACCCACCCCCTCCCTCCCATAGTGGTCCTTATACCCCCCCCCCTCCCATAGTGGTCCTTATACCCCTTTTTTTTGTTATTATTAATTTTTTTATTATTATTATTATTTTTATATTATTATTTCTTATTTTATTAATATTTTTTTTTTCGTCCCCCCTCCCTGCTTGATACATGGCAGGGAGGGGGGCTCTCCTTCCCTGGTGGTCCAGTGGCAGTTCAGTGGGGGGGAGAGGGGGGCTGGCAGAGCTGTACTTACCTTTCCTGCAGCTCCTGTCAGCTCTCTCCTCCTCTGCGCCGTCCGTTCTGCTCTTCTGTCAGCTTACACTGTAAATCTCGCGAGAGCCGCGGCTCTCGCGAGATTTACACTGGGAGCTGACCGAGGTGCTGACCGGACGGCGCAGAGGAGGAGAGAGCTGACAGGAGCTGCAGGAAAGGTAAGTACAGCTCTGCCAGCCCCCCTCTCCCCCCAGTCTGTATTATGGCAATGCAAATTGCCATAATACAGACTCTGACTCGAGTATAAGCCGAGTTGGGGTTTTTCAGCCCAAAAAATGGGCTGAAAAACTCGGCTTATACTCGAGTATATACGGTAATTACCACAGTATATCTTTGTGATGGCATCCTAATCTCATGATATAATATTTCTGAAACCACAATTCAGTTTCTATCTCTATGGTGACATAACATGAATAAATAATCCTTACTTTCTGACAAATGTTACTCAAACTAACAAACACACGATGCAACAATAATTCCAAAAACAAAAATGGAAGATTTTACTTTAGAACGTGGGCAGACATAACTGTCCGATTCTCTTGCGTCAGAAATATCCAGAAAATGACCATGGACTCTACAAGGTGTCAGGGTATTTATATTGGCAGACATTTTGTGCTATGATAGAAATTAAAAGTGTATATTGTCAGAGTCACTCAGAACAGAGCAGACTCCATTTTGGATTTCAAGCTAACAAAGACACAAATTTCTATCCTCTTTGTAACTAAACACTAACTGAGCTTAGGAATGCATTGTATATACAAACCAAGTGATAAGAAATGAGAACGGGGGATGGAAGACTGTCTAAATGTTAATGGAATAGAAATAATTCTAAACCCAGACATTAGTGACAGAGAAGATTAGTAATTAATTTTACTTTCTAAATTTTACAAGATTCCCATTGTAAGTGAAAGGTGAGACTAAGTTTCTAACTGTCATATTAGAAATTACAGCAGGAATTGGAGACACACTGTCTGAAGAAAACCCTTTGAACTGACGAGTAAACTTAAATTATATTAACCATAAAGATAAGCTAAATAACGTCAGAATAGCCACCAGGAAAAGTTAAATCTTTCCTGGATAGGAATTTTTAGTGGGACGAGACTGCCATCTATAGACCAAATACTTAAATTGCTATCTGGAAGGTAACCACACCTCCAGTTTTCTATTGGTCTATCACCTAGTGATGAACAGAGAATTTTTCCCTTTAAAAAGGTAAGCAGGAAAGGGAAGAGAGGGGGCAAAGCAGTCGGAAGCGGGCAAAGTCAAAGAGTCGGAGTTAAAAAGTTAGTTGGAGTTTGGGTTTCAGATTCGGCCATGCAGAGAAATCCATGACAGATATCCACTCCAGGGCACTCAGAATTTCTTACACACCAATCACACATCCATTCAGTTCCTGAGACTACCTACTCATCTGATGAGAATGTCTACTCAACTGGTAATTATATGGGTTTCATTTAATTAATCTAAATGAATTAAAATTTTCTAATAGCATGATATATGACATATATATCTGGATAAATCACGATTAGATTTCGATATTTAGAAATCTTAGTTACCGTAACTAAGAAATATATAGTTATAACCATTCCATTCTGCAGATGGAATTAGAATAATTATGTATTAATGTGACATATCACATGTTAGCATATCGTGATATTTATCCAGGTGTATTGATTTGCTCTAAAATAAGATAAAATATCTGTTTAGGCAAGTTAAAATTCTGCTTATAGAACATTATTTTATTTATTTATTTATTATTGCCATTTATATAGCGCCAACAGATTCCGTAGCGCTTTACAATATTATGAGAGGGGGATTTAACTATAAATAGGACAATTACAAATAAACTTACAGGAACAATAGGTTGAAGAGGACCCTGCTCAAACAAGCTTACATTCTATAGGAGGTGGGGTGTAAAACACATTAGGACAGGAATTTACAATCAAATAAGGTGGGCTGCCCTTTAGGAGAGGGCAAGAGACAGGTATGTGAGGTAGGGGTTAGTCTTGGAGGCCATAAGCTTTCCTAAAGAGATGGGTTTTAAGGCACTTCTTAAAAGATGCAAGACTAGGGGAGAGTCTGATGGCGGTAGGCAGGCTATTCCATAGGAAGGGAGCCGCCCGTGAGAAGTCCTGCAAGCGCGAGTTGGCCGTACGAGTGCGGACAACGGACAGGAGGTGGTCACGGGCAGAACGGAGAGACCGAGAAGGGACATACCTATGGATCTGTGAGGAGATATAAGAGGGGCTAGAGTTGTTCAGTGCTTTATAGGTGTGAGTTAGTACCTTGAATTGACTCCTATAGCATACAGGAAGCCAATGTAAGGACTGGCAGAGGGGTGAGGTGTGAGAGAAACGACTAGAGAGGAAAATCAATCTAGCAGCAGCATTCATTACGGACTGTAAGGGTGCAGTACGGCTATTGGGGAGACCAATCAGGAGAGGGTTACAATAATCCATGCGGGAAATTACTAGAGCATGGACAAGCTCCTTGGTAGTATCTGGTGCAAGAAAGGGGCGGATGCGGGCTATGTTTTTAAGATGGAATCTACAGGATTTGGCAACATGCTGAATGTGAGGCTCAAAGGTGAGACCAGAGTCAAGTATGACGCCAAGACAGCGCGCTTGCAAGGATGGACTGATGTTGGTACCACAAACTTGGAGGGAGAGCGAAAGAGGAGGATCAGTATTAGGAGGAGGAAAGACAAGGAGCTCAGTTTTTGAGAGATTGAGTTTCAGAAAGCGGGAGGACATCCAGTCAGAGATGGAAGAAAGGCAAGCAGTGACACGTTGCAGGACGGCAGGGGAGAGGTCCGGGGAGGAGAGATATAGCTGGGTGTCATCAGCGTACAGGTGGTAGTGAAATCCAAAAGAGGTAATAAGTTTGCCAAGAGAGGCAGTATAAAGAGAAAATAGAAGGGGACCAAGGACGGAGCCTTGGGGAACTCCAACTGAGACAGGGCAAGGGGAGGAGGTATCATTAGAAAAGGAGACACTGAATGAGCGTTGGGAGAGATAAGAGGAAAACCATGAGAGGACAGAGTCACAGAGACCAAGCGATTGAAGAGTTTGAAGAAGGAGAGCATGATCAACGGTGTCAAAGGCCGCTGAGAGGTCAAGAAGAATTAGTATGGAGTAGTGGCCTTTGGATTTAGCTGCGATTAGGTCGTTAGTAACTTTGATAAGGGCAGTCTCTGTAGAGTGGAGAGGGCGGAAGCCAGATTGAAGAGGGTCAAGGAGAGAGTTGGAATTGAGGAAATGAGACACACGGGTAAAGACAAGTCTTTCCAGAAGCTTTGAGGAAAAAGGGAGCAGGGATATGGGACGGTAGTTAGAGGGGGTGGATGGGTCGAGGGATGTTTTTTTTAGTATAGGTACTACAGTGGCATGTTTAAGGTCATCAGGGACGATGCCAGAGGAGAGCGAGCAGTTGAAGATGTGTGTTAGAGAAGGCACGAGACAAGTGGAGAGAGATCTAATAAGGTGAGATGGGACAGGATCGAGCGGGCAAGTGGTGGGGCGAGAGGAGCAAAGAAGAGCAGCCACCTCTTGGTCAGTAGCTGGGGAGAATGTCTGAAGGGTAGGAAAGGCATGATCTATGTGTGATTGAGAAACAGAAAGGCAAGGAGGGGAGAATTCTTTCCTTAGCTGTTCAATCTTGTCAGTGAAGTAACATGCAAAGTTATCAGCAGTAAGGTTAGTTTTGGGGGTGGCCACAGCAGGGCGAAGAAGAGAATTAAAGGTGTGAAAGAGACGCCTAGGGTTGCGGGAACATGAACTAATGAGAGTGGAAAAATAGGATTGTTTGGCAAGGGCAAGGGCTGCACTGTATGAACACAATATGAATCTATAATGGAGAAAGTCTGATTGTGTACGAGACTTCCTCCAGGAGCGTTCAGCACAACGGGAGCATCTTTGCAGGTAGCGCGTTGATTTAGTATGCCATGGTTGGGGGCGGGTCCTCCTCGAGGTGCTTGTTTGGAGTGGCGCTGCAGTGTTCAAGGCAGATGTAAGAGTAGAGTTATATATGGAGATGGCCTGTGAAGGACAGGAGAGGGAAGAGATGGACAGCAGTTGTGAACCAATGTCAGCTGACAACTGTTGGAGATCAAGAGAATTAAGGTCCCTCCTGAGTTGAGGGGGGTTAGGCTGAGGTTTTTGGGTGAGGGGGTATGTGAGAGCAAATGATAAGAGGTGGTGATCAGAGAGTGGATATGGAGTGTTGCAGATATTAGATACTGTACATGCATAAGTGAAGATTAGGTCAAGGGTATTGCCAGCTACATGGGTGGGAGAATCTGCCCACTGCGATAGCCCGAGGGAGGAAGTCATTGAAAGTAGTTTAGTGGCTGCAGAGGTCAAAGGTGGGTTTATAGGAATATTGAAGTCCCCGAGAATTAGGGATGGAATGTTAGAAGAGAGGAAATAGGGTAGCCAGGCAGCAAAGTGGTCAAGGAAGAGAAGAGAGGAACCAGGGGGGCGGTAAATAACAGCAATGTTAGCAGAGAAGGGTTTGAAAAGGCGAATTGAGTGTATTTCAAATGATGGGAAAGAGAGAGAAGGGGTGGTGGGAAGAGGTTTAAAAGAGCAGTGAGGGGAGAGGAGAAACCCAACACCACCACCTTTACATTCAGAGTTTCTTGGGTTGTGGGTAAGTTGGAGACCACCGAAGGACAAATATGCAGGGGTGGCAGTGTCAGAGGGGGAGAGCCAGGTTTCTGTTATGGCTAGTAAATCTATAGAACGAGAGATGAAGAAGTCATGGACAGCAGTGGATTTAGTTATATTGCAAACAGAGCGTGCGTTCCAGAGGGCAGTATTGAAGGAGGATTTAGAGGAACATGAGATGGGTATGAGATTAGTGTGGATCCTTGGGTTAGTATGTGCTGAGTTTGTTGCGAGGGGGCCGGGGTTAGGAGAGACATCACCAGCAGCTAGGAGCAGAAGGATAGAAAGGAAGTGAAGGTGGGAGTAGGATTTGAAAGTTTTGTAGGAGGGTATGTATGTAGAGGATTTGGGAGGAGTTGGTGGAGATAGGCTGGAAAGGTATGTGTAGAGTGCATGGGATGAATAGAGAGGGGAGGGGAGTAAGGTGGAAGTAATAATTATGGTGTTGCTAGGGACAGGTGAGTGAAAGGATAGGGATATTTTAGTGATGAGAGAAGTTAGTGTTAAAGTGAAAAATAGAAGGGAGAACATTAGAAAAAGTGTATTATATAGATATGTAGATCATATATACAAACACACAAATATCAATGAGTGATTACATGGTAGATTACTCTTATTGGATGGTTCCAGGAAATGACTAATGAGTTGGTTTAGGTGTTATTTTATTTAAAATTACATGAGAATAGGTCTTAATAACCTAGGAGGTCTAGCCAGCATTGAAAGGGTTATTCTAACTGCTAGCTAAAATTTTATGGCCTTACGCTGCAAGATGTGTGAAAGAAAGCTTTTCTGTGTGTGTAAACTTTCACTTTCTTTTTCTGTGAAGCCCATCATAAATCTTGTCTTGACAATTGGCTGTGTTAGCCATTGGAATGTATTGCCATTTGTATTGCATACTCATGTTATACTGAATATTCATTGATTATTGTCACGCATGTTACTTATTATTATTATTTAATTTGTCACAATAAATTGTATCTATTGTTATAACAAATTGTGATTTTATTTATATGGAATACATTTCACTTACACGATAACGATCTTTGGGATCTGAGAATTGAAATAGTGGGCAATTCTCAACTGTTTACTATTATTATCCCATAAATATCCCCACAAAGGGCATCACAAAACAAATAACAGAAGCTGTGAAGGACAGAGGTGAATCCTCCTGGTGGACAAGAAATATGGAAAAAGGTCTGCTCATGGAAAACAGAGAATGTGTCGCTTTATTTGGACAGGAGTCATATATTGACAGTTATAGTGAGATATTACTGAATAGCAGCGAATTGTTCAAAAGGAGTGATTAGCCACCCTCCCCAGCCTAGGAGAGAAGGTAAACACTGCCCCGCGACGCAGGCATTTCCCTCATAACCAGTCTGTGCACAAGAGGGGGGTAAAATAAACATTAGCAGACAAAGGTGGTTGTTGAATTGACAAAATGAACATGATTATGAAAAAGCTGTTGCACCTTGACAGGAGTGGGAAACTTATATTACAACAATCACATATGAAACAGTCTATTTAGCACAGAGCTAGCTCACCAGTCTATAGACCCCTATATCATCTGTATTGCACATTCTAACAGAGACCAATCTCAAAATAAATTAATGTCTGTTTGTCCCTGCAATGTCTCCTTGGACTAGACTGGTTGAGGGGAAAAATAGGTATGATCAGTTTTACCCCAAGTACCCTAGACAGGGCATCTACAGGTCAAAATAGCATTAAATATTGGTGGCCTATGCAATTCTATATGGAAAAGGGTAAAATCCATCTACCCTTTGTAGAGATGTACTCAGCTAAGAACAATGGTTAATTTAGCTATGAATGATTCTTCATAGAAACAGCAGACAACTTATCAACTGGTTTTGGAACTTATAGAACTTTCTTCTAAAATCCATCAGCTTCCTGCAACCCTACTGAAAACTGCACTGGAAGCAGAGGAGTATGGCTCTAGTTTTTGACCATAAAAATAAAAGCATGAGATCTAATCTCTACTTTCTAACATACACTACCTCTTCAATTAGAGCCAGAACCTGAACTGGGGATCATGTGGGAATATTTAGTCTACCTCTACAAGTGGGAAAGGGCTAATACATCCTAACACGTGAGGGCTATTTCTTCAGTACCATGAAAACAAATTCTTCATAAGAAAATTATTTCTATCAAGAATGAATTTTCATATGTGAAATAAGATTTGTTGACTGTCTAAAGCATTTCCCACATTTAGAACAGGAATATGACCTTTCTCCCTTGTGAATTTTAAAATGTTTAGAAAGATATGACTTCTGCTTAAAACATTTCCCACATTCAGAACAGTAATAAGTGGTCTTCACTGTGTGCAGCTTCAGATGTGAATTAAGATTCTGTTTATGCCTAAAACAATTCCCACATTCAGGGCAGGAGAATGGTTTCTCTCCTGTGTGAGTTCTTTGATGTTGGACAAGGTATGAATTTCTGGTAAAACATTTCCCACATTTAGGACAAGAATATGGCTTTTCCCCTGTATGAGTTCTTTGATGTATTTCAAGAATTCCTTTCTGATTAAAACACCTCCCACACTCAGAACAAGAATATGGTTTTTCTTCCTCATGAATTCTTGTACTGCTAAAATTCTCAGAGTTATTCACAAAACATTTTGCACAGTTAGAAATTGGTACCGATCTCTCTTTTGTGTAAATTATAGAATGAGTAAGACAATATTTCTCACAGGTCAGTTTCTCCATCTGCGCAGATGGACATTCATTCTGTGGATATTCTGTAGATGTATACATTTCTGTGAGATTTTCTTCTTCAGATGAGACTGGCCCCTCCTTAATTTGATTTGCTGTGTACTCTCTCTCTGTATGCTCTGTGGGTGAATACATTTCAGAGTCTGTGAGATGCCCTTCTTCACATGAGGCTGGCTCCTCCTTAATATGATTAGTTGGATATTTTATCTGTGGATGTTCTGTGGGTGTATAAATGTCTGGAAGATTTCCTTCTACACAAGAGGTTGGTTCCTCCTTAATATGAGTAGATTGATATTCGGTCTGTAGATGTTCTGATGGTGTATACATGTCTGTGAGATTTCCTTCTTCACATGAAGTTGGTTCTTCCTTAATATGAGTAGATGGATGTTCTGTCTGTGTATGTTCTGTGGGTGTAGAATTGTCTGTGAGATTTCCTTCTTCACATGAGGCTGGTTCCATCTTAATATGAATAGATGGATGTTCTGTCTGTGGATGTTCTGTGGGTGTAGAATTGTCTGTGAGATTTCCTTCTTCACATGAGGCTGGTTCCATCTTAATATGAGTAGATGGATGTTCTTTCTGTGATTGTTCTGTGGGTGTAGAGATGTCTCTTTCCCCCCTGTTGCTTGTGTTTGCTTTACACGCTGATGCCAATTCTGTTTCAAGGTTAGATTTATGTATGCATCTTTCTTGGTTTAAACAGGACACTGAAGTAATACATGCTTCAAATGTAGAAGATGTTTTGGCCTTGGGCAAATCTGCGGGAAAGAAATATACAATAATTAGTTAGTCATGAAGAGATGATAACTGGCACATTTTGGCGATTACCACATGTAACGGCTACCCTGGTAGTGAGAGGGTATCAGCCGTTAGAGACGTCCTTTTTCCCGGCAAGTTGCTGTATAGTAATGAAGTTGGTTATTCCCATCCACAAGATCCAAGAGGAGAGTCAGGTTCAGCTGTTAAAAAGTAAAGTAATAATGCAGTAAAAATCCCCTTCCAAGAACGAGACGAGGCTACGTTTTGAAGGGTCAAGAAGAACTGAGGTTTAATGACAGGGATTCTCCTTTTATGCAGTGCTCCCCTGCAAGGGAGACGCCCACAGCCAATTAGACGTTAACCAATCAAACAATGGTTACAACCCACATATTCCCTCCCCTCTGCTTGGGAGATAATTTAGTTTCTTACTGTATCTACTCAATTATCTCCAAGCTAAAACTTATATTTTTTATGCATTTTTATAACTTCCCCATTTTACATAGTACATGAATAAAACTTACATTTTTTATGAACACCATAACTTGTGGAACAACATATTCAAAATTCGTGAGAATCCGTCCAGTGGTTCCAGAAATATTAAAAAGTCTCTTTGGACCGACCGCACGCCTGTTTGCATGCCCAAAAATAGTTCCACAGATTCAGGCAGTGCGGTCGGTCTATTTCTGCCTTGAAAATAACAAAGTCCCATCCGAATGCGGCGTTCGAATCGTCGAACTTACTTTGACTTTTGTCGAAGTGTCGAAGTGTAACCGGGGCGCCTTTTAGCAGTGTTCAATAGTCTAATGTAGGTCTATTTTACGCCAAAATGACAAAGTCCCGTTCGAACGGGACTTAGTCTCCAGCCGCAGTGTCGAAGGGTAGGGGACGGTACAGGTCAGCGGTGTTCGTGCAATTGTGTGGGCGATTTCCGTTCCATGGATTTGACGGCACACACCGCTGACCGCGTTCGACTGGATTAAAATGGCCGTTACCACGTGGTCAAATGTTTAATGGCGGCCACTTCGACTGTATCCGAAGTGCCATATCAAATGTACCAATTCTTTGTCCAAAAATAGTTAAAGGGCCAGACAGTCTTTCTTTAGGCAATGTGGATAATGGTAAAAGCAAACAAAAGGTAGGGGTTTGTTACAATGGTTAAATGTCCCGAACTGTGTTAAAAGTAATCCACATGAACCAGGTAAGCACATTCCATTGTGGTTATTGTAGCGGAGAGCTGATCTTGCACAGCTATTCTCCACTAGAGATCCCAGTGAGGCTCAGGAACAAGGTGATGTTAAGTCCACAGGCAAGGTTTCCAGCAGGTAAAGTAATACAGCAATATCCCCATCGCAATCCCAATAACTGGACGACACACAGTTTCAGGAGTAGAACTAACTAGCTTTATTTCACAGTTCCTTATAAAGCCCTCTCCCATGCAAGGGAGGAGGTTCTATCACTTAAGACATTATCCAATCTACAAGCAGTAACCTCCCACAGATCTCCTCCCCTCCTCTAGCATCATAATCCCCTTATCGTGTACACAGTTTTCCCCGAGTTTTGGATGTACCCTAAATACTTAGCCCATTCGGATAAAGCGTTCGGGAGTTATGGGACTTTGAAGTTTGGACCGACCGCAGAGGTAAAGTATCCGAAAACAGTTCCATGTATTCTGGCCCTGCGGTCGGTCACAAACAGGCGAATGCAAAGGGGTGAAATATTACTGTTAAGTGGCCTGACTGGGATTCGGATGAATCCCCTAGTTTGTGGGGTTCTTTCTACCGAACGGCGGGCCGTTCGGTAGTTTCCCCACGAAGTATTAGGAGTCTGGAGGTCTCAGCGGTGTTTGCCTAGTCAAGTGTCCGATTTTGGTTCCAGACACTCGACGGCAAAACACCGCTGTTCGGCAGTCTAAGATGGCCGCCGCCACGTGTTCGCATCCCGAATGGCGGCCACCCAGAGAACAAAGACCACACTGCATGAATAGGTAATTACCCGTTTGCAACATTGTTGCAAACGGTAATTGAAGGCACACTTTACACAGGGTGGTCTGGTTGTTCGGTAGTTTCATTCCCTTGTTTTATTTGAATGATTCTACCGAACAGCTAGAGGAATACAGTTCTTTACATACATTTAACTGTCAATATAACCGGATACCATGATTTCTATACATGTTCACACACATTAAACCAGCAATATGACAAAATACACTTATTCTCATTCATGTCGTGGGACAGCCCGGTACCAATCCGCTACACTGCTCCCCCTTGCCCACAAGCCGGCATACACAGTCTGATCCAACACGGATCGGCTTGGGGATGTCCGGGGGCTCACGGATCATTTCTCTAAGTCAGTTTGTCTTGACAACCCGTCAGCATTTCCATTCTGCTTACCCGGCCGGTACTGGATATTAAAGTCAAAAGGCTGTAGCGCCAAACTCCAGCGCAGCAGCCTGGCGTTGTCCCCAGCCACCCGGTTCAGCCAGACTAACGGGTTGTGATCCGTGAGCAAGGAAAAGGGCTGTCCATATAAATAGGGTTGCAGTTTCTTTAGGGCCCACACCACAGCCAGGCATTCCTTTTCGATGGCGGCGTAGCTTACTTCTCGAGGTAACAGTTTGCGACTGATGTAAGCCACTGGATGCTCTCCGCCATCGGCCCCGACTTGACTCAGTACTGCCCCCAATCCAAACATAGAAGCGTCTGTGTGAACAAGAAAACGTTTAGTTGGATTGGGAGCTGCCAAGACAGGGGCATTTATCAGTGCATTTTTCAATTGTTGGAATGCCTGCTCACACTCCGGGGTCCAGTTTACTTGGCGGGGAAGGTTCTTACGGGTCAGGTCAGTGAGGGGTTTGGCCAGGGCGCTATAATTGGGAACAAACTTCCTGTAATACCCTGCTGTCCCTAGAAACGCTAAAACCTGGGTCTTAGTCCTAGGGGTGGGCCACTGGGCTACAGCCTCTACTTTGGCGGGTTCGGGTTTCTGTTTACCGCACCCTACTCTATGTCCCAGGTATTGTACCTCAGCCATTCCGATACTACACTTGGCCGGCTTCAAGGTCAAACCTGCTTCCCTTATCCTATCTAGCACAGCTCCTATGTGAGCTAAATGTTCCTGCCACGTATTGCTAAAAATGGCAATATCGTCCAGGTAGGCACAGGTATAGTCCTGGAATCCATCCAGGAGTCGATCCACCATCCTTTGGAAGGTGGCTGGGGCGTTTTTCATCCCAAATGGCATGACCTTAAACTGGTACAAGCCAAATGGGGTGACAAAGGCCGACTTCGGGATGGCGTCTGGGGCCAGGGGGATTTGCCAATACCCTTTACACAAGTCAATAGTGGTGAGGTATTGGCCCCTGGCCATTCTGTCCAGTAACTCGTCTATCCGGGGCATCGGATAGGCGTCGGATACAGTCTTCTCGTTCAATCTCCTATAGTCCACGCAGAAGCGGGTCGTACCGTCTCGCTTTGGTACGAGGACTACAGGAGATGCCCAAGGACTGTCTGAGGGTTCAATCACCCCCAGTTGGAGCATTTCATCGATCTCCTTACGCATGTTTGCCCGTACCGCTTCTGGAATGCGGTATGGCGTCTGGCGCATGGGTAGTTGCCCTGGGGTCTCGACCCGGTGAGTTGCCAGAGGCGTGTATCCAGGTACATTAGAGAACGTGTCGCGTTTCTCTTCTAATAGTTGCTGTACCTCGATCTGCTCCTGTGGGCTCAGCCGATCTCCCAGCGCAACCTCCCCTAAATCCCCGGACAACTGCCCATCCCCCAGCAAATCGGGGAGGGGTAAGCTGTCAAACTCTTCCGTGTTAGGGGCACAGATGGCGGTTACCTCCTCAGTACGCTCGTGGTAGGGCTTCAGCATGTTCACATGGAGCATGCGTCGCCCCCCAGTCCCTGTGCAGGGGCCGATAATATAGGTGGTATCACATCTTTGCTCCACCACCTTATATGGGCCCTGCCAGGCGGCCTGTAACTTATCATGTCGGACAGGTTTTAAAATTAGTACTTTCTGCCTGACCTGAAATCTACGGTCCCTGGCTCCCCGATCATACCACGTACGCTGGCGGGTCTGGGCCTCCTGAAGGTTTTCCCTTACCGTCTTGGTCAACGCTTCTAGGCGGTCCCGAAAGGCCAACACATATGGTATGATGGGAGTGCCATCTGTGCTCCGGTCTCCCTCCCAATGCTCTCTAATAAGATCTAATGGGCCTCGGACCCTCCTTCCAAACAATAATTCAAACGGGGAGAACCCTGTAGATTCCTGCGGCACCTCCCGGTATGCGAATAGGAGGTGCGGCAGGAATCGTTCCCAGTCCTTGTGGGTCTCTGCGAAGGTTCGGAGCATCTGCTTCAAGGTACCATTGAATCGTTCGCAGAGCCCGTTCGTCTGGGGGTGGTAAGGGGCACTGATAATAGGCTTAATGCCACAGATCCTCCAGAGGTGTTGGGTGAATTCTGCGGTAAATTGGGTACCCTGATCCGAGATAATCTCCCTGGGTAATCCCATCCGGGAGAATATCCGCATGAGGGCATCCGCGACCGTCTCAGCGTGGATGTTGGTCAGAGCCACTGCCTCTGGATACCTGGTGGCATAATCTACTACCGTTAAAATATACCGTTTTCCTGACGGGCTAGCTTTATTGAGGGGGCCTATCAGATCCACCGCTATTCGGCTAAAAGGTTCCTCTATTATGGGTAAGGGGTGAAGTTTAGCCTTCCTGCGATCCCCCCTTTTTCCCACTCTCTGGCAGGTATCGCAAGTCGTGCAATATCTGCGTACTTCCTGGCTAATCCCTGGCCAGAAGAAACTCTGGGTTAGTCTGTACCTGGTGCGACTAACCCCTAGATGTCCGGATAGCGGAATATCATGCGCTATCCGGAGTAATTCAGCCCGGTACCGCTGTGGTACCACTAATTGTCTCCTCGCTATCGGGTCTAACCCCGTAATCTGTTTGCTTGTTTCCCTGTACAAAAGTTGTTTATCCCAGATAAACCTCTCTCCCTCCGCCCCGGGGGAACCCGTGCCAACCTTGTCCCTATACACCTGAAGCGTGGGGTCTGTTGCGACTTCAGCTACAAATTCATTAGGTGGAGCCCAGGGGACACATTCTAGAGGGGGGGTAGGGTTGCTTACCTGGACCTCCGGCAGTGTGTTGTGGTCCTGGGTGCGGGCCTGTTGTCGGGTGACTACAGGGTTGACCTCCCCTGTGGTGGGCGACTGGGGCTCAAAAGCAGAAGTGAGCCTCCCCAGATCGTTCCCCAATAAAACCTCCGCCGGTAAATGCGGCATCAATCCCACCTCCACTTCCCCTGCCCCCGCTCCCCAATGTAAATGTACCCTTGCTGTAGGTAGCCGGTACACTGCTCCCCCAGCTACCCGGACGGCAACAGTTTTGTTCAGTTTTGCCTGATCTGAAATCAGGTGGCTCTGTACCAAAGTGATGGTGGCTCCCGAATCTCGTAATCCCCGGACTGCTGTACCATTCAGATATACCGTCTGTCGATGGTGCCGTAGATTATCCACATTGGCCTGGACAGGATCTGCCTCGTGTAGTACCTCCCATTGTTCCACAGTAGTAATGGGGACTGCGGAGCCATACGGGGTGGTAACTAGGTCCTGGTAGTGGTGGGCTGCGGCCGCCCTGGGTGGAGGTGGGCCTGGACGAATCCAGGTGGAACGGTCCCGTAGCTGTGGGCATTCCCTTTTATAATGTCCCCACTTCTGGCAGTGATGACAGGGGCCAGCGGTGGGTTGTCGGAACCGGGGCTGTGCAGCGGGTGGTGGTGGTGGTGGTAGTGGTCTCGGTGGAGCTGGGGTGTAGGTGGTTCCCCCGAATGTTTTAAAGGTTGCTTTTGGAGCTGCAGGTTTTTGTGACCTGCGTGCATCCAGGTAGTCATCCGCTTTCCTAGCAGCCTCGGTGAGGGAAGTAGGGTTTCTGTCCCTTACCCATTCCTGGACCTCACTGGTTACTCCCTCATAGAACTGCTCCATCAGCAACATCTGTATTACATCCTCCATAGAACGTGCCTTGCTAGCTTGCACCCACCCGAGTGCTGCCCCCTGTAATCGGCATGCCCACTCTGCGTGCGAGTCCTTCTCTGCTTTCTTTAGATCCCAGAACCTCCGCCGGTATGCCTCGGGTGTTATAGCATACCTGGCGAGTATAATTTCTTTCACTTTACTGTAATTCCTTATTTCGTCATTAGGTACAGTCCGATATGCCTCTGCTGCCCTCCCGGTTAACCTTCCGGCCAAAATAGGTACCCAGTCCTCTGCGTTAATTTTATGCAGTGCACACAGTCTCTCAAAGTCTTGCAGGAAAGCGTCTATATCTTCCTCTGCCTCCACATATGTTTTAAAAGCCTGGTACGGTATTTTAGGCTTACCTTCCTGTGGCACATTAATTGCAGAGCTTTGTTCTGGTGCCTGTGTCCTTAGGATGAATTCTTGTACCTCGGCCATTGTTCTGGTAACAATTTCTGCTGGTGGGTTTTCCCCATAAAGGGATAGCCTGAACTGAACCTGCCTCTGGAATTCCGATCCTTGTGATGTTCCTCCCGGCTCCCTCTGTGCCGGAACTGAATCGCCCTCCATTCTGTACTCTGCCATGAGTTCTGTAACAAGTACTGCTTTCTTCTTATTGCTGGCTTGTATACCCCTTGCCTCTAGGAGGTCCTTTAGCGTGGAGCGTTTTAGCGCAGAAAAATCAATCTCCATCCGTACTCCATTTACGCTTGTTCCTCTGTGAGTTTGGATCCCAGCGCTGCCAACCAATGTAGCGGAGAGCTGATCTTGCACAGCTATTCTCCACTAGAGATCCCAGTGAGGCTCAGGAACAAGGTGATGTTAAGTCCACAGGCAAGGTTTCCAGCAGGTAAAGTAATACAGCAATATCCCCATCGCAATCCCAATAACTGGACGACACACAGTTTCAGGAGTAGAACTAACTAGCTTTATTTCACAGTTCCTTATAAAGCCCTCTCCCATGCAAGGGAGGAGGTTCTATCACTTAAGACATTATCCAATCTACAAGCAGTAACCTCCCACAGATCTCCTCCCCTCCTCTAGCATCATAATCCCCTTATCGTGTACACAGTTTTCCCCGAGTTTTGGATGTACCCTAAATACTTGGGGTACATCCACAAATCCAACATCCCCAGATAGCTCTATTCTGGGGGACCAACATACTTTAAAATTAGCCCATTCGGATAAAGCGTTCGGGAGTTATGGGACTTTGAAGTTTGGACCGACCGCAGAGGTAAAGTCTCCGAAAACAGTTCCATGTATTCTGGCCCTGCGGTCGGTCACAAACAGGCGAATGCAAAGGGGTGAAATATTACTGTTAAGTGGCCTGACTGGGATTCGGATGAATCCCCTAGTTTGTGGGGTTCTTTCTACCGAACGGCGGGCCGTTCGGTAGTTTCCCCACGAAGTATTAGGAGTCTGGAGGTCTCAGCGGTGTTTGCCTAGTCAAGTGTCCGATTTTGGTTCCAGACACTCGACGGCAAAACACCGCTGTTCGGCAGTCTAAGATGGCCGCCGCCACGTGTTCGCATCCCGAATGGCGGCCACCCAGAGAACAAAGACCACACTGCATGAATAGGTAATTACCCGTTTGCAACATTGTTGCAAACGGTAATTGAAGGCACACTTTACACAGGGTGGTCTGGTTGTTCGGTAGTTTCATTCCCTTGTTTTATTTGAATGATTCTACCGAACAGCTAGAGGAATACAGTTCTTTACATACATTTAACTGTCAATATAACTGGATACCATGATTTCTATACATGTTCACACACATTAAACCAGCAATATGACAAAATACACTTATTCTCATACATGTCGTGGGACAGCCCGGTACCAATCCGCTACAGTTATAGTCTCTGTTAATGTGCAGGTACCTGGTTAGTGGTTAAAGGGCCGGTTTAGTAATGAATGTTCCCAGGCAAAGGTAAGGTTCTGTTACACCACACATACAAACTAGTTTCTCTATTAGGATAGCATTGGATGACAGGGATCATTATCAGCGACAGATCTTTATAATTCTGCATTAATTCTGTAATGGTTATGTTGCCGATGGTATTCTTGCACTATCCCCTGGTTTCAATATGAAACAATATTAAAATGACTTTATATAAACCATTGGCTCTTCCTGGTGCCAAGGGACTGAAATTTTCTAATATGATTTGTCCAACCCTAAGTATACAGATAATGAATTGCAGAAACCCACATTTTTATCAATGTTGCTCATCCATCGGTAATCAAATGTGAAAATAACTAAAACCTCCTCTTACCCAGTGAGCTGAGGGGCTGGTGGTTCTCCATCATTATGTTCTTGTAGAGATCCTTATGTCCTTCTATATATTCCAACTCCTCCATGGAGAAATAGACAGCGACATCCTCACACCTTACAGGAACCTGATACACACAATGATACAGTCACCATCCAGACACATCCCTTGGTTTTACTGTATAGTGTCCCATTACCAGCAACCTCACCTCTCCAGTCAGCAGCTCAGTGATCCGATTGGTCAGTTCCAGGATCTTCTGATCATTGTTTATCTCGTAGAACAGCAAGGGAGGTAGAGGAGCCATTCTGGGATTCTGAATGCTGCAATATGGTTCTAATACATGGGGACTACTGCTGGGTGACATACGGTCACAGGGCTTCTTCATAACCATGTAATCCTACATAGTGAGAGGAGCATAACATTGTATAGATAGATCTGAAAATTCCATTATGTATTTTTAGTAAGTTCCCTCTCCCCTTCCCTTTTAACCCAGTACTTCTTTAATTCAAAAATGACAGGGGCTATAATTTGCACTGCAATGTAACATGCATGCTTGACCTGCAGGACTGGTGGAAAAAAGTACTTACCGCAAATTCTCCCTCATGGATGTGTCCACTTCCAGCTCCTGGCATTGCACCTTCCAGGACGATGTGGAATACTCCATAGAACTGCGCACACATCAGACAATCACATGTCTTTTACCCCCAGCTTATGAAATCTATTGTCTGTGATGGAATTGTAATGAAATTCCAACACAGTCCGTATGAGACGGTTATAGAGATTATATCTGTTTGTTGCAGAGATTACATTCTGCTATGCTTACCCTAAGTAAGGGAGCACTGGGCTATAACACAGAGTTCCAAGATGGAGATTTAACAGATGTAAACATTATTCTATACCTTGGATATAGCACTCCAAACACCTTACCTGTCCTGTAAATACAACCTACTCCTAAACACAGCTTCCCACTACGTCACATATTATCGCCATGATTAACATTACCCAGAATCCCTCACCTGTCCAGTCAGCAGGTAGATGATCTCCATGGTGAAACCCAAGATCCGCTCAGCCACCCGATTCCGGTTGTTGTTCATTATTAAAGCCGTAGTCAGATTGCTCGCTGAGAATGTCCTCAGACTGACTGCGTCACTTAGTGAGATGCACAGCTTGTGCTATTCATTTATCCCAAAACAAAGCTGAAATTATAAAATGGATTCACTTTCATTGTTTACACTGATTACAATAAAATAAATATGTAAGTGCTATTTCCCATATAAACTAGTATCGGTCTAATGTGGGATGAAATGTAACACTAACACTCCAAATAACAACTTGCTGGAGTGTTCTGGCAATATTTCTAGAGAAAGAAGTCGCACCGTTTAGAAAATGTTTTGACAACGTATGTGGGTCTTGCTGAGCACCCACTGCCATGCCCTCTGCTCTGTTAACACTGAGCTAATCCCAGCTGTGACAGGTCCCCTGTGCCCCGACTGAGCACACCCGTCCGAACAACTTCTTCCCGCCCCCAAACCAGCCCGTTCACAAAGATTCAGTCAGCTAACACCCCTGCCCCAAGAACAGCAGACACACACAGCTTGAGGGTAGAACAGGAACTCATTTTTATTAGACACACCCAGGTATTTGTACACAAGTAAAATCATTAGTAAACCCACAAGGGTTTGGGACAGCAGCCAATCATACTGGGCCGAGACAAACTACCAATCACACTAAGCATACTAATAACCAATAGAACATCACAGAACATCTACTTTGCCTACACAGTGAAACATTTTACCTTAGGTAAATGGATTAACACACAGTCAACAATAGGCAACTCAGCTCCTCGAGTCACAAAGGGGAAAGCCCCAGCCCCCACCCATGTGGCCACACAGTCTCTAGTTCGGCACCATTTTGTCTATCCATATTGTTGCTAGGTCTAAGTCTGTGCAGTCCACATAGCAGCTCCCCACATGAGCCCACCCAAATAAGGAAGCCCTTGGTGCCAAAGTAACGGCATACCAGTGTTCCGCCACATCTCGCCCCAAATCAAATCCGGCATGACCCCAACAGGTTTGCCGGAGGCTTTCCAGGCTGCGCACATAAAGTCTGTTGGGGTAAAAAGCTGCCCGCCGGGGTAATGGAGGGACGGCCCATTGTCTGTAGGTAAGAGACCCGCCTTGAATCCTCCCCAGCAGTTTAGATTTTTCTTCCTCAGCATGCATGAGGACCCATTTAAGCTTTCTGTGCTTTTCAAGAGTGGGACCTGTTGGTTGCCCCCAATTGCCCACCCATAATCAACAAAAGGCCCCGCAGAATTTGGAACCAGTGCCTGATACCAAACACCTCTTCCAACAACAGGTGCTCACTTTGGCCAAGTGTAGTGATTCAGGGACAGCTGTCCAGCATCCACATGGACCACAGTCTCATCCACCTGTATTGGGAAAAGGTCCCTGCATGCTGGGTCTGTACAGTCCCTTTCCTCCCAGGCTTCTGATGAGGGAAGGCAGAGATCAGTGGCACACTTCCCTGATGCCAGACTGATGCCAGTCTTTTCCGGTGACCATCATTCCACTGCCCAGCATCACCACAACCTGAGGGCAGAGATTAGCAATACTCTGTCCCGCTGCTGGCACATTAGCCGGGTCTCTCTTGCTCCTACTTGTGGGGCTATCTGTGCTTGGTGGGCAGAGGTCAACGGTGCTCTGCCTTGTAACCAGCACTTCAGCTGGGTTAGCCTGTTCACAGTCAAGCTCAGGAAGAAGGGAAAGGGGAGGGCAGAGGCCAGCTGTGCTCTGCCCTGATGCCAGTTCTTCTGCTGGGAGGGTATCAGTGGAGACTGCAGTTACAGCCACTACACCTGGAACCCGGTCGGTAATCTGCCACTGGAGAGAAATTACACTTGCATCCTCACCCTGGTACTCCCGCTGTTGCTGGGGAGGGACGACACCCTCTTCTCCCAGGCTCTCACACTGCCATTGGGGAGAGATGCCGCCTTCATCCTCTTCCTGAACTGGACTCTGCCGTTGGGGATATGGGAAGGATGCCCCGCATCCCTATGGGGCTGGTGTGGAAACCTCAGTCCCATCCACACCTGCCAACATGAGGTCTTCCCAGGGCCAGTCTATTAGATCTCCTATTTCTGGAGCTGGTTGTGAGGTAGGTGGTACAGCAGCTAGGGTATCTAACCCTGGGTATTTCAGGTCTGGGTCAGCCACCCAGCTCTCCAGGTACAGAGACCACAATCCCATCTGCACCATCAGCTTCAGGTACCCGGTCTCCTGATTCTGTGTACTCCAGTGGCAGTGAGAGGTTAAGCTCAAACAGTTCTAGATAGTCTGCCTCGAGGTACCACTCCTGGTACACTAGCCAATCAAGATCTTGACCTGGAGCCAGTACCTCAGAGGGCGGCAATCTCTCCTTTCTCTTGGCTTGGATGTCCCAGAACCTATATCCTTCAGGACTGCAAAGTCTTGTTTTTCTGCAAATGCCTCCCATAGTAGGCCGTGGCTGCCGAGGTCGTTCCTTTCCAGGGAATAGGGTATCCCTGACCTCACCTGCTGTTGGTTCACAAGCCAATATAATGCTCGGTATCCTTCCTCAAGCTGCTTCTTTTTCTGTACAAGCCTCCATAACTCGGCTGCTTCTCTACTCGTAGGTTGATCCCCGAGGATGTGAAGCCGCAAATTGGCCTGGTCCCTGAAGCTGTTCTGGGATAAACAGGGCTTGGCCTCGGCATCTGTGACACTCCTCACGGGTGTCTTCCCACAACTCTAGCCTAATCAAGGCTCTCCATTCCAGGCACTTCTCCTCTGGAAATGGCCCTCCTCTCACTGCGAGTTGGCAACTTCAACTTTGCGTTCAAAGTCCCACACTGGAGCTTCCCAATCAGAGGTATCTGTCCCCAGCATTTCCGCCATCCAAATCTCCTTACACCATGTGGTCTGTTTCCCCACCTCAGTGATACTTACTCGGATGGCCACCTTAGATGGGCTGGCTCCGTAGATTGCCGACCTTCTCTGCATTCTCCTGCGATTCTTCTTTTCCACACCTTTCAGCATTGTCTTGTATCCAGGCGTCCACATCAGCCACTCGCACTCCATGGCTCTCTCTGTTGGCTCTTCCTCGCCAAGGTACACTTTCTCTTCTCTGCTGTGGTTTGAATCCTTGCTGGAAGAAGCAGATCCCGCCACTGCCACCAATGTAAGGGGTCACCTGTGCCCCAACTGAACACACCTGTCCGAACAGCTTCTTCCCACCGCCAAACCACAGATGTCAGCCCGTTCACAAAGATTCAGTCAGCTAACACCCCTCCCCCAAGAACAGCAGACAAACACAGCTTGAGGGTAGAACAGGAACTAACTTATATTAGACACACCCAGATATTTGTATACAAGTAAACTCTTTAGTAAACACACAAGGGTTTGGGGCAGCAGCCAATCATACTGGGCCGAGACAAACAACCAATCACACTGAACAGAATAGGACACAATAATCACGGAACATCTACTTTGCATACACAGTAAAACATTATACCTTAGGTAAAGGGATTAACACACAGTCAACAATAGGCAACTCAGCTCCCTGAGTCACAAAGGGGAAAGTCCCAGCCCCCACTCACATGGCCACACAGTCTCTGGTTCAGCGCCATCTTGTCTCTCCATGTTGTGGCTAGGTCTAAGTCTGTGAGGCCCAAATAGCCGCTCGCCACCTGAGCCCACCCAAATAAAGGAGCCATGTGGGGTGCAATCCATGCCTGAGAGTGTCAGCTACACCTAGATCAGTGACCGGAGCTTCTGGCAGCAAGGGAGCCAGCAGCGAGTGTCTAAGGGGACCCAGGAAGGTAGTCACACGATTCTTAAATGTTTTGACTGTGTACTTGGCAAGATATGGCAGACTGTAGTAGTTATGGTGCTTGGAATGTTCCTTTAACAGTAAATGTGTTTGCGTACTGCAGCAGCAGAAACATTCCCATGCAACTCTGTGAATGAGATGGGGACAATGTGACGCAAGGTATTGGGAGGTGCAAGAGCGATGTTGAAGCTGTGTCTGCCACCACAGTATGCAGAGAGAGCTCTGACACCCTGACAGCCCAAACCTTGGGCCGGCCTCCATTTCCTGACACCAACGTGTCCTGGAATCAGGATTAGTTGTGTCCTGAAGAAACCGTTCCCTTTACACGCACTGCAGCAAGAATTCACAATACAGACAGCGTGATTTAAAGGGGAAGTGACAAAATAAAGTATTCTACATATGGTTTTACATACATTAATATACAGTATTGGGAAAAAGAAAGTACACCCTCTTTGAATTCAATGGTTTTATATATCAGGGCATAATAATCATCTGGTCTTTAGCAGGCCTTCGGTAAAAACAACCTCAGATGAACAACAACATATGACATATTACACCGTGTCAAGATTTAACTAACAAAAATAAAGCCAAAATGTGAGAAACCAAGTACAACTTATGGTTCCATAGCTTGGAATCAATAAAGCCAAAATGTAAGTACACCTGATGACTCCATACCTTGGAGAGGCACCTTTAGCACCCAGACCACTTCAATGAGCTGAAGTGGTCTGGCTGTCTACAGTGCCCCTTTAATCTATGGACTTTGACTGGGCCATTGCAACACCTTTTTTCAGCCATTCTGCTGTAGATTTGCTGGTGTGCGTGGGATCATTATCCTGTTTTATGACCCAATTTAAACCCGGCATTAGTTGTCGGACAGATGGCCTCACATTTGACTCTAGAATACTTTGGGATTTGGTCTAGGCCCTTACGATCTGCTAAAGACTTACGTCTATCTTCTGTCCTTACTCCCACCTCTGATGCCCGCCTTCAAGATTTATAGAGGGCTGCACCGTTCCTGTGGAACTCGCTTCCCTCCTCCGTTAGATGCTCATCCAGTCTCCACTCCTTCAAAAAATCGTTAAAAACCCACTTCTTCATAAAAGTGTATCAATTAAATTGTTAATAGCTCCTAACTGATTCCTCTTCTGCAACTGTCACTAGTCTAATGCTATTCTTACCTTTCTGTGTCATTTTACCCCACTCCCTCTAGCATGTAAGCTCATTGAGCAGGGCCCTCAACCCCTCTGTTCCTGTGTGTCCAACTTGTCTGGTTACAACAACATGTGTGTTCGTCCACCCATTGTAAAGCGCTGTGGAATTTGATGGCGCTATATAAATACCATAATAGAATAGAATAGAATAGTATACAGAGGAGTTCATGGTAGAATTAGTGACTGCAGGGTTCCCAGGTCCTGTGGTTGCAAAACAAGCCCAACTCATCACCCCTCCACCACCATGCTTGATATTTGGTATGAGGCGTTTGGTTTTCGAGAAACGTGGCGGGCGAGTATTATTGATGTAGAATTATTAAAAACCTGTATTGAACCGGTGTTGAATTTTTGCACTAACTCCATTTTAAACCACATTACCTGACAGATCCTCCATTTTAGACTACATTACATGACAGAATTTCCTAACAGCATTTAGTGTAATGAATAGAGACTGTATTTTCTATAAAGACATGACTAACCCCGAAATTATTGAATCTCCTGTAACATGCAACAAAGTATAGCCAAGGCCATGGGAAGCTGGCCTAATGAAATTTTCTATTCATAAAAAGAACCCTGAGCCTGACCACGAGTCTGACATCACTAACTACGCAAAATGACGCCCAAGCCCCCCTTCCCACCGAGTAAGCCTCGTGCTGGGTAAGATGGCGCTTGAGCCATCTGTCCACACCCGTGTCCAGAACAATACCACCTCCCGGTGGGAGGACACCTAGCTAACTAACCACTAACTAACTAACCACTAGCTAACTAACCACTAGCTAACTAACCACTTAGTTCTTGAGCCAATTAATAATATTGATGGGTGGACATTGACATAGCCACTTAACATTTAATCCAATTAATGATGTTTATTTACTGATATCTTGATATGCAATGATGATGTAATTTTGCTGTTATAAGGGTCTGCGAGCCCGCTTTTGATCAGATGCTATTACATTTTCTCGAAGTTATTTTAACCTGAACTCCGTGTGTCAGTGTGAATTTACTTCTGCGTATACGCAATTTAATCATCTCAGATTGGGACAGGAACAGATAGATATTTAAACATATTTGTTTATTTCTAAATTAATCTACATCAATTTGGCGCCCAACGTGGGGCACCGGGCTATGGCCTCTGGCCGGTAAGCCGTCCTAAGGAAGACGCTGTTGGACGGAGGAATCCGGGGGGAAGGAAAGGAGATTGATCACCTCCCTGTACACGGTAGAGACTACTGCAGAGCCTATCCGGTATGTTCCAGCCCCTTTGATTGACCCGTCCACATGTCTGTGACTGCTACCGGGAGGACATCAAAGACAGGTAATATCTTGCCCGGTGTCTTGTTGTTACCCACCTGTTTACCTGCATTTAGTCTATCTGTTGCCTGGGTGTGTTGGTATTGGCCTGTCTTTAGCCTAAGTGCCCGGGTAGAGTGTTTATCTGTGTGCCCCTTTTGGGTTAAAGGGGGGTGGACCTGTGGTAGTTTGCCTGGGGGTCCTCTGTTTGTCTGTTTACCCCTTTTTTGGGATAAAGGGGGGTGGACCTGTGTGTGTGTGCCTGGGGTCCTCTGTTGCCGGTTTACTCCTTTTAGGAGCCACGTGGCTGTGGCTGTAGGGAAAAAGGGGGGTGGACCTGTGGAAGTTTTCCTGGGGGTCTTCTTTGCCTTTTTACCTCTTTTAGGTGCTGGGTAGCTGCAGCAGGTAAGGAAAAAGAGGTTGGGGGAATCTGTGGAGGGGGTGTAGACTCATTGCTTCCTAGGGATTCCCCATGGTGTCACTTTGATAGCCTAGCTAGCCTCATTGTGCACATAGCTCTGCTTGCAGAGAGGTGGTACCCTCCAGCTTCGAGCGCTGAGGCTGGTGGCATTCCAATTTTTATTTGTGGTGCGTGGATTCGGGCAGGCATTGCTGTCTCCATCACCACGGGGTAGTGAGACTTATGAGTGGGTTCATAGGGGCGCTACGAGGGTGAGGATAGTGGTGGCCACACTTAGTGGACTGCTGTAACGAGGGAGGCATATGGATTTCGGGCCGGTGTTAGCTGTTATCCTTGGCCGCTGGTAGTGAAACTTACGAAAGTTGTTCTCCGAGCGGGGACACTACGAGGTTGAGGGAGGTGACTTTGGTCACATCAGTAAAGGAAAGGGATTACTGTTGATTTTATTTGAACTGTGATGCATGCACTGTATTTCAATTGAATTGTTGTTTTTTTGTTTAATTTGGAGTCATTCAAACTCCTGTGTCTGTCTCTAAATTTCACTTTACTTTTACTTTTACTCTACTTCCTGTATTATTTACACTTTCCACTCCTATTTCTCTTGTGAGAGAAGTGATTGATCACACACTTCTCACCCCGCTCCAATCCGTGACTACCACCTCGGGTAGGCGGATTTAGTGACTAGTCTACGTTTTGGGAAGACGCACTTGGGGGGACCCACCCTTTCTGAGTGGCAGTCGAGCATTGTAGACGTTCTGTTTCATTTTCCTTTCCCTATATCTGGGACGCCTTTTATAGGGGGATATGGGACAGGGATTGAGTAAGCCCGGTAAGGGCTGGTTAGCGTGTGATCTAGTTGAAGATAGAGAGGGTGAAGAAATGGTTAAAGGAGTTGAAAAGATTGCTAAAGTGTGTAAAATTGCTGTGCCTTCATGTGGTAGATTGCAGCCAGAAAGCTGGCATAGATTACTGACAGAGAAGAAAGGCAAGCTTACAGATAATGATTTATTGCGTACTGCTGAAGCATGGTACAGAGTAGCGAAGGCTATTCAGCAGGAAGGTTGGGTTGAGGAAGAAATAGATCACAAAGGTGTAAAATTGTTTGTGTATCATAATAATTGTGTTGCTGGGGCATTCCCTCAGCCAGCGCCCCAAAATGGCGCCCAGGGGATGTCCATCCCCAAGGTTCAGTCAGCAATAAGTGACAGCCAGCTGACCATGTTCCCCACTCCCAATCCTCCCAACGCCCATCCCGTCATTTCCCCTGTTTGTCCGGTCCTGAATTCTGATGGATCATAATTTTCCCCATCATCATCCCTAACATTCCCATCATCCTCATCCATCCCTGCACTACCTTCTCTGCCTAATCCAAGCATTTCATCCGCCATTCCTTCTCTACGCTCTCTCTCCGTCAATAATCCTACCCTCCCGTCTGCATCCACCCAGTTCACTAACCCCTCCTCTCTTGCTACTGTCAATCCTACTACACCCGCTCCGGCTCCTCCTACTACACCTGCCTCTGCTAATCCCTCTCCGCTCTCTCCCCTTCCCACTCCTCCCACAGCCCAGGTTCCCACCCCTTCAGTTTCATATCCGTATCCCGGATGTCCCACCTCCTTTCCTAATCCCTGCCCAACTAACCCACCCTCCCCAGGTTCCGCCCAAAACCCTACCCAGTTGTCTTGGCCCTACCCCTTCCCTTACCCCTTGGCCATGCCCTATCCAAACCAAGCCTACTTCCTGTCCCAAGCCACTCCCCAGACCCCGGTCATGCCCAGTCCGGCACAGTCTGCCCCGGATGTGCCCACATCCAACATGGCCGCCACTTCTTCCCTTAACCCTAACGCAGCTTCCTTTCACGCCTCCAATATGGCGGCCCCCAGTCATCCAGCACCCTTAATGCCGGTACTTCCCGGTGATTACTCACCCCAAGCTCATAATCCACTGGCCACTCCAGCTTCTGGGATTCCCTCATTTCCCCCGGTTCTGACACCTCAAATGGCCCCATTAATCAGAGGGGTCCAGGTCACAGATGAAGACGAGTATGAGGAGGGATCCCAGGGCTCACAGGATGCCACGGGGCCCCCGTCGTTCCCTCGATGATCCTTTCGGACATACGGGCCGGGGGGATCGGGCCCCTCCTAAATATGTAGCTTTTAATCCTACTCAGGCTAGTGCCCTGATGAAATCACTCCCTGACCCAGAAAAGCAACCTATGCCTTTTTTCCGAGCAATAGTTCAGATTCAAAAGACTTATTCTGCAGCATGGCGTGATTTACTGAGCATTTGTGCTATTAAAGCCGGGGATGCATACTGGCCCAGCATGGCCCGCCACCTCAGTACAGATCTGCTAATAAGTGACATTGATTACCCCTCCGGAGTAACTTTTTGTAACCAACTAAAAGAATGGGCTAAGGACAAACTTGCAGATCAGGCTGCTGGCCTTACTGATATTGTGCAAGACAAAGGAGAATCAGTGGAAAGGTTTCATGCAAGACTGTTTCAATTGTTTACAGATTTGGGATTTGATCTTACAGACAAGATTCATTCACAAATGCTGTCTGGTGCATTTGTCCAAGGTGTTAAAGACTCCATACGCAAGGGAATCATTGCTGCACGCCCTGAATATAAGGTAGTCCCTCTGGATACCTTACTCTTAGTTGCTAGGGGTCTGGAATCTGCCCAGACTCCTAGAAGGCCCAATTCAGCTCCTCTCATGGTGTCCCGCACTGGACCTGTCCCCAAAGGCACCAAACCCGAGGATGGATATTGCTTCAATTGCAAAGCTAAAGGACATTTCAAAAATGACTGCCCTGAACCCAAAAAGATGTCCAAGCCTGCCCCTAGCCCCAAGGCCTCAAAAACAGTTCCAATAGTTGAGGAACCTGATGATTAGGAAATTGGCAAGCCTGTGTCATTAACCCCTGTCATGGCAGTATCTTCAGGGGATAAAGGGGGGCCACTTGCCACTGTGACTCTACCAATTGAAGGACAACCATTTCTTGTTGACACAGGTGCAGCCCGAAGTGTTCTACAAGAACAAGACCTGCCAGACCCATAATTTCTGTCAAATATCGATGTCTCTTGTGTAGGAGTGGCTGGCCAACCAAGACACAATCCCTTAACAACTCCACTAAGAGTTGGCAACTACCCTAGCTTGCTTGCTCGTTTTGTGGTATCCTCCACATGCCCAATTAACCTGTTAGGCGCTGATGTCCTCTCACGCCTGCAGGCATCTATCATCATCACTCCAGATGGACAGGTAGAACTATCTACCCCTCTATCTGTATCAGACACCTCAGCCTTGTGCTCCCTGCCTCTGATGCTGCATTTCGAAGAACCCCATGGGGAAGCAAAGGAACAGAGGTCCAATTTCCCAGATTCACTCAAGACAAAGGTGCCTGCAAAACTATGGTCCTCAGGCCCAGAGGACATAGGTCACCTAAAGGTTCCACCTGTGGTGGTAAGGCTCATTCCAGGAGCAAAGTTGCCAAGAAAACCACAATATCCTTTAAAACCAGCTCAAGCTGCAGCTATTTCAATTCAAATCAAAGCACTCTTGGAGAAGGGTGCTCTCGTGAAATGTGAATCCAAATGCAACACCCCATTATTTCCTGTGAAGAAGAAAACTCCAAAAGGTGAACCAGAAAAGTACAGAATGGTTCAGGATCTCCGTGCAGTCAATGAAGCAACAGTCCTGGACACCCCTATTGTGCCTAACCCACACACTCTGCTCTCTGGGGTCCCACCTTCAGCAAAATACTTCACAGTCATTGATCTGGCCAATGCCTTCTTCAGTGTACCACTGGATCCAATTTGCCAATACCTGTTCGCTTTCACACATGAAATGCAACAGTACACATGGACTGTCATGCCCCAAGGGGCACAAAACTCTCCAAGTCAGTTTGCAAAGGCCATGTGCTCTATCCTTGATCCATGGCAAGCTGACCATCCAAAAGTTGTCCTGCTCCAGTATGTGGATGATTTACTGCTCTGTGGAGATGACATACCTACAACTGAAGAATGTTCAATTAGTCTTCTTTGCTATTTAGCAGAACAAGGATGCAAAGCTTCACTTCTCAAGCTGCAATTCTGTCAACCTACAGTAATCTTCCTTGGACATTGTCTATCTCAAGGTACCAGACATCTCACCCGTGACCGAGTCAGAGCAGTACTGGATATTCCACCTCCAAGGACTTCAAAATCTCTACATGCCTTCTTAGGCCTCATTTCCTATTGCCGAGCATGGATCCCGGAGGCCTCTCTGCTTATGCAACCTCTCTATGATGCACTCAAGTCAGACCCATTCTGCCTGACCAATGAAGCACTGGATAATTTCAATACACTAAAACGTGCCATTGCATCTGCTCCTGCTCTAGGCTTACCAGACTATACCAAACCCTTCAAATTGTTTGTCTCTGAAAGACAAGGCCATGCTACAGGAGTCCTTACCCAAACAAATGACTTAAGAGGCCGTCAAAGGCCTATTGGATTTTTCTCCTGCCAGCTGGATATCGTGGCCAGAGGGACCCCTTCTTGCCTTAGGGCCGTTTTTGCAGCAAGAGAACTCATTGAAAGAACTGCAGACCTGGTCCTTGGCCACCCTCTAGTTGTCTTGGCCCCTCATGACATTTCTGCCATCATCAACCAAGTACAACTCAAGCATGTGTCTCCTGCAAGACACCTACGCCTCCAATGTCATCTCTTGTTACCTGACAACATTACCATACAAAGATGTCAAGTTCTCAATCCGTCCACTCTTCTCCCACTACCTGAGGGAGGTATCCACTATGGGTTTATCATGGATGAAACCTACATCTACCTTCTTGCTGGTACAATCAAGAGAATGCATCCTGATTTATCCTTTCATGATGGACAAGCTCCTCTCTGCGAGGGACCAGGATATGCCTTCTGTACCATGTGGTATAAGCCAAACAGCACTCCTGAGCCTTGCTACGAAGATGAGCTTTATCACCTGGTGGAGGTGAAACTCACTGCTCAAGACTTCTACTGTGACTCTGAAGGCAACAGCATGGCCTTGATTCAATTACCTTCAGAACTCAAATACTTGTACCGTCATTGGGATACTGCCATTCCACATGTCCCTGTCACCAAGTTGAAAACAAAATCATGGAATGATCTTGGGCCCATGGCAAAATTATGGGCCACCATGGATGAATCACAGCTACAGGAAAATGGCATTGTCAAATACCCAACAACTGACCATCTTGAAGCATGGCCACGCCACTTCCTGGAAAATGAATTTCAAGATCTGGTCATAGTGAATGATTATGACCCAGAGACACCTCATGACTGTTTTGAACAGAGGAAAATGGAGACAATACACCTACCAACTGTACATGAGAATCCATTAACAGATCCTGATCTCACTCTGTTTGTGGACGGTTCAAGGTATGCTGATGAAGAAGGAAAATACCACACAGGATATGCCGTAACCACAACAGATGAAGTTATCAAATCATCATCTTTACCACCAGCAATGTCTGCACAAGAAGCTGAATTGCAAGCCCTGACTTCAGCATGCAAAATCTCCGAAGGAAAACATGCCAACATCTACACAGATTCAAGATACGCTCTGGGTGTGGCACATGACTTCGGCCTAATTTGGAAAACAAGAGGATTTCTTACCACTGCCGGTACACCAGTCAAACACAGCTCTGCAATCAAGGAACTAATGGATGCCCTCCTACTCCCTGAAGAAGTGGCCATCTTGAAAGTGAAGGCACATGGGAAGTTGGATACAGATGAAGCAAAGGGCAACCACTTGGCTGATCAGGCTGCTAAGCAAGCGGCAAGGAAATTGCAGGAAATGGATGAAGAAGTGTCCGGACATGAAGAAATTCCTATTTTTGCCTTGCAGACCCTTCCTACTGACCTAAGAATCTTACGGGAACAGCAAGCTACAACTACTCCAGAAGAAATACAGAAGTGGAAGAAGAAAGGAGCAGTCCTAAAGGATGGAGTATATTACAACAACTTTAGATTCTGCCTTCCTAAGAATTTATATCCAGCAGTTGTCCAATGGGCACATGGACCTGCACATCTGTCAAAAGACTTAATGGCCGCCCTCATACAAAAGTATTATGAAGCACCTGGAATCACAACATTGATCAACAGCTTCTGTAGGGCCTGTGTCATTTGTGCAAAATGTAACCTAGGAAAACCAACCAAGGTGCCCTTGAAACACCTGGCTAAGCCCATGTACCCATTCCAGAGAATTCAGATTGATCACATACAAATGCCCAAGAGTGGGCCTCATGAGTATGCACTAGTAATAGTGGACATGTTCTCAGGCTGGCCAGAAGCCTACCCAGTGGCCAATATCACTGCCAAGACAACAGCAAAACGTCTACTTGCAGATATTGTATGTAGATTTGGACTTCCAGAAGTCATTGAAAGTGACCAGGGCCCAGCCTTTACAGCAACAGTGACTAAAGAAATTTGGAATGCTCTGGGAGTGACCCTAGCTTTTCACACCCCTTACCACCCACAAAGTAGTGGCAAAGTGGAACGCATGAATGGCACCCTAAAAGCCAGAATGTTAAAAATGTCACAAGAATCAAAGATGCCCTGGCCAGAAAGCTTGTCAGTAGCTTTATTCAGTGTTAGGCACACACCTAGAGGGAAGCACTCACTATCCCCATATGAGATTCTATTTGGGACTGCACCCAGACTAGGTTGTTATTACCCGCAACAGTTGCAGCTTCAATCTGATGTTTTAGTAGACTATGTAACTGAACTTGCAAATGCCTTGAACAAAATACATGCCCAAGTTTTCTCTTCAATTCCAGATCCCGAATCTGATACGGGTACCCACAACCTGCTTCCCGGAGATTGGGTTCTAGTCAAGAAATTTGTGCGGAAACACACCCTGGAAACAAAATTTGACGGGCCATTCCAAGTTCTCCTGATCACTGCAACCTCCGTCAAATTGGCCGGCAGGCCACATTGGATCCACGCTTCCCATTGCAAGAAGACTCCTGCCCCAGAAGAAGCAGATACCGCACAACCATGTACCTCTGGTACATCCTCTCCTTAATTAGCTTAATTAAGGCCCAGCAAGTAGCCATCACCAAAGATGCCAGTGGGTATACCTTCTGGTACAATTCCTCATGTACCCGTGTGGCTACTTACACTTTTGATTACTGTGACATTGTAGATTGCCCATTCCCTACGTCACAAATTCAAAATATCTATAGAGATATCCCTCATTCAAAGGACCCCTATGTTTGTGTAGTTGACAAACAATGGGGGCACAATTGTAACCATTGGGGGGCGGCGGGATGGAATGCCGGGCCTGCCTGGGGTTACAAACCAAAAAGTGCCTTATCTAAAGTAGATGATCATGGTAGATCCCTCCTCCAAAGAATGACCCTAAGGAAGCCTGGAGGAGGCACACCCATGAAATTAATCCTAAATATTGAACATCCCAGTCCAACAGATGCAGATCAGTATGTAATGGGAATGTATTGGAAGAAAGGTTCCTATAACAAGCTAGGGCACTTCTACCTTAAAGATATGTGCCACTCTCCAGAGTGGCAAGGTGCCACCCATATGGTCTCAAATCCATTAAAACCACACATCCAGTCCTTTAAAGACATGATGGCCATTGCAAACCCCACCTTTGAAGATACCATGGCCGCTGAAACAGGTTTTAATGATGTTAATCTATGGTTGGAATGGATGAAATATAATGCCAACAAGCATAACAAAACCACATGCTATGTGTGTGGCGGTGCCCGGCCTCATCTGGGCACTGTGCCTTTAACCCTGCCAGTAGATATAGAAGAATGTGTTTTGAGTCTTTTTGCCTACCACTACAACTTCAATAGGTCCCTCTGCAAAGCATGGACAGTGGAATATCCTCTTTTAGCCAAGGATGTCAAACCCCCAGATGGTGTTACAGTTTATAAAGGTAACTACACTTGTTATGCTAATTATGATGGAATTGGTAAATTCTTGGGTAACTTCTCCAAAGGGTATTGTGCCACCTACAGAACTGTCTCCATGAACCTTCTGCAATTCCATACTAGGTCATTGGGGGATATTTACTGGTTGTGTGGGGATTTACAGCTAAGATCCAGGATGGACAAGGAATGGTGGGGGGAGTGTACTCTGGCTAAAGCCATCATGCCTATACTTATTATCTCTGACACACACCCTGACACACATGAGTCTAAACACACACCAACCAAGGTTAAGCGTGAAGCCCCAGTAAAAGGCAGTTTTGACCCTCACATTTACATTGATGCCATTGGGGTGCCTAGGGGGGTGCCCAACGAATTTAAAGCAAGAGATGAAGTTGCTGCAGGATTTGAATCACTTTTTACCATAGTTACTGCAAACAAGAATTTGAATTGGATAAATTACATTTATTACAAGCAACAACGCTTTGTTAACTACACCAGGGATGCCCTCCAGGGATTAGCCGAACAGCTGCAGGCTACATCCCAAATGTCCTTCCAGAATAGAATGGCCTTAGACATGATTCTAGCTGAAAAAGGGGGTGTATGTAAAATTTTGCCCGACACCATGACATGTTGTACTTACATCCCAGAAAACACAGGCCCTAATGGTAAAGTCACCTTAGCCATAGAAAAATTAAATGAGCTATCTGAAGAGTTAAAAAGGAATTCTGGGATAAAAGATCCCTGGGAAAGATGGTTTGGTTGGATGACAGGATGGCAAAAAGCTTTAATGCATATTGGTATGGCAATACTAATTTCTCTTTTTATCTTTGCTCTGCTCGTTTGTTGTGTCCTCCCTTGTCTGAGAAAATTCCTACAGAAGACTGTAGACCAAGCAACACCAACTTTTGCACATCTGGCAGTTGATGACCAAGATTTTCAAGATCTCAACTCACCCTGTATACCGCTGCAAACTATCCCTTTTATTGATAAAGTGCAAGAGTTCTAGGTAGGGAGCAGCTTTGGGACAGCATCCGTCTGTAATGGGTAAAATATCCCGTGTGGAGAAGTGGTGGATAAGCCACCATGGGCCACCCATGGGAGTGAAGCGTTCGAGAGCCATGCTGACGGATGAGTTAGCCTACTAGGGTCAGATTTGTCAGGATCGGGACAGGGATCCAACACGCAGAGTACAAACAGTAGCCAGATACGTATACCGGACCTTAGAATGGCCGGACTAACGTAAGTAGTACAGTATAGAATGGTCAAAGACAAGCCGAGGTCGAGGGTAACAGAAGACAGGTAATCTAGAGACAAGCCGAATCAAGGGTAACAGAGATAAGCAGAGTAAGGTAAACAAGCCGGGTCAAAACCAAAAGGGATAATAGAATACACAAGCACTGAGTGACTAGAACAAGCTAGAACCACGACAGGGCAATGAGCTAATGAAAGAAGCTCTGTTAAATACCCTGTTCAGAGCAGTAACCACGCCTCCGAGGCGTCCTGATTGGTCCTGCAGCAATTGAGTGACAGGTCGTTCCGGAGGAGTGTCCTGATGACAACTTCCTGCCTAGATGCTGTAAAAGGCAGTCACTCCCTCGCGGCCGGCCTTGCATCACCGGATAGACCGTGGGGAAGGGAGCCATCAGGCCGTCTGGATGAAGGAACAGCTAAGTCTCTACCTCTTTCGGAGGTAGAGACCACAGGTACCCTGACAGTACCCCCCCTCTCAGATACGCCCACCGGGCGGAATACACCAGGGCGAGAAGGGAATCGAGAGTGAAACGCCCTGCGGAGACGGGGAGCATGCACCTCCTCCTGAGGTACCCAACTTCTCTCCTCAGGACCATAACCCTTCCAATCGACCAGATATTGCAGTTTCCCCCGGGAGATTCGAGAGTCGACGATGGAATTGACCTCATACTCCTCCTGACCCTCCACCTGAACTGAGCGGGGAGGGGCGATCGTGGAGGAGAACCTGTTACATATTAATGGTTTTAGCAAGGAAACATGAAATGAATTAGGAATGCGTAAGGCATTAGGCAACGCTAAACGATACGCAACTGGGTTAATTTGAGACAGTACCCTGTAAGGTCCAATATATCGAGGAGCAAACTTCATGGACGGCACTTTTAACCGAATGTTTCTAGTACTTAACCATACTCTATCGCCTGGAACAAACACCAGTGCTGCCCTTCTACGTTTGTCAGCGTGTTTCTTAACCAGCGTAGAATTGTGCATAAGGATTTGTCGAGTTTGATCCCACAACTTTCTTAAATTGGCAACATGAACATCCACCGACGGTATCCCTTGAGAAGAAGACTCCGAAGGAAGGATAGAAGGATGAAAGCCATAATTCAAGAAAAAAGGGCTAGAATGCGTAGAATCACAAATGAGATTGTTATGTGCAAACTCCGCCCAAGGAATCAAACCGACCCAATCGTCCTGGTGTTCTGAAACGAAACAACGTAAATATTGTTCCACTTTTTGGTTAGTGCGTTCAGCAGCTCCATTGGACTGAGGATGATAGGCAGAGGAGAAATTCAATTTGATGCCTAGTTGGGAGCAGAATGATCTCCAAAAACGGGAAACAAATTGGGAGCCTCTGTCAGAGACAATCTGGGAAGGTATCCCATGCAAACGGAAAATCTCCCTGGCGAATATCTCCGCTAATTCGGGCGAAGATGGGAGTTTAGGTAAGGGAATGAAGTGAGCCATTTTAGTAAATCTGTCTACCACAGTGAGGATGACAGTCTGCTTTTTAGAGATAGGCAAATCAACAATGAAGTCCATTGCCAGGCAGGACCAAGGCTTTTCAGGAACCTCTAAAGGGTGCAGAAATCCGCATGGAAGCGAATGGGGTAGCTTGGTCTTGGTACAAACTTCACATGCCCCGACGAATTCTTTAATATCCTTGCGTAAGTCAGGCCACCAAAAATCTTTAGAGACCAGCGCATAAGTCTTGCGGATGCCAGGATGCCCAGCCACCTTGCTGTTATGGAGACAGCGTAGCACCTCCAGTTGGAGAGCGGCAGGAACGAAGTGTCGATCCCCAGGGGTCTGTTTGGGTGCCAAATGCTGAAACTTCATGATCTCAGAAAGCAATGGAGAGTGAATCCTGAGATTCGTGTTCGCAATGATATTCCCCTTAGGAACTATGGAGGACAGAAGTGGTTCAGTTATAGTGGATGGTTCATATTGACGAGACAATGCATCGGCTTTAGAGTTCTTAGAACCAGGTCTATACGTAAGTACATAATTAAAGTGAGTGAGGAACAAGGCCCAGCGAGCCTGCCTGGCGGACAAGCGCTTCGCCTCCCCAATATAAGACAAGTTCTTATGATCCGTTAGAATAGTAACAGGGTGTAGTGTCCCTTCCAGTAAATGTCTCCACTCATTTAACCCCTTAAGGACCAAACTTCTGGAATAAAAGGGAATCATGACATGTCACACACGTCATGTGTCCTTAAGGGGTTAAAGCCTTAATGACCGCTAACAGTTCCCTCTCCCCGATGTCATATCTGCTCTCAGGCCCAGAAAATGTTTTAGAGAAGAAACCACAAGGGTGTAACGGTTTATCCACCCCTAACCTTTGAGACAGAACAGCCCCAACTCCTGTCTCAGAAGCATCGACCTCGAGCAAGAAAGGCAGAGTCGTATCAGGATGAACTAGAATGGGAGCTGAGGCAAAAAGTTCCTTGAGAGTCTTAAAAGCACCAAGAGCTTCCTCAGACCAGAACTTAGTATCAGCCCCTTGTTTGGTCATATTGGTAATAGGCGCAATGATAGAGGAGTAACCCTTAATGAAGCGCCTATAGTAGTTGGAAAAACCAATAAACCTTTGGATAGCCTTGAGTCCTTTGGGCAAAGGCCAGTCTAAAATAGATTGGAGTTTACCAGGATCCATTTTAAAACCTTCCCCAGAAATCACGTACCCAAGAAAGTCTACCTGAGACTGATCAAAACTGCACTTCTCCAATTTGCAGTATAGACCATGTTGCAGAAGTTTGTGTAACACCTTTCTAACCTGTCTATGGTGAGTCTCAATCTCCTTAGAGTGTATTAGTATGTCGTCCAGGTAAACAATAACACAATCATCCTGAAACTCCCTAAGTACCTCATTAATCAAATCTTGAAATACTGCAGGAGCATTGCATAGTCCAAATGGCATAACAGTGTATTCGAAATGGCCATACCGGGTATTGAATGCCGTCATCCACTCGTGACCTTGCTGGATTCTCACCAAATTGTAAGCCCCTCTGAGATCTAACTTGGTGAAGATTTTGGAGCCTTTAAGACGATCAAATAACTCGGTAGTCAGTGGGATAGGATAGGCATTTCTGACAGTTATTTTATTCAAGCCTCGGTAATCGATACAAGGTCTCAGCGTACCATCCTTCTTCTTAATGAAAAAGAACCCCGCTACGGCCGGAGAAGAAGACCTCCTGATAAATCCCTTTTCTAAATTCTCCTGAATATACTCCTCTAGAACCGAGTTTTCCTGAACAGACAAAGGATATACATGGCCCCTCGGAGGCATAGTCCTGGGTAGAAGCTTAATTTTACAGTCAAATGACCTGTGTGGCGGCAAAGAATCGGCATTCTTCTTGTCAAACACTGCCCTTAAGTCTAGGTAAAGGTCTGGTATTTGTCTCTCTGTGGAATGAGTAGGATTCTCCTGTATGTTAATATTAGCTAATGGAGAAACCTTGCACAAACACCGATCCTGGCAGCCCTGGCCCCACGAGAGTATCTCCCCTAACTCCCAATCGATAATAGGGTTATGTTCTTTCAACCATGGGTACCCCAGAACTATGGGAACGGAAGGAGATGAAATGAGCAGAAGAGATAAATTCTCCACGTGTAGGATACCAACATTTAACTCAATGGGTATGGTCTCCTGAAAGATAACAGGGTCTAGTAGTGGTCTACCATCTATGGCCTCAACGGCCAAGGGTGTCTCCCTTAGCTGGGATGGGAAATTGTTTTTACTAGCAAAGGCTTGGTCGATAAAATTCTCAGCAGCACCGGAATCTATCAAAGCCATAGCCCTTACTACTTCCCTCCCGCAAGTTAAGGAAACTGGTAGCAGAAGCCTGTGATCTTTATAATTAGGAGTAGAGGACAAAATAGAAACACCCAAGGCCTGTCCTCTAGGGAGACTTAGGTGCGAGCGTTTCCCGGGCGGTTAGAACAGTTCGAGAGTAAATGACCCTTAGCTCCACAATACATACACAAACCCTCTCTTCTCCTGTACTGTCTTTCCTCCTCAGAGAGGCGGGTATACCCTATCTGCATAGGTTCAGGAAGCAAAGATACCGTGGAGTCAGGACTTGGAAAAGCGGGGGCTAACCTAAAAGAAGGTCTCCGGTTCCTCTCTCGAGTGTTCTGTCTCTCTCTTAGACGTTCATCTATACGAGAGATGAACGAAATTAAATCCTCTAAATTCTCAGGGAGTTCTCTGGTAGCAACCTCATCAAGAATTATTTCAGATAAGCCATTCAAAAATACATCCATATACGCCTGCTCATTCCACTTGACTTCTGACGCCAGAGACCTGAACTCTAGTGCATAATCCACCAGTGTTTGGTTCTCCTGTTTCAGACGCAACAGTAATCTGGCTGCATTAACCTTTCTACCTGGAGGGTCAAATGTTCTTCTAAAAGCAGTTACAAAGGCGTTATAGTTATACACTAATGGGTTATCGTTCTCCCATAATGGGTTGGCCCATCTCAGAGCTTTCTCAATAAGTAGGGTGATAATAAATCCTACCTTTGCCCTATCTGTAGGATAAGAGCGAGGTTGCAATTCAAAGTGGATACTAATTTGGTTCAAGAAACCACGACACTTCTCAGGAGCCCCACCATAGCGTACTGGGGGGGTAATGCGAGAAGAAGCACCCACTGTGGCTACCTCTAGACCTGAACCGACAGGAGAAACAGGGGTATTACGTATCTCCTCTGGTGGGTTATTGGCACGAGATAATAGAGCCTGTAGCGCAAGCGCCATCTGATCCATTCTGTGATCCATGGCTTCAAACCTAGGATCAGGAGAAGCCAGCTGACTGTTTGTACTTGCAGGATCCATTGGCCCTGTCGTAATGTCAGGATCGGGACAGGGATCCAACACGCAGAGTACAAACAGTAGCCAGATACGTATACCGGACCTTAGAATGGCCGGACTAACGTAAGTAGTACAGTATAGAATGGTCAAAGACAAGCCGAGGTCGAGGGTAACAGAAGACAGGTAATCTAGAGACAAGCCGAATCAAGGGTAACAGAGATAAGCAGAGTAAGGTAAACAAGCCGGGTCAAAACCAAAAGGGATAATAGAATACACAAGCACTGAGTGACTAGAACAAGCTAGAACCACGACAGGGCAATGAGCTAATGAAAGAAGCTCTGTTAAATACCCTGTTCAGAGCAGTAACCACGCCTCCAAGGCGTCCTGATTGGTCCTGCAGCAATTGAGTGACAGGTCGTTCCGGAGGAGTGTCCTGATGACAACTTCCTGCCTAGATGCTGTAAAAGGCAGTCACTCCCTCGCGGCCGGCCTTGCATGACCGGATAGACCGTGGGGAAGGGAGCCATCAGGCCGTCTGGATGAAGAAACAGCTAAGTCTCTACCTCTTTCGGAGGTAGAGACCACAGGTACCCTGACAAGATTAAGGGACAGAATTGCACTTTGCATTAACACCTAGCTAGCGGCCACGGGGTTTCTGTGCCTTTGGGCTAACACGTCTTCTGGTATTAACAAATAAAGTTTATCTTTTTAGAATCTAACATTTCATAGGGGGGACTGATGTAGAATTATTAAAAACCTGTATTGAACCGGTGTTGAATTTTTGCACTAACTCCATTTTAAACCACATTACCTGACAGATCCTCCATTTTAGACTACATTACATGACAGAATTTCCTAACAGCATTTAGTGTAATGAATAGAGACTGTATTTTCTATAAAGACATGACTAACCCCGAAATTATTGAATCTCCTGTAACATGCAACAAAGTATAGCCAAGGCCATGTGAAGCAGGCCTAATGAAATGTTCTATTCATAAAAAGAACCCTGAGCCTGACCAAGAGTCTGACATCACTAACTACGCAAAATGACGCCCAAGCCCCCCTTCCCACCGAGTAAGCCTCGTGCTGGGTAAGATGGCGCTTGAGCCATCTGTCCACACCCGTGTCCAGAACAATACCACCTCCCGGTGGGAGGACACCTAGCTAACCACTTAGTTCTTGAGCCAATTAATAATATTGATGGGTGGACATTGACATAGCCACTTAACATTTAATCCAATTAATGATGTTTATTTACTGATATCTTGATATGCAATGATGATGTAATTTTGCTGTTATAAGGGTCTGCGAGCCCGCTTTTGATCAGATGCTATTAAATTTTCTCGAAGTTATTTTAACCTGAACTCCGTGTGTCAGTGTGAATTTACTTCTGCGTATACGCAATTTAAGCATCTCAGATTGGGACAGGAACAGATAGATATTTAAACATATTTGTTTATTTCTAAATTAATCTACATCATTATCACCAAACATTTCCATGTCTAGTCTGTTCAAAGGACATTGTTCCAGAAGTCTTGTGGTTTGTTTAGATGCAACTTTGCAAACCTAATCCATGCTGCCATGTTCTTCTTAGAGAGAAGAGGCTTTCTCCTGGCAACCTTCCAAACAGACCATACATTCTCTGAGCATTGCATTGGTGTGAATTTGCAGGGACGTCCACTCCTGGGAAGATTGGCAATTGTCTTGAATGTTTTCTAATTTTGAATAATCTTTCTCATTCTTTAAAATGATTGAGTTTACATTGTTTGGAAATGGTCTTATAAACCTTCTCAATTTGATGGGCAGCAACAATTGCTTCATTAAGATTAAGTTATGTGATAACACATGCCTGAATACTCCAGACCAGCAAACTGCTAAACCAAGGCTTGACAAATTTGTTTAAAATCTAGGAGCCAGCTAAAAAAGTTAAGAACCTTTTTTCTTTAAAGATACAGTATAGTCACCAGAACCACTATAGATTAATTAAGTTGTTCTGGTGTCTATAGCCTGTCCCTATAGCCTTTTTTTTTTTTTAGAGAAAAGGCAGTGTTTACATTGCTGCCTACTAAGACCTCTAGTTACACTTAGACGGCCACTAGAGAGTCCTGTGTCAGTGCTCTGCATGGAGACGCTGAATGTTACCTGTGGAGGCGGAACAAGCCACGGCGAAACCAGCATGGCGTTGGAAAAAAGGTAAGTAAAAACACCAATTGTAGCGGAATGGATGCTCTAGCTACACTTTTATTCCCTTTTGTTCGGCTGCCCGTACACCCCCTGGGACTATGTGTGGGTCCCCAGATTCCTTTTGTGTTTTGGTCACCCTGTGCCCATTATTGGTGCAGGATATGTTGAATATATTGATTGTCTGTGCCTCTCCCCCTTTTTCCTGTCCTATTGTTTCCCCAGCAGGTCGTTGTCCCAGGGACACTGCCAGACCTGTTTAACCTAGCTGCTTTGTCCCTCCTCAATCTCCCATCAGCCTTTGTCAGTTTACTCCCAGAACTGTGTGTCGTCTAGTTACTAGGGGAAAGTGTCTTGGGATATTTTACTGCTTATTTCAGCTACAAGGACTGACCAGCGGAGATACCTATGCTAGGTATTGGAACTCCGCTACACCAATTATGTGATCGAAGGGGGGCAGGTAACTGAACAGACAGACACACACATGCACACACAGTTTCTCACACACTCCCAAATTTACATTTTTAATTTTAATCCATCCAGCCTCCCTACCTTTTGGAGAGCTGAGTAGACTTTCCCTGGGGTCCAGTGGGGCTGCTCGCTCTTCCTGTGTGCGAGGCAGGAGTAATCCAGGGCTCGACAAATCCCAGGCACCAGGTCATCATGGCGCCTAGGGATTTTGCCTTAGCGCCTGGGATATGCGAGCCCCTTACCTTTAAGGCAGGTGGGCCAGTGGCAAGCTGGAGGATTATGGAGGAAGGCAGTATGCTGGGTGATCGTTAAGGGGGTGGGGGCTGGATGCGCAAATAGAAGGAGGGTAGCGAGGGAGCAGAGATGTCCCTGCTCTGCTCCCCCGCGCGCGGCTTAATGAGACCGGGGCAGGATTATGACGCTAAGCGGCGCGCAGGGGAACAAGGCAGTGTTTACATTGAAAATTGTGCAGGGAAAGGCTATAGACACCAGAACCACTACATTAAGCTGCGGTTGTCCTGGTGACTATAGTGTCCCTTTAAAAATTTGGTTCCTTTATATTCAACAACAAGAATTGTATTTTTGTTGTCGACTATAAAGCTTTGCAAGTTTAAAAAAAAAAATCTGGCTCCTAACTTTTTAGCTGGCTCCGAGATTCAAAGCAAATTTGTCAAACCCTGCAGTAATCTACCTGCAGCTCATCTCTGCTCCATGTAGTGATGCCGGGCCGCAATGACGTCATATTCAGGTTCCTCGCATCATTAAATAGCGCGAGGGAGCAGAGAGGAGCTGCAGGGGGATCACAGCTCCCTCGGGCGCTCCATCAGCTGACCACCTTGATGCTCCCCAGGGCGGTCAGCTGGCTAGAACATTCCCTGAGCCTGCCGCCTCCATGCTCTGCAGTAAGGCGGCCGGCTCCATTGTTTGCACAGCTAGCCGCTTTACGTAAAAGGCTTGGCGACCTGGGATTTGTTGAGCCCTGTGCTATATAGAGCATGCGCATTAGACCCTGCTCGTCACGGGACGGATAAGGAGCGGGCTTCAACCCAGCGTCGAGGGACATCGGCGCTGGGATCAGGTAAGTAAATCAATGTGATTTTAACCCTTTATTTGTCAGAGGGGGTGGTGTGGCGACGGAGTGGGGAGGCAGAGCGATCGGTAGTGCCAGCAATACAGCTTTGTATTCCTGGCATTACAGTATCCCTTTAATACACCCACTATCAATCATTAAATCATAATCAGATAGAGCGCGGCTGCACAATGTCAATACTCACATTATAGAAATGAAACATCGAAACTCTCTCCTGTTACAGATTATATATCTATACAAAGTTTATATATCTATACTAGGGATCGATCAATTATCGGCCGATATTCTGTATATTCGGCAATATTGGTATTGGCCGATATTGCAGACCAGGGCCATCAAGGTCCTGGGGGGTCCAGCACACTCTTACCTACCTTCCCTTCAGCTTCCCTGTCTAAATTTCGCAAGTCACACAGCCATCAGAGCGTTGCCACGGGTTACCATGGCACACAGGCCGCGAGAGTTAGACAGGGGAGTTGAAGGGAAGGTAGGTAAGAGTGTGCTGGGCCCCCCAGGACTGCCATTTCCCCTCTCCCTGGCCAGGTGAGAAGCAGGGAGGGGGGACTAAAACAAAATTTTTAAATATTTAATATTTAAAAAAAAAAAAAAGTAAAAAAAAAAAAAAAAAAATCCCCCCTCACACTACACAAACACACACACTGCATTCATTATCTAAACACACACTACACAAATACACACACAAACACACACACTGCATTCATTATCTAAACACACACTACACAAATACACACACACATTCACAGATTATCGTATCGGTTCTAAAAAAAAAAATCAATATTGGTCGATCCCTAATCTATACAGAGTATATATCCATAACAGGGGTGTTGACATTATAAAAAAAAAAAAAAAAAAAACTTGCCCAGGGACTAAAGTGTTTGCCCAATCTACTGGTCCTGATACAATTATTATTTTATTTATTTTTTTTAAATCAAAACCATATTTAAATAAAGTCTTGATTGGTAGTAGCTTAGGAGACAGATCTAACAATACTTCAATGCAATTAACAAATGCAAGTAGGTGGTGAACTTAAAGGGACAATCCACTCACCCAGACCACTTCAGCTAATTCAAGTTGTCTGGGTGCTGTGTCCCTATTGCACTTAGTGTTTACATTGCAGCTCTAAGTCTGCCCTCTGTGGCTGTCTACCAGACGAGGGCTTCCGGAATCCAAACGGACTTTTGGTCCGTTATATGACGCTGGACATCCTCACATTGAATAATGCTTTCCTATGGGGAGGCCTAATGCGCCGGCAGCCATTGCCGCGCATGCGCATTAGGTCTCCCCCGCTGGCTGACGTCGGTGGGGGAGGAGCCTGACGTCGGTGGGGGAGGAGCCTGACCCAGTGACAAGGGGCATCGGCGCTGGATTCTGGTAAGAGGCTGAAGGGGTTTCAACCCCTTCAGCAACATGTGATGGGGAGCAGGAGGGAGGGGGGCACTGCAGGATTCTGCACTGCCAGGAAAACGGCTTGTTAAACAGAATAATTTCCAAATGAGAATTGTAGCTTACTTTATCAAAAAATAGAATTATAATTAACTGAGGCTACCTCATTTATATCCATTGACATGCTTGGTTACAGAAAAGGCAGTGCTGACACTGCTGAGCCTACAGGGTCAATTTGTTGGCTCCAGAACAACTACATTAAACTGGGGCCTAGAGCGCCCCTTTAAAAAGAGCTTTTAATAAATAGCTATGTAGTGTGTAGGTTATGCAGTGTGTGTGAGGTGGGACAAGGATGTAGTGTGTGTAGGACACATAGTGTGGGGTGGGATAGGGATGTAGTATGGGTAGGACACAGTGTGGGGTGATAGGGATGTAGTGTGTGTGCGGTGGGATAGGGATGTAGTCTGGGTAGGACACATAGTGTGGGGTGATAGGGATGTAGTATGGGTAGGACACATAGTGTGGGGTGATAGGGATGTAGTATGGGTAGGGTACATAGTGTGGGGTGATAGGGATGTAGTATGGGTAGGACACATAGTGTGGGGTGATAGGGATGTAGTATGGGTAGGACACATAGTGTGGGGTGATAAGGATGTAGTATGGGTAGGACACATAGTGTGGGGTGATAGGGATGTAGTATGGGGTGATAGGGATGTAGAATGGGTAGGACACAGTGTGGGGTGATAGGGATGTAGTATGGGTAGGACACACAGTGTGGGGTGATAGGGATGTAGTATGGGTAGGACACATAGTGTGGGGTGATAAGGATGTAGTATGGGTAGGACACAGTGTGGGGTGATAGGGATGTAGTATGGGTAGGACACATAGTGTGGGGTGATAAGGATGTAGTATGGGTAGGACACAGTGTGGGGTGATAGGGATGTAGTATGGGTAGGACACAGTGTGGGGTGATAGGGATGTAGTATGGGTAGGACACATAGTGTGGGGTGATAAGGATGTAGTATGGGTAGGACACAGTGTGGGGTGTTAGGGATGTAGTATGGGTAGGACACATAGTGTGGGGTGATAAGGATGTAGTATGGGTAGGACACAGTGTGGGGTGGGATAGGGATGGCAGAGTGAGGGGGTGACAGATGGCAGAACGTGGGAGGGAGGGGTGACAGAGCGCGGAAGGGACAGGTGGCAGAGTGAGGGAGTGACAGGTGGCAGAGTTAGAGAGGGGGTGAAAGTGAGAGAGGGTGACAGTGACAATAACTGAAGGAGGGTTGTTACAAATACTTTGTTTTCTGTCCCTGATGGTCCAGTGTCCTGGCTCCCTAGTGGTCCGGTGGTCTGTCTCTCCAGTCTGCAGCTCCGCTGGGTGTGAGCTGCAGACTGTGCTGTATCTCGTGATCTCCAAAAGTCAGAGCGTTGCCGTGGTAACCCGCAGCAATGCTCTGATTTGCCAGAGATTGTAAGATACAGCACAGTCTGCAGCTCACACCTGGCGGCACACAGGGCAAGCTGCCGGGCCCCCTCCCATGGACCGAGGACCTGACAAGTCACTCTGCCCTAAGGCATTCTGCTACTGGCCCGCAGCAGGGCTGAAAAGATAAAATAACTACTTGCCCGGCGCCCGGAACTGCATGTATATATACACCATTATATAAATGAAACCAAGAGGGCTGCACTCACTTGAACATGCATACATTATAGGGTGCTGCTGGTGCCAAAATATACAGAATCCAGCGCACTCGCTTATTCACTAAACAATGATTTCAAATCTTAGAGATTGTAATAGTTTTCTTTAAAAACACCTCACCTAGGCAAACAATAATGGGGGTTTAGTTACATTATACAATCATACATTGCATAAGCCTGCCACACCGTCAATGTACCCCATTCTTGGCAGGTCCTACACTAGCAGCCTCATATATATACAGTGACAGAGTCCATTGGAGGGTAATAGAAGGAAGGTATTTAGGACCCAGAATCCTCCATAGCCTGTACTCCTTCACCTGCCCTAATTAGAGACTGCTGAGGCTTTAATTAGCAGGTCTTGGAGCAGAGAGATACAATCTGACCTGCTGGGAGAAGGGCTGTGCAGAGCAACACTCAGGAGAAAGGGATAAAGGTTGGTGAAACCGATGTTTATTACCCTGGATTAGCGAGGGACCATGTTTATTGTTTATGCCTGGTCAGTCCCGGAATACAAACTGAGTCGTGTCGTGTCTGGTCAGTCCCGGAATACAAACTGTGTCGTGCCGTGTCTGGTCAGTCCCGGAATACAAACTGTGTCGTGCCGTGTCTGGTCAGTCCCGGAATACAAACTGTGTCGTGCCGTGTCAGGTCAGTCCCGGAATACAAACTGTCTCGTGTCTGGTCTGTCCCGGAATACAAACTGTCTCGTGTCTGGTCAGTCCCAGAATACAAACTGTCTCGTGTCTGACCTGAGCTGTCTCTCCAGTCACTGCACTCAGCACCATGTCTGAACCGGAAGCTGCTCTCCCTTCCTCTCACTGTAACTGGCTTTCTACTCTATTTCCGGGATTTGCGGTTCATTCTGCGTTCCACATGATTTCCTGTTTCCGGTGGGCTCGGTTTGCGTTCCAGTCTGCGTTCCACATGATGTCCTGTTTTCAGGTATGCTTTTTTTGATAGAACACCTGAAACTGTCGGGAACTAACAATGCGTTTCATTTACTTCCTTGTTATGCGTTCCATGTACGTTCCAATGTGCAGTGCCTCAGTGATGGTGAGTCTTGGAACGCAGATACCGGAAATGATGTCATGTGACCTGTATTTGGAACGCAAGCACTGAATCGAAGTCCCCTAGTACTTGACATAGACATGTCTATTGTACTTGAATCGCAGATGGAACGCAAACCCGGAAGTTATTGGTAGGCCATGCAGAATGTGTTTCTTGTTTCCGGTTCCGGGTTCCAGAGTTCCAGACCGGTTGAGGTTGGTGACCATAGAATGAAATCTTTATTATTATTATTGTTATTATAATACCGAGAATAATCTAATAATCAGCAGCCAGTAACATCCTGATCTCTTTATATAACTGGAAAATATATCTTATTATACACTATATCTTATTATACACTATATCTTATTATACACTGTATCTTATTATACACTATATCTTATTATACACTATATCTTATTATACACTATATCTTATTATACACTATATCTTATTATACACTGTCTGTATCTTATTATACACTGTCTGTATCTTATTATACACTATATCTTATTATACACTATATCTTATTATACACTGTCTGTATCTTATTATACACTGTCTGTATCTTATTATACACTATATCTTATTATACACTATATCTTATTATACACTGTCTGTATCTTATTATACACTATATCTTATTATACACTATATCTTATTATACACTATATCTTATTATACACTATATCTTATTATACACTGTATCTTATTATACACTATCTTATTATACACTATATCCTATTATACACTATATCTTATTATACACTATATCTTATTATACACTATATCTTATTATACACTGTCTGTATCTTATTATACACTGTCTGTATCTTATTATACACTATATCTTATTATACACTATATCTTATTATACACTATATCTTATTATACACTGTCTGTATCTTATTATACACTATATCTTATTATACACTATATCTTATTATACACTGTCTGTATCTTATTATACACTGTCTGTATCTTATTATACACTGTCTGTATCTTATACACTATATCTTATTATACACTGTCTGTATCTTATTATACACTATATCTTATTATACACTGTCTGTATCTTATTATACACTGTATCTTATTATACACTGTATCTTATTATACACTGTCTGTATCTTATTATACACTGTCTGTATCTTATTATACACTATATCTTATTATACACTGTCTGTATCTTATTATACACTGTCTGTATCTTATTATACACTATATCTTATTATACACTATATCTTATTATACACTGTCTGTATCTTGTTATAGATTATATCTTATTATACACTATCTTATTATATACACAATATCTTATTATACACTGTATCTTATTATACAATTTCTATATCTTATTTTACGCTTTATCTTATACACTGTCTATATCTTATTATACACTGTATCTTATTAACACTATATCTTTTTATACATTTATCTCATTATACACTGTCTGTACCTTATTATACATTTTATCTTATAATACACTGTCGATATCTTATTATACACTGTAACTGAGTATACACTGTCGGTGTCTTATTATACGCTGTATCTTATCATACTCTATCTGTATCTTATTATTCACTGTCTGTATCTTATTATACATTTTATCTTATTATACACGGTCGATATCTTATTATACACTATATCTTATTATGCACTATATCCTATTATACACTGTCTGCATCTTATTATACATTTTATCTTATTTGACCATGTTGTACGTTAAGGACTGGACTGTTTTGGCCATGTTGTACGTTAAGGACCGGGGCTGTTTTGGCCATGTTGTACGTTAAGGACCGGACTGTTTTGGCATTTTCTACGTTAAGGACCGGCCTGTTTTGGCCATGTTGTACGTTAAGGACCGGGGCTGTTTTGGCCATGTTGTACGTTAAGGACCGGACTGTTTTGGCATTTTCTACGTTAAGGACCGGACTGTTTTGACCATGTTGTACGTTAAGGACCGGCCTGTTTTGGCCATGTTGTACGTTAAAGACCGTCCTGTTTTGGCCATGTTGTACGTTAAGGACCGGCCTGTTTTGGCCATGTTGTACGTTAAGGACCGGTCTGTTTTGGCCATGTTGTACATTAAGGACCGGCCTGTTTTGACCATGTTGTACGTTAAGGACCGGGGCTGTTTTGACCATGTTGTACGTTAAGGACCGGCCTGTTTTGGCCATGTTGTACGTTAAGGACCCGCCTGTTTTGGCCATGTTGTACGTTAAGGACCGGCCTGTTTTGGCCATGTTGTACGTTAAGGACCGGCCTGTTTTGGCCATGTTGTACGTTAAGGACCAGGGCTCTTTTAACACTTTTGTGGTGTTTGTGTTTAGCTGTAATTTTCCGCTCTCTCATTTACTGTTTCCATACAAATTATATATTGGGTTTTTTTCAGGAAAAGAATGGCTTTCTCTACATACCATTATTTCTGTCATGTCATATAATTTACTTAAAAACAAACAAAAAAAAAACAACATATGGTGATAAATTAGAAATATATATATATATATCCCTCACTTCATGTTATGAAAGAAAAAGTATTTTAGTCTAATATAAGTGAAATATTCATTATTAGGTAGATTAAACTCTTGTTGTAATTGTATAAAGGGTTTCACTTTATTCCCTCTCCATAATTGTTCGACTCTCACTAATCCTTGTTGGATCCATTTATTTATAGGCAGATCTTTTATATATGAAGCTAAGTATGATAGTTTGATATTCAATGGTATCTTTTTCTTTATTCCACATTTTTTCTAACCCTTTTCCAACATCCTAATAATGAGTCCAAAAATGTACTAGAATTCCTGGCCATAATTGTTTGTGGGTGATTGTTCTGATACCATAGAAGGGATCCTAAGTCTCCAATATTACTATTCTCTCCACCCTTCATCTTTATCATCAAATTGCATCATATAAATATGAAAGATAATATTCGAGGCATATGTATATTTTATATTTGGGAATCCTATACGCCATTACCCATTTTCTGTGACAATCATTTTTTATTCATTCTAGGTCTCTTTCCCTTCCATATAAAATGTATAAGTACAGATTGTATCATCTCCAACCAGGATTTAGGTAGATTCAGGGGTATCATTCCAAACGGGTAGGCCCATTTAGGAATTACGTAGGCATTTATAATATTTATTCTCCCCCACCAAGAGGCCTTGATATTTTTCCATTTTCTTAACATCCCATGCGTTATCCTTAAGAGATTCAAAAAATTAAACTGCATTAAATCATTCGGATTTCTTAATATGTGTATTCCCAAGTATGGTAAGTTTTTATCGGCCCATGTAAAATTATACTTTTTTTGTTGTTGTTTAATTAGCTCACTATTAGTTGTATCTAAATTAATATCCATCAAAATCGATTTATTTACATTAATCTTATAATTTGAGGTAATGCTATTTGTCTCCACCTCCATCATCAAGTTATGTAGGGAATTGACAGGATCTGTTAAGGTCAAAATCAAATCATCGGCATATAGGTTTAATTTTAAATCTTTATCTTAATTCCTTTTATAAGAGGGTTATTTCTAATGTTAATTGCAAACACCTCCATCGTTAAAATGTATAAAATTGGAGAGAGCGGGCAGCCCTGTCTTGTCCCATTATGTAGTTTAAACCATTCTCCACAAATATTTGGTGCCACTGTTCTTGCAGTAGGACTGGCATATAAGGCCGTAATTGCTGTATCCATCCAACCCTGAATACCGAATCTTATTAAGACCTGATTTAGAAATTCCCAACAGACCCTGTCAAAAGCCTTCTCTGCGCCAACCGCCAAGAGTACCAATGTTTTGTTTTTTTTCTGTTACCAGATCTATTATGTCAATAATTCTTCTAGTATTACTTGATGCCATTCTACCCAGCGCAAAGTCAGTTTGGTTTCGATCATTGACAGTGTGTAGAATTTCCTTCATTCTGCTAGCTAGTATCGTGGAAAAAATCTTTGCCTCAGTATTAATTATTGAAATCGGTCTATAATTTTCTACCTCCGTAGAATCTTTATCCTGTTTTAAAATCGTGAGAATATTTGCTCCACCGGGAAGCAACCTGTTGTTACAATGTAATTAAATGCATCTGCCATATGGACCGCAATGATTTCAATATATGTTTTGTAAAATAGATTCGTAAATCCTTCTGAACCAGTTTTTTTTTTTTTAATTTTGTATGGCCTTTATCACCTCTTTATCACCGAAATGGGATCATTAAGTTTATTTCTTTGAGTCTCGGTTATTGAAGGAATTTTCGAATTCTCCAAATAAATGTCTTTTTCTGCATTAGCAGCAGGCAGATTATATAATTGACTATAATATGTATTAAAACACTTGCCTATCGCATCTGGAGTAAGATGTTCACCCGTGTCATCTATAATTTTAGTGCTTTTATTATCTGCACCTTTGTTCCTTAGTCTCTGAGTTAACATTCTGTCCACTCTATTACCCTTACTGTAATATTTCACTTTTAGTTTTTTCATTATTTTCTAAGATTTTCCGATTTATAAGGTTTTGAATGTTTTTCATTCAACTATATTAACCTTTGATGGGGATGTTTGATTTTTAGCCGATGCCTGTGTGAGCTTGGCATATATAAGGACGCTAACTCCTTATCTATTGTGTATTTAACGTATTCGAGTTTCCTCTCATAGTGGCTTTGAATGTACACCAGTTATTAGAAGGGGTGGTATCCTTAGCCATATTTTCCTTAAAAAATAATTCTGTTTTTTTAGTATCTCCAGATTTTTAGGATTATACAGTAAGGTATCATTTAGCTTCCAAGTATTTCTCTTATTTGACCATTAATCTTTCATCGACCATATAACAATATTATGACCTGACCATGTATTTGTCATTATTGTAATAGATTGTAACTGCTCAGTCGCCAAGCCCTACCCCATACCATATCAATCTGAGAATGCGACAAATGAACTCTTGAGAAGTTTGTAAATTGCTGAATACCAGGATTCAATACTCTCTAACAATCAAAATAATCATATTTATTTATAGTATAGTAAGGGACTTGGACATTTTAATCAGACCGTTATTAATTATCTTTAGTGACTTTCTGTCATGTTTTTTCTTTAACAAATGACAAACAAAAAAATAAGAAGCACTCACTTTTTATTTTGAGGCAGTTTCAGCACGGCAAACTGATGTAAGAGATAAACGGACAGTTCTTGAAAATAGAAGTTTAGGTGATGTGTCCAGGGTTAGTCCATAAGCAAAGTCCTTTATCCAGTCCGCTTTCGGTAACAGATGCAATAAGTAAGTTAGAGGGTAGTAATCCAGAGGCAGTGTTAAAGTCCAGTCCGAGGTCGTTCAATAGGAGATCAAGCAGTACTGAAGGAAATTCCAGAAGCAGAGTCAAGGCCAGTCCGAGTGAGTTAACCAGATAATCCACGATATAGGGGTATGAAGAGGAGATTCAGAAGGGGTCCGGTGACGGAACACACGGTCTCTCTAGGAGTGATCCTAATGATTAGGAAGGAAGTTGATGCAATCAGTCAGATTAACACGTTAATTGTGCACTGAGGCATTGGAGATTGGAGTTTAAATAACCAAGGGGTGTGTACTTTCATGCTGTCTTAAAGGGCCAGTAATAAACAAATACAATTCCTGACACTTTATCATATTTGGTGTCTAAGACACAGTTAAAATCACCTGCGATAAGGCAGATATCAGCTTTTATTCGATCACTCGTTCTAAGATTTTATTCAATAAATAACTCTTCGGAAGAGTCGGAGGAGCCAATTCTTCCACCAGCAGGGTGCCCATGGCGACCAACATCTCTGAACTTTACACCGCCGCTGGGTAACGAGACCGGTTGTCTCCGTTCCCTGAACCTCACACTGCTGCCGGGGAACAAGACCGGTTGTCTATGCTCCCATGAACTCATACTGCCTCTGGGGAACGAGACCGATTGTCTCCATTCCCTGGACTGTACAATGCCGCTGGTGAACGAGACCGATTGTCTCCGTTCCCGGCACTTCACCCTGCCGCTGAGCAGATTCAAATAGAGGCCTGTAGTCCTGTTCAAGCTCCCACTGCAGGGTAGCCAGAAGAGTCAGGTCTGACTGCAGTTCCGCTATCCCTGCAAGGTCCAAGCTGTCTTCCCACTCATATTGGATGTACCAGAAGCGGGATCTGTCGAGGCCTCTTAACACCAACCCACCTTTAATCATCTCCCCAAAAGACCAGGGCCATCGTAGTCCTCTCCCTCGATGCACTTAGCCTTGACCAGCCACAGGTAGAGGGAGGATGCATGCCACCGCAGAACCCGGTAGGATACATCCAACCACACCAGCTTCTCCAGTTCTATCACCCATTTCTCTAATGGCTGGTCCACCAGGTATGGCATCCGCAGCTCTAGTTGCTCCCATTGGCGCTGGTCGGTGCCCGAGAGTTCCTCGCACCGGAAAAGTCACGTTTCGTCGCAGTCTTTCTTCTAGAGATCGGTTAGGAGGGCCACCCTCCATTCTGGTATGCTCCTGTCCGGGATGCAGTCATCACTATTGCACAGAACATCCTGTAGTCGCTGCTGGAGCTTTTCGTCAAAGTGGGATACGGTCCGACGGTACGTGCCTGAGAAACAATCATCTAAAGTCTGGGCTCGAGCTCTGTATATGCCCGAAATTAGTTCCACATTGTTGCTTGGTTTAGTCTGGCGAATTCAAACTTCGCGCCTAAACCAAGGAACAGCCAATCCGGGAAAAGGGCGCAAACCAAATCGCACCAATCAGCGCTCAGGGAGGAGAAGGGTTTCCTCGCCCAATCAGGAGAAAGGGTGCAAAACCCCTTGCACCAATCAGCGCTTGGGGAGGAGAAGGGTTTTGTCTCCCAATCAGGAGAAAGGGTGCGAAAAAACCCGCTTGAATGGGCGCTCCTTCTCTTATTGGTCGCCTGCACCCAGCAGCGACCAATCAGAGCTCACTCTTGTCGACCCATCAGGAAAATGTTGCGAACCCAGTTTGAATGGGAGCTCTTTCTCCTGATTGGTCGGCGCGGACTTCCACGCGGCCAGCGAGGCTCTGCGACTGCGAAGCCGACTCACAGCTCCAGCGTCTCCGCTGGGTCTCGCGCCTCTCTCCAGTTGCTGCCTCCACTTAGGCAGCACCGGGGAGAGCGCTCCTTGGCCTGGCCAGTGATTTATAGCTCCGTTATAAGCAGGTAGGGCTATCCGAACTGTCAATACCCCAACAGTGTCCCCACAAACCTCAGGGACCCATTTGTGGAGTCCCGGTGTGAAGACTCTGCAAGGGAAGCGTATGCTTTCGGGATACGAATGCACCCCCTGGATGGCGTTTGCCTATGGGAAATGGCGGCCACCCAGATGAGCACTCAATAATTACTTCCCTTGCGGTTTCACACTTATGTTGCAGGTGTGAACGTTCTGATTGATTGGTGCGAACATTCTAATGGGGTACCGGGGTGGTCCACGTTCGGAAGGCGAACAGTCTCCTTTCGCAAGAGCGCTCCCGAACGGTCATCAGGGCAAAATACACGGAATGCATACAAATACATAGGGAAACAAAGGGATCACACAATACATGGGAAAAACCACACAAATAAGCAGTGGGTATGGCGGCAGTCAACCCTCAACCGTGTGTCAACCCTCAACCGTGTGTCTGTACTCCATCCCATGTTGGTGGGTCCTACACTAAGTTTAATGTGGGGAGACAAATTAAATATGCAATATCATGTTTTATTTTATACAGGCATTTTCCCAGGGACCTATTCCAAATTGATCCTCATTCTGCCATTCTGTTAAATAAGTATTGCACTTTTTGTTTGTATATATACCGGCTTTTAGGTAAATGGTGAATGCACATTGTACATGTTGAGCACCCATTTTTAAGTTCTGGTTTATACACTGTTGGAGAAACACCTACCTACCTTTATATACCTTAGAGTGCATTGAGATTATTAGAAACACCTATACACTGTGTATTTGTATAGGAATCCCCATATTTGTTTGCTGAGAGGTGATTTTAAGTAGCCTTGTAAAATTGAAAACATAATTTTTGTGTGTGTGCTGTTTCTTAATTTATAATTGTACACATTTTGGCCTTTATCTCTACTGGAGGAGCCAAACCGTGGAAGACCCAAGGTTAGTGTTGACACATAAGGATCAAGGTGTCTTGGCACCATAACCACTGCACTGTAGTGGATTTGGTTCTTATAGGACCCCTTTTTTCTGAGATGCATTTATAAACATTGGTTTATACGTCCTATTCCTCTTAATTTGTAGGACTTTAATTGTGAAGTCTGATGATAGTGTCTCAGCCAGAATCAACACAGCGGTATCTTGAGGGATTTAAGGCCCCAGCACAGTATGTCCAGACTACTCATTGACAAACCAGAGAAGCAATGACCCAACCATCCTGGAACTGACTAATAATATCATCCAGCTAACTCTGTGACAATGAACAAGAACAGAAATCGGATGGCAGAACAGATCTTGGATCTCACCCTGGAGATCATCTACCTGCTGACTGGAGAGGTGAGGGATTCTGGGTAATGTCATTATGGAGATCATCTACCTGCTGACTGGAGGGGTGAGGGATTCTGGGTAATGTCATTATGGAGATCATCTACCTGCTGACTGGTGGGGTGAGGGATTCTGGGTAATGTCATTATGGAGATCATCTGGAACTACGTAGAAGCTAAGAGAGTGGATTGTGTATTTACAGTGTCAATTAGTTGGATAAGGCAGTAGTAAGGAATATAGCTTTTTTTTTTTTTTTTGTAGTTAATACAAATGTAGGATTAACACCCCCATTGTCCATGTTCACTAAAACCTGTCTGCTCCACATTACTTCATTTCCCAGCTCAGTGCGCCTTACCCCAGGTAATCTGTCTTGTCTCTTTATAGATGTATGGCACCATGCCCCACCCAATGGTCAATATGTTAATACATGTTTGCCTCTGTCCAATCCTGCAGGGCTGGGATCCACTAGGTGTTGAGGTCACTGTCACATTGCTTGAAGGGAAACTCCAGTGCCAGGAAAACAATCCGTTTTCCTGGCACTGGCGGTACCCTCTCCCTCCCACCCCCCAATCCCCGGTTACTGAAGGGGTGAAAACCCCTTCAGTCACTTACCTGAGGCAGCGACCATGTCCCTCGTCGCTGTCTCCTCCTCCGCGCCGCTCCTCCCTCTGATTCCGTCAGCCGGTGGGCGAGACTGATCCCACCCACCGGCCGAGGAGACCTCCCCAAAGATTTTCAATGCTTTCCTATGGGGAAATGAGCGACGCTGGAGGTCCTCACACGGCGTGAGGACGTCCAGCGACGCTCTAGCAAGGAAAATCCTTGCTACAAATCAGGAAGTGACCTCTAGTGACTGTCTAGTAGACAGCCACTAGAGGTGGAGTTAACCCTGCAAGGTAATTATTGCAGTTTATAAAAAAAACTGCAATAATTACACTTGCAGGGCTAGGAGTAGTGGGAGTTGGCACATGAGCAGAAGTGGTCTGGGTGCCTGGAGTGTCCCTTTAAGGCAGTAATAAAGTAATGAGCAATGCTGATTTAGTCTATGTGCTCTACATGTCCCTTTTCATCTTCTTTCAATATTTAGGATTATATGGTTGTGAAGAAGCCTGGTGATCATGTCTCACTCAGGAGCAGCAGTCCTTGTACTTCAAAGAGATCCTACAAGACCCGGAGTCCCAGCACGGTGCTTCCACCTCGTTCTCTAATCCGTGAGAGAGACAATGATCAAAAGATCCTGGAACTGACCAATCAGATCATTGTGCTGCTGACTGGAGAGGTGAGGCTGCTGGTAATGGGGCATTACACAGTAAAACCAATGGATGTGTCTGGATAGTGACCATATCATTGTATGTATCAGATTCCTATGAGGTGCAACAATTTCACTTTCTATTTCTCCATGCAGGAGTTAGAGTATATGGAAGAACGCAAGGATCTCTACAAGGACGGGATGATTGAGAACCAGCAGCCCCTCAGCTCACTGGGTAAGAGGAATTTTAATTATAGTAATGGTTGTTTTCCCAACTGGTGATATCAGAAACATTATTGCAACCTTGGCTATGTTTCAACCACGACTCCGGCTTTCCCAAGCTATCCTTTAAGCAGGGCACAGGGTAACTGAATGTATAATTTATATATATATATTTGAGGGACCGCTTGGCACCCCGACTGGGTACCTCTGCCAATCGATGCTTCCTAGCTGTCGCTGAGTACCATAAGCACCTCACCGGACACCATAAGCACCGTAACCCCTTAGCCACCGCAGCTTGGCTAGGGTCTTGCCGTCCCTTTCCACCCTGGACAAAACTCCTGGATCCAGCTCACAGTGGGCCTCTCCTCCAAGAGAGTATAGCAGGTATGGCAGTGTAGCTCTTACAAGAGTTTGTGATTATAGCAATCCAAAGAACACTCCCAGGAGCAGGGATTGTAGCAGGTATAACGGTTCCCCCACCACGAGACGACGCTCTGTGTTGAGGGTAAGCAGGAAGTCGTTTAATGGTGGCCACAACTGGCCATTTATGCTTGTCCCCATGCAAGGGGCACTCCCCCCTGGACCTGAGAATAAACCACAGCAGAAACAAATACACAATTACACTGCCTCTCAGATCACTCCCACACATAACTTGGTTAATCCCTCCTCTGTACGTGGGAGATAATTGAGTCAAGTACTGTATTAACTCAATTATCTCCAGGCACAAAAACACCCATTTTCGGAAAAAAAAAACACAAGTACATTTAAAACATACAAAAGTTACATCCCCTGATAGCCCCGATCTGGGTAAACAATATATCCAAAAATCACCCAGATCGGTTCAGGAATTTCCTGGAAGTCATAGTTTTGGCCAACCGCATGCATGGTCCCATGCCCAAAACAGTTCCATAGACTGAGGTTATTTATGGGGATTAATTAATATTAATTTTCATTAATTAAAAATAATATATTTTTAAAAATTGTTAAAATTTATCATCTTTATTAAAATATCAGAGATTGCTATTTAATTGGCATAAATTCCCAATTATTAATTTAAAAGCGAAGAGTTCCTACTATTTAACTCTTCGATCTAGAGCACTTTGTTCAAATTTAATATTTCATACATTAATATCACAACTTTTTATAAAAAATTATATTTATTTTTGTCAATAAGTGTAATTATACATGGTAATTAGTGCATAGGTTTCAGTAATATTGAACAAGATATGACATAGTTCATTGTCACAATCTCAGTAAAGCAATTTTAAGCTCTTGATTGATAGGATTGTTAGTTCATGACAACTTCAATCAATCGGGTTAGTATATGGAATATGTGCTTCATACACTATTGGTTGAGACAATCGACAGAATGTTACTGTTTGTTAAATTATAAGGAACCATATGAGTTTATCAGCATATGGATTATTATAATTTAAAGACAGGATCTTAAAATACAATGTTAGCTTTTTACTTCTTAGTAGCATTTACAAACACGTTGATTGTTTGCTCATTGTAAACAACATTCATTAGCTGGACAGAGCTCGTTCTTTATTCAGATGATCTATACACAGAGTTCTACGACAATGTTTTACCAGCAAGCACAGAATTTTAACCAGCTCAGTGCTGTTTCACAGTAATGAATTATGATTAATTCATCCAGTAACTAAATTCTTCGGGGTTTAGTTAAAACAGTTCTGATCTGATAAATATTTCCTAGATTGTTAAGATTAATATTTATCTGGGTAACTGTTGATATTGTAATTTTTATTTCATGATTTTGATTAATATTCCATTCTGCAGTTTGAGATATCAATCTTTATCATGAGCTATCAGCTTTTACCCTGAAAATATTAGCTTTTAGTTACGTAATTTTATAGTTGGTATAATTGGCTTATATTTACCGATAGATGTTCTGGATGTTATTTTTAAGATTGTTTCAAGATGTCTTCTTCTCCGTCTCTTGTCTTGTGTCCTATCTCCTTTCTCCTTCTGTGTGTCTCTGTCTCTCCGTTTATGTGTCCTTTTATTAGGTCTTTTCCTTCGGTCTCTGTGTCTCTCTATCCCTATGTCCTGGGGTTATATGTCATCCCTTATCTGTTAACCTTCTGACCTGGCCCAATTACATTTTGGGGCAAGTCATTATGTTAGTGGCTGTTGACGTCATTTTGATATATATTTCTATAGGTCTTAAACAGCAGGTGGAGCTGTTGGCTTACGTCAGGAATGTTATATAGGGTTAATTCTTGTTCAGAACAATTTAGGAATGTTTAATTTTTAAGATGCTTTTAGTCAGTAATTCTTCTTTCTCTGTGGACTTTGGTCGTTAAACCAATGTGTCCTTGTTCACCTAAGTGTTATGGCAATTACATTATATTTAAGTTGTCTAACTTTATTTATCTCTTTGCTAATTATATTGTTTATATGTATATAGTTTCTATATTTGTATAGATTGCTAACTTAGGATATATCACACAATATTTTTATATATAATTAAACTTAATTTATATACATCATAGCGATATATGTGTGTTTGCTGAACACGTACTTTTAATTAACACATACTTGTCTTATCCTTTATTGACACCGATGTATTTACTCACTGTCTGGCTCTTTTAGCTGACAGGGTCACCCTTTGAGAAAAACATCTTGTTTTTTCATTTTAGCACCTCATGGCATATTAGCTAAATTGCGTTTTTGCTATTATGCCTGTATTATTTCTATCACATAATATATACATATTTCCTTCCTACACAATATCTCTGACAGCATATAACTTTCCCAGGGGTTCATATAGCTCATGAACCTCTGAGTAAGTTACTCTGGGTATCTCCTACAGTTATTCAGAGCTGTGGAGTCTGTACACAAAACCTTTGACACTGACTCCTTATAATATAAGCAGTCCGAGTTGGTGGTACCATTAGCAGTCAAAGGTTTTGTGTACAGACTCCATAGCTCTGGTTATGATAAACAACAAAAATCAACATAGCAGATATCATCTAATTAATAAAAAATATTGTTTGTATATTCCGTTTTAACAGATTTGTCCAGGACCAAAAGATCATCAGCATTTCAAACATTTGCAATGTTTTGTAAACCAAATAGAGGCAATGGTGTGTTAAATTTTTCTGTCTCAAGTGAAGAAGGTAATTTTAACGAATTTTATAAAGCCACAGAATGTCCATCTACTCACATTAAAGAGGAGCCAGCCTTGTATGAAGAAGGAAATCTCACAGACATTTATAAACCCATAGAACATACCCAAATAGAATATCCATCTATTCGTATTAAGGAGGAACCAGATTCATGGGAAGAAGAAAATGTCGCAGACATTTATACAGTTGCCGAACATTCACAGACAGAATATCCATCTCTTCATATTAAGGAGGAACCAGATTCCTGGGAAGAAGGAGATTTCAGAGATATTTATACACCCACCAAACATACACAGACATCTACTCATATTAAGGAAGAACCTACACCATGGGAAGAAGAACATTTCGCAATCATCTATGCACCTGAAGAAAATCCACAAACAGAATATGCTCATATTACTGAGGAAGCAGCCTCATGCGAAGTAGGAAATCTGACAGACATTTATACATCCACAGAACTTTCTAAATGTGCAATTTCATTTACTTGTAAGCAAACTCCTGAAAAGCATCTCCAAATTCACAGAGGAGTTAAACCATATTCATGCTCGGACTGTGGGAATTTTTTTCGCTACCAATCTGAGCTTGTAAAACATCAAAGAATTCATACAGGAGAGAAGCCCTATTCATGTCCTGAATGTGGGAAATGCTTTAGTCGCAAAGATGTTCTTGTAAAACATAGAAGAATTCATACAGGAGAGAAACCATATGCATGCTCCCAATGTGGAAAATGTTTTGGTCAGAAAGTTGTTCTTGTAAAACATCAAAGAGTTCATGCAGAAAAGAATAATTTCTACTGTTCTGAGGATGGGAAGCGTTACACACAAAAGTCATATCATGCATTCCATACTACAGTTCCCACTGGGGTTAAACCCTATTCCTGCTCTGACTGCGGGAAAAGTTTTAGGAGAAAAGACGTCCTTGTGAAACATCAGAGAACTCACACAGGAGAGAAACCGTATTCTTGCTCTGAATGTGGGAAATGTTTCAGTCAGAAAGTCGTTCTTGTAAAACATCAAAGGGTTCACGAAGAAAAGAAAATGTTCCCTTGTTCTGAAACTGGGAAGCGTAATACACAAAAGACAGATCATGCATTTAATGCTTCTGTTTCCAATGGAGAGAAACCATATTCTTGCTCTGAATGTGGAAAATGTTTTAAGCGGAAAGACGTCCTTGTGAAACATAAGAGAGTTCACACAGGAGAGAGACCATATTCTTGTGCTGAATGTGGGAAATGTTTTAGTCAGAAAATTGTTCTTGTAAAACATCAAAGAGTTCATATGGCAAAGAATATATTTTCTTGTTCTGAATGTGGGACATGTTTTACACAAAAGTCAAATCTGGTTTCACACATGAAAATCCATTCTTAATGGAAACCATATTAATTCCGTGTTATTTTCTAGACAAAAAAAAAGTCTGATCAGTTGTCTGTAGACACATAGAAATAAATTAGTCTTCTTTAAATGAACATGTTGTCAATAGATCACAGGATGGCGTCTCTCTGTTGAAGATATGTGTGGTGACAGCAAAGTTTGTTGACCACATGGTGTATAATGCCTATATGAACTCAATAAAGTGTGATAACCCTGTCCAAACAAAGTGTTCTGTTGCCATATTAGCCAGGTGTTGTAACATTAACACTGCTGCTTTCTATATGCTACTGTCCATGGTTTAATATCAGGAGGTATATTCCATGGGAAGTATTGAGTTAGCTGGCCCTAGCTTTGCTTTCCAAATGGTTCAATAGTGTAAGAAAAACTTTGCAATTGATTTAGTTACAGATCTCACCGTTACGTCTTTGGAAATTGTATGAGTTAAATCATTTGGAAAGTTTTCTAACAGTATTCAATCTTTTGAAAAGGTTAATAAATCAAGGCAACTGTTACTACCATTTTCTTTGGATGCTACATATGGCGTTGACCCCCTTTGGTAATTTTCTCAAAGTGTTCTGGTTTGAATATTGTGTTGCGGTTTTGTAGCTGCATTGATTTGATAATATAATCATCTCAGAGAAGCCTAACTAGATCCAAAATGGATAAAGCGTTTGTGCATGTAAAAATACAACAGAGGGAGCCAGACACCAGTGTTAGTGTAGCATCAACTTAATTACCATTCAGTATAAGGATCCCACTTTGATCTACGTGGACGAAGATTTTCTAAAATATGGTAAGAGAGAAGAAAACTAATCATAGTGTAGTAAGTACATTTATTACAGAAGAACTAAGAATAACAAACTCACAGGAATACAAGGAGTTGTGCAAATAAAGAAATGCCCCTTGGGCTTAATCCCACCACTCTTCCTGGAGGGTAACCATCTCTTTAACATCCAGAATCCAAAGTTTCAGTATATGTGATTGGTCGTTCTCCAACAAATGAGTAGCCTTGTAAATAGCTCAACGTGTTTTGTCCCATCAATCTTCACACTTTCTCAGGAGCTGTGTCTTCTGCTTCAGCATTTAAATACCCTGTGTCTTCGCTCCCTTGTGGTCCCGCATTTAGGCATCTTGGCACTGACTCCCAATACGTCATACGTCTTTACACCTGGGGTAGCTGGACGTGCATACTCTACCCAGCATGAAGCGCAAAAATCTTTTATTGAGACTTTCGATCTCGCTTCTTTAACCCAAATATATTAAACCTTTTTTAAAACCAAGTATAACAAATATAAGTTAATATAAAATTCACCATATTCATTGTAGATCAATGTAAAACTATTTTATTCAAACAACCTTGATATATCTTGATAATCAGATCTGAAAATACATAAAATAATGTTAAAAATAGGTGGATTATAAATACATGAATCACAAATAACTGTTTGTTAAAATCTCTGTGTTTATATGTATATTTAAAACCAAATAATTAAAATCTCGATCCATGAATGCTAATATGTCCAAATTAAGGCCTAACAATACTGATGTTTTTTTTTTTTTAATTAATTCATTACCTTTCTTAGCTAGGACTTTTTCCAGTATCTCCTCCTTTCTAGTGTGTAATTACTCCGTTCGAATGCAGACACAATATTAAAATGGTTTAATTACTGCAGTGTGTAGGTACGTTTAGTTTCACCTTCTTCCTATTTTTGCCATTGAAATGTTCCATGAATCTATCATGACGTTATACTGAATGCCGAACGTGCGTTGTAATAAGTAAACAACAATTTTGCTATGACCGTTAATGAAAATATTAATTTAAAAAGTTTCTCCTGTGATAAAACTCTTTAAAACTAGTTGTTTTTTTGGCTTGGATTTACGGGTTATACAATTTCCACATTTGTAAAAACCTTTTGGTTTCTCTTTTAAGAAGTTTTTATCCTCCATAAAATTATCTGATTTAAAATTGGATAATGCACTTGGTGCTAAGATCATTTTAACATTTTCAGTTTTGTTATAAATTATTCTAAGCTTTGCAGGTAAAATCCAATTTTAAATCTTATTATGCTTTAAAATAATTCAGTGTAGCAGTTCTTCCCTTTCAAAATTATCGACCTGGTTTTGTGTTTTAATCAAAAGATCTTCAGGGTAATGCCAACGTAAACTCTTTATTTTCAGTACAGTCCCTAAAAACCCTAATCTATTGGACCTTTAACCAATATGGATGATGGCTGCTGGAGTATTCAATAAAAATCATTCCCATCCAAGGGAATAAAAAATAAAATATTCCCATCCAAGGGAAAAGACAGAATCAGGTGCAAAGAAAACAGGATAATTAAATGCCAAAGCACAAGGTAGAAGTCCGTTCCTGAGGAAGTTCGAGGATTGAATAGACAAAACTCGTTGAGCTATTTACCAAGTCCTCGTATGCAGAGAAGGACTGGCCACATACATTGGAACTTTGGAGTCTGGATGTTATAGAGAGTCCAAGTAGCATTGCTTTATTTGCACAATCATTCCTGTGAGTACATTTTTATTCTCATTTCTTCTGTAATAAACGTAAATACTACACTACAATTAGTTGTCTTCTCTCTTCCCATATATGATAAGATATTTTGTCCAAGTGAATCTATATTAAAGTGGGATCCTTATACTGGTTGGTAGTTGACTTGATGCTACACTAATACTGGTGTTCAGGGCCGGCGCTACCTGTTAGGCGGACTAGGCAGCCACCTAGGGCGCCCCCTGGGAAGGGGCGCCCCCAGGAGCGCCGGCCCCCCTAATGCTGCAGCCGCCCGAGCGCTCTGCAGAGAGCCTCAGGCAGCTGCAGCTCTGCCCGGGCTGGTGCGTCCATGAGGGCGCACCGCCCGGGCGCAGCATGAGGAGAGGGGCTGACAGGAGGAAAGCGCTCAGCGCTCCCTCCTGTCACTCCCTCACTGTAGCGTGACCGAGCGCTGTATGGTCCGCCGGTACAGGGAGCATCTGTCTCCTGTACCCGGCCGGACTAACAGGAAGTGCACACTGAGTGTGCACTTCCTTTTAGTCCGGCCGGGTACAGGAAACAAAAGCTCCCTGTACCGGCGGACCATACAGAGCTCGGCCACGCTACAACAGAGGTAGGGGAGGGGGGAGGGGGTAAATGGAAAGGAGGGGTAATACATTGACAGGGAGGGTGGGGGATAAATGGAAAGGGAGGGGGCAATAAATGGAAAGGGGGGGGTAATAAATTGACAGGGAGGGTGGGGGGATAAATGGAAAGGGAGGGGGGAGGGATAAATGGAAAGGGGGGTAAATGGAAAGGGAGGGGGGGCAATAAATGGAATGGGGGGGTAATAAATTGACAGGGGGGATAAATGGAAAGGGAGGGTAATAAATTGACAGGGAGACTGGGGGGATAAATGGAAAGGGAGGGGGGGGGGCAATAACAGCCTCCAGAGATCCTGTTCTACACCAGACCAGTGGAGCCAGACTGCAGCTACAGCCCATCATCATCCTCATCTGGTTGAAAGTAGGCAATCTGGTATATTATTCGTGGCACTAATCTCTAATTTACCTCACATTAAAGAAACACTATAGTCCCCTGAACCACTGCAGCTTAATGTAGTGGTTCTGGTGTCTATAGCCTGCCCCTGCAGGTCTTTTAATGTAAGCACGGCGGCACTGCAGCACTTGCGTTAGTTAACATGGCAGATCATATGGGTGGGGCATTGTGATGTCATATGAGGGGGGGGGGGGCGGCAAACTTTACTTTTGCCTAGGCGGCAAAAATCCTTGCACCGGCCCTGCTGGTGTTGGGTGATCTCTGTTGCGTTTTTACCTGCACACCTGTCTTATTCGTACTGGAGGCTTAGGGATAATTCTTTTGAATGACTGCATTCATTAAGTTCACTTTGGCTCCCATGTAGCCTGTATGTGTTTTATCTAGATCCAAAATGGGGTATCATTCTATTATTAAAAACTTGGATTTCGACTGACACCTTACCCATCTGCTAGTGCCACCCCTTGCCAATCTGTATTTTCTTTTATTCCAATAACACATGTAATGGCATTGGTTTGTTTGAGTGCTAATAATTATCTGCTGCCCTTTGTGTATATTTAGATCTAGATCTGTGCAGACATAAGTCCTTGTTTTTTTGATAAACAAATTTGTGTTTTACTTGAAATGGTAGTTTCAACTCTACTATATTCCCCGATAAATTCAGATTAGCAAAGTTCATTTCTACCCTTGGTGCTGCCCAGAAAGCAACTCCAAACTCATTTGTACTGGTGGTCCCCCAAATGGTACAATAGTGATCCTGTTGTAAAGAATGACCCACGCCTGACCAGTATTGCCTATAATAATCCAAAATGGCTCAGCACACACAGAGAATACCAGTGACTGTATGCACACTATATGGCTATATTGTGTAAAGTCCACAATTTTGTACAGAGTACCCCAATATATTGGCTCCAAGCGTGCATTGTTAAAGTGTAACGTAATATTGAGGTACACAGAGAACGTGTTATTTAATAGTGAAATTCTGACATTCTTTTAAAGCATTTTATTCATACTCTTTCAAGACTATTTTACAAATGCTGATCCTGTGTACAAATAATATAAATTTAATCAAACTGCATGTTTATATTGTTTTTTTCACGGTTAATTGTTTCTTCCTAAAATCTGTGTTAATGGCTTGCACTTACAATGCAAACAAACGATATACTCACAAGCCGCACTTAATTTGGGGGATTGTACAAACCGAGCTGCAGTTTAAAATAACAGCTAACTAATCTTAATGAAATTACCCGTGGCTGGATGGAAATATTCTCTATCACCGAAATTAACCAAAGGGGACGGTTGATTAAATAATATAAATCAATAATTTTTTTTTTTGTTTTATTTCCTTTTTTTTCCTTCTTCTTATTTTCAATTTAGTTATTGCAATGTCAAAATAATCTCTAAATTCAGTAGGAAATTATGTAAAATAACGCATCACATTTGACATTTATTTTTGTACTAGTTTATTTTTATTGTGATTTTTTTTTATATTTTTAAGTTAGGTTTGATATTTTTTCTCCATTTTGAATTGTATTATTCTTAATAAAATTTACTTCCTCAATGAAATGTGGATTAGTATTCCTACTGTTACAAAACACATGCTGGAAGTACAAGGAGTCTAAAGTTTTGAATTATTGCTTGCCTCACCATTTAATTGGTAACCGCTATGGTTCTCCTATTTATCATCACTATAAGGTCTTAGAACATAGAATTTAGCAGGGCTGACTGTGCAGATATCTTTAGTTATAATATTATATAGTTGGTAAGAGTTCCTGTTAGTTTGGACTAAATTTTAAGGTTAAGCATGACGTTTAAAAGGCCCTAACTTGGCGTCACACTAACCTAGGACAAGATGGCGACTTAAAGTTGAAATATCACATTTACTAACTCGTGGTAAGAGGTAATTGTATGAGAATCAATATTTCCATATCTTGTCACTTTGCGAAATCTATGAAAGACAAAATACACCGTTTTTCTTTCTTGAAACCCGTAATATTTGCTTATGCTCATAACAAAGTTTAGTTATTTATTTTATTTGTATTCATATCAATGTCTAGCTAGGGTTGCCTGGCCAATAAGTGTTAGGTTTATATTGTATTGTTCAACACAAGGAAGAGATGGCTGAGCATTGTAAGTGTTGGGGCTATGTCCGTACTGGAGCACAGGTATAGATAGTGCATTTGAAAGGTTGAGATGGATATTTGTGTTACATGACTTAGTGGAGATTGTAACAGATCATCTGGCACCCCGACTGGGTACCTCCGTTGAAGGATGCTCCTAGCGCTTACAGAGGGCTCGAAGCACTCCAGCCGACACCATAACCACCGTAGACTCCTTCCGAGAGCAAGACAGGAACAAGCTCTTAAAAGAGCTTAATAGTGATTATCCAAGGGAGCATGCAGAGCATAGCAATTCCCCTAATAAGAGACAGGACTCTAGATTGAGGGTGAAGAAGAACTATCTAAAACTTTTTCCTTGGGACTAGCCCATATGGTCATTACATTAACATTGCTGTGAAAACTCAATAAAATTACAAACAGTCTAATCATAGCAGGCAACATACAGTGACTTATTAGAACACAATTGCATATGGGGGAGACCATAATTAACAGAAAATATCTCACATGCCTGCAGAATTAGCAGTATGCAAATATACCCAAATATGCAAATGAACCAGTCTTGCTATTCAGGTAGTGCATATTGCTGTTGCTACCAACAGAGGGCACTAGACAAGCTCCATAGCCAAATCCACCTAGTTGGTAGCTAACCTCAGCAGTACAGGAGAGCAGGCAATACATCCCAGGGGCCATAGTCACATGGCTGGAGGCTGGCAAACAGTCTTCTCCAATGCCCAGTGGCGAGGCTGGTTCCGCCACAGAGATCTATTAAAAAACAAGGGAATAAAGTAACTGAAAGAGGGAAGTAGGGTAGAGAAAATATATATATATATATATATATATATATATAATGAGCCGTATGACTGTAGAACGGCCATTTTGTCTGACTGGCTTTTTTTAGCTTAACCAAGATTACTGGGATCAGTTATGTAAATAAGCTATGTCTTGGTGGTATGAATAGGCGATAGGAGTTAAAGGGCTAGATTAGACCTCAAAAACAACAATGAAAACCGGTTATCAAAGGCTCTAAAGAAGGTGAGCAATACTATATTTTATTCACATTGACATTTATAGTATCTGAAATACTACGCTCAGATTGGATTACCTGTGTCTTTTTTTCTACCCAACACGGAGGAAAATACATACGTATATCGGGAGAGAAGGGTCGTGTGGTCTACCCAAAAAGACACAGACACTAGGAAGTTTAGAGCCTTATATCTGCAAAAGGCTCTAAAAAGTGTGAGTGGATTCGATTTTATATCCGGCAAATTCACTATTTAATTTAACCCACTTTAATATACTGCACAATTATTTGTATATTTTCTCTCTTTTTTCTTTTCATATATACAAGTGTGAAAAAGAGGGTAAGTGCAATTAAAGCACTTTTCACTTTTATATTTCTAACTATACCTAGCGCTACACTCATAGAAAACTTAGGTTTTCATTGTTGTTTTTGGTGATCTTTTATGTGTGGTGGGTTCATAGGAGTGCCCACTGAGTGTTTTAGCGGCTATTTTGATATAAATATACACGAATATATAAGCGCCACCTATTCCACACCTTTGTGTATTTTTAACTAGATTAGACATCAGTTCATAACCTTAAAGTAACACTCTTATGGTAGAAATAAATATATTTATTGTTGGAGGGGTCCTTTTTAGTTAAAATACAGGCCAACACTTTACATTTTGAAACACAGGAAAGCACCATCCTTCCTGCCAGTGTTTAACTGTTTTTGAATTATAAAGTTTTGTTTAGGTTATCTTATCCTGTGAGTCATGGTCTCTTGCCTGATATTTTCATGTTAAGGATTTGACTGTGAGCCTGAGGATTGATTTAAACACTGCCCAAAACACTTCAGAGGACAGATGGCAGCCCAGGAAAGTTGCATTTCAATGAGTGAGTACCTGATCGGGTGCTGCAATTTAATTGCTGGTTGTTACTATATATTAGGGATGTGCATGGGTAAAATATTTGATTCGGTTCGACACTTTGGTAATTTGGCACTTTTGCAATTCCCTAACCCTACTAGGTTAGGGGTAGGGTTAGGGTTAGTTTCCTGTCATCATTCCCTTACTTTCCCTCCCTCTCCTGTTTTGCCACTTTTCAGAAATCAAAAGCACTTCGGGAAGCATCCGAAATTCGTCCGAATTAACATTCGGACCGAAACGAATTGAACATGTCTACAATATATTCCTTCTTCTCTGATGCAATGTAACAGAAGCTAATTATTATTGCTATTGGCATTTATATAGCACCAACAAATTTACAATATTATTAAGAGGACTTTAACAACAAATGAGATGACATATTACAGATTTTGACTGGACAATAAGCTGATAAGAACCTGCTTAATCTAGAGGAGGACAGGAATGAAAACACAATAGGAATGACATTGTGAGGACTACGAACCAAGTGACAGGGTGGATCGGTAGCAGAATTGGAAGCTGAGAGCGATGACCGTTACAGTAAAGACAGTTTTAAAGTGTTAAACATTAAAAACGTGACTACTGTAAATGGGAAGCTTATTCTTGAAAAAATGTAGTTAAACGTCAGCTTAAAAATTAACCTATTGCCGACCATCAATGAGAGAACATTTTGACCTCGCTAACAGAAATACATGTTGGTTGCTGAATAAGCAATATCATGTTTAGCTTTTTGCTGTAACTTCTGTCCATAAATATGTGCAGCTGTCTCAAATTAAATTGTGGTCGTCTTGAACTTACATACTGTGTTGCCTACTGATTCAGTGAAAGATAACCAGCCATGCATCCGTATCTAAAGGGGGAGTGCACGGATGGGCATAAATTTCTAGTATCTGCTACAGGAAGAAAAGTTAACCCCCAACAATCTGGTGACAGCGGTGGAATATCCACAGAGCGGTGAGTAGACAAGTGTTTTTATTTATTTCTGCTTACCCCTTTCAGGAGATCCCTTAAGTAATTGTGGAGTCGGTTAGATCCAGGGTTTAAGACCTAGGGGAAACCATTAGTTATTGAAAGGTTTGAGTTCTTTACAATTGTAAAAAAAAAAAAAATCTGTACACCCACTGGAGGATATTATGTATTATTAATGATGAGTTTTCTTTTCATATTTTGTAGAAGTATAAGTTTTGTTATTATGGTGTAACCACAGCTGGTTCCCTTATTTACCACTATAACGTCTTGAAGCATAGAACTTAGCAAGGCTAACCATACAGATACCTTTTTTTAATACAGATATAATTTTATATATTTAGTAAGAGATCTTCTATTTAACATATATAAATAATTGAGAATACAATATGAAATAAGGATTGTAACGGATCGCCTGGCACCCCGACTGGGTACCTCCGTTAATGGATGCTCCTAGCGCTTCCTGAGGACTCCAAGCACTCTGGCAGACACCACAATCACCGAATCCGAGAAACCTTCAAATTCTCCCAAGCATATGAATGCTGTAGACCATTGAATAGGAACCATACGAATAGGCTTGTACTCCTAGCAGTCAACTGGAACAGCATTCAATAAATCCTTCCCCCCAATAATGAGACGACACATCACTTTGAGGGTAAAACAGGAACTCTGGACTGGCTCATCCAGCCTGGCTTTTATTTCCAACTCACACATACAGGCCACACCCAGGGGGAGGCATAAAAGAACCAATGACATAGATGTTACCTCCCACACATCCCCTCCCCTTAGTGTGACACATAATCCCATTATGCATACAGTGTAAAATATACTTTTACACAACTTTCATAACTTTAAAACCATACATCACATTCACATAAAAATACATATCCACAATCAATCCATTCAGGGGAACAACATATTAAAAAATGTTACTAAAAGTATCTTTTGTTCCTTTCTGGCTGGCAGAAAAACATCCCCACAATGCACCCTGGTTTCCTCCCTTCTGCCCTGGAGTTAATTGGAGAAGTAATCCAATTACCCAGGACTAAAGGCAGACTCCATTAACCACATGGTTGCAAAACGACATAAAACACTTTAAAATACATAAAGTCACATTTACACATAACACACAGACATTTCACCTATCCCCAGATAGCTGGGATCTGCACGCACAAAACTACTGAATAGCGCGCAGATCCTACTCACACAGTATAATTGCCATGGAGCTAAAGTCTTTCCCATAGTCTTTCATTATATGAATAGGCTCCATGGTATGGCTATCTGGGGTATCACATTCCCATAAAGTCTGGTCCATAGTCCAAAGGCAAGAGGCGGGCAATCAGCCCCCTCCAAGGACACGTGGCGAGGTCGGTTTCGCCACACTTCTCCCCTTTACCCCCCAGACTAACAGGGTACTTGACCTCCTGCCGGTCAGTGCCCTTGTTAGTCCAGCAGCCCACCCACAAGACAGAAACAGCAGAGCAGCCCACCCACAATAAACAGTTACTACACCTGGGTGAGGGAGAATCTTGTCCAGGTTCAGGTGCCTCACCACGGCTGTGTGGGGGACTGGTAGGTTGCTGAGGGGGCAGAGACCAGCGGTACTCTGTCCTGTTGCCAGCACTACCACGGGAGTAGTCTGGTTGGAGCCTGGTTGCTGGAGACCGACTGTCTCCCCTTTAAATACACCGCTCTGCTGCTGGAGACCGACTGTCTCCCCTTGAGTTACACCGCTCTGCTGCTGGAGACCGACTGTCTCCCCTTGAGTTACACAGCTCTGCTGCTGGAGACCGACTGTCTCCCCTTTAAATACACCGCTCTGCTGCTGGAGACCGACTGTCTCCCCTTGAGTTACACAACTCTGCTGCTGGAGACCGACTGTCTCCCCTTTAGTTACACAGCTCTGCTGCTGGAGACAGACTGTCTCCCCTTTGGCTAAACAGCCCTGTTGTGGGGGGGCAGGACCGACCGTCCCTACCCCCTGTGCTGGAAGTGCAGAGACCACGGTCCCATCTGCACAGGTGTGGGGCTTACAGTCTCCCCCTGGTACATTAAGCTGCCGCTGGAGAGAGGTGGTAACCAGCTCCTCTCCCATTAGAACACTCTGCCGCTGGGGAATGGAGACTGGGCTCTCTATTCCCTGTACATTAATGATCCGCCGCTGGGGAGAGGTGGTAACAATCTCCTCTCCCATGCATACTTCCCGTCTCTGCGGATGGAGACCGACTGTCTCTCCTCCCAGCACAGAGTCCTGCTGTGGGGAAAGGGGGCTGGGCTCTCTATTCCCTGCTGGATACTCTGCCGCTGGGGAATGGAGACCGGGCTCCCAATTCCCAACAAATCACACTGCCGCTGGGGAGGGAGGACAGCTCCTTCAGCTCCCTGTAACTTGGGCGCAGAGACCACGGTCCCATCTGCGCTGGTGTGGGGCTTACGGTCTCCCCCTGGTACATTAAGCTGCCGCTGGGGAGAGGTGGTAACCAGCTCCTCTCCCATTAGAACACTCTGCCGCTAGGGATCTGGGCCGACAGCCCAGCATCCCTGTAGGGCCGGTAGAGAGACCGCAGTCCCATCTCCACCTGCCATCTGTGGGTCTTCCCAGGACCAATCCGTGAGGCCCCTCAACATTTGTGAGTAAGGGCCACCTGCTTCCCCACCTGGCAACTCTGGCTGCTGCTGGGGATCTGGGCCGGCTGCCCAGCATCCCGGTGGAGAGACCTTGGTCCCATCTCTACCTGCCTGTTGTGGTTCCTCACAGGACCAGTCTATGAGGACCCCCACTTCGGGTTCCTCCCGCCGCCTCAGGGAAAGACGGCTAACCTCCTCGGATGCAGCCTCTACTCGGCTGCTGTAACGCTCCTGCTGCTGAGCATACTTCCTCTCTTTCGCCAACCGGAATTCTCGGTCCAGCCTTGTGTTTCGCTCGGCCATGACCTGGTTCCAGATCACCCGGCGTGTCTCCATGGGTATATCATCCCCATACTCGGCCACTCGCTGCCTCACCTCGGCCAGCCAATCATCTCCAGAGCCAGAACCTTCCATACTAGTCTGCTCCCAGGGGCGCTGCACGAGTGCAAGCGTTGCCCTCAATTTGTAAATCCAAACAGTGTCTCTGAGCTGCTTTACCTCGCACTAGGACGCCATCCCACCGCTTGCCACCAATGTAACGGATCGCCTGGCACCCCGACTGGGTACCTCCGTTAATGGATGCTCCTAGCGCTTCCTGAGGACTCCAAGCACTCTGGCAGACACCACAATCACCGAATCCGAGAAACCTTCAAATTCTCCCAAGCATATGAATGCTGTAGACCATTGAATAGGAACCATACGAATAGGCTTGTACTCCTAGCAGTCAACTGGAACAGCATTCAATAAATCCTTCCCCCCAATAATGAGACGACACATCACTTTGAGGGTAAAACAGGAACTCTGGACTGGCTCATCCAGCCTGGCTTTTATTTCCAACTCACACATACAGGCCACACCCAGGGGGAGGCATAAAAGAACCAATGACATAGATGTTACCTCCCACACATCCCCTCCCCTTAGTGTGACACATAATCCCATTATGCATACAGTGTAAAATATACTTTTACACAACTTTCATAACTTTAAAACCATACATCACATTCACATAAAAATACATATCCACAATCAATCCATTCAGGGGAACAACATATTAAAAAATGGCATGAATCCGACCAGGGGTTCAAAAGTTACTAAAAGTATCTTTTGTTCCTTTCTGGCTGGCAGAAAAACATCTCCACAATGCACCCTGGTTTCCTCCCTTCTGCCCTGGAGTTAATTGGAGAAGTAATCCAATTACCCAGGACTAAAGGCAGACTCCATTAACCACATGGTTGCAAAACGACATAAAACACTTTAAAATACATAAAGTCACATTTACACATAACACACAGACATTTCACCTATCCCCAGATAGCTGGGATCTGCACGCACAAAACTACCGAATAGCGCGCAGATCCTACTCACACAGTATAATTGCCATGGAGCTAAAGTCTTTCCCATAGTCTTTCATTATATGAATAGGCTCCATGGTATGGCTATCTGGGGTATCACATTCCCATAAAGTCTGGTCCATAGTCCAAAGGCAAGAGGCGGGCAATCAGCCCCCTCCAAGGACACGTGGCGAGGTCGGTTTCGCCACAAGGATTGTCTTGGAAGCAATAAAGTTTTGTCTTTTAGATATTTTATTAAATAAAAATATAAATTTTGACATATAAAATCCATTACAATAATTTATAGCCGAGTTTATAAGATTAAACTAGATGCTTGCAAATATCATTTTAAATAGAATAACATACTCTCTTGAACATGTCAACATCTCTCAGTCATAATATGGAGCAACAGTGTCTCTGTCTCCAAATCTCTCCTCTGTCCCTTAACATTTAAAAGTACACCTATTTATACCTTAGGTGCCTTCATTTTAGGGTTACCGTAGTTCATATATGAAAAAGTAACACTTCTTTTACTTTATTCATTTTAGGACCTCCCTTAACTTGGCAAAAATACATGGCCATTACGTAAGGGTGCACACGTCATGGGAAATTCCCTGACTTATATAAAGACGTTTAGACTTTAAGATGCCACTTTGTCCTATTTAGGGTTACGGCAGTATATTATGTACTGAAAGAGTCGTAGCATAGCCTTGAAGCTTGTTTATGCATTATTGTTATTGTATTTCATCTTGGACAAAATGGCGTAAACCTATTATGCACTGAAAATAGGTAAAAGGTTATTGCTTAAAGAAACATGTATGAAAAACAATATGTTGCATTTCTAACACCCTGTCAGTTGCAATATCTCTTAAAGAAAAAGTACACCGTTTGAGAAATACAATATTTGCATTTTCCCATAACAATGGGACAAAAGAATAGCAAAAGGGAAGTTTCCCTAGTGGTGACAATGATAGAATATTGTACCGTGATTCTAATCAAGTGCCTAAAGCAGCTCACTGTACTAGTGTGTTCAGAGCTCCCTAAACCCTCTCCTTTACCAGGGGAAAGTCGCAAAGAGTATCCCGTGTAGCTGTAGGCTATTATTCTACCCCATTTGTAGATAACCTGGCTGGATGGACAGAGGCTATGATCAGCACTGAACCCTTCTCAAGAGAAGGCAGACTATGTCAACCTTTATTGGACATGATCAAGGGATTATGTCTTGGGAATAAGGAATGGTATGGACCAGATTCAAAATGGGATATGATTTATATGAAAATTGTGGGGAGGCTTGGGTCATATTGTCACCATATTGGCTACGTCATGCTAAAAATAAGCCTCCAACTGCACATCCAAATCCTTTAGCAGCCCCCAAAACAAAATCCACCTCTTTGTATCAACTCTTAAATACGAATTCTTTATCTGACGAAACCCTGTTGGCAATTACAATTGCAGGCTCTGTTATAAAACAGTCAGGAAAGTCATGGGGGGGGGGGAGGGGTGTGCTGCTATGTCCCTAATTAGTAAGGAGAAGGAAGATATTGATGAGGATGACCCTAAAAGTTTTGCACTGAGGAGTGGCACTAAAGTAGCCCCAACAACCCTCAAGTTAGGGACTTCTCAGGGTTCTTTTCCCTTTATGACTGTGGGTACAAATGTTGTTACTCTCCCAGGACACCCACTTAAAATGAATGTCCAGACCTCTTTAAACAGTCAAAAGCAGCTGTAAATTATCTTAAAAGATGCACAGCTAATATGCCCCGTCTCCCACAAGATTACATATTTCTACTAAATGTTGCTACTAAACACTTGGGCATAGATTGGCAAGAGAAAACTCCCTCAATTTGATCCCAGATATCATTATCCTACTGTTGCTGGTAATAATGTGTGGAGTGATACAGGTCATGGGGAAAGGTGTTTTAAAAGTCTTGGTAGAAGTTCAGGGATCGAGGACAGATATGCCACCTGCTATAGCATGTAAGCAAAAGTCAGGAGAATCTGTCACTGACTTTATACGTAGATTTAGAACTTGTTGGATTGAGGAATGTGGCCTAGGTGATTTGCAAACCCTCTATATTCAAACATGTGTCAACATTCTTGCAGATAATGTGGGACAAGTGCTCCGTATTTTCATGCCTGGGTGGTTTAAGCTTACTGCTACAGTATTTGAAACTAACTGTAGGGGACTGGATGCTGGAGCAGCATTTCCTGCTGCTAAGGCATCCACGTCACAAGCATTGATGGTTTGCTGGTAGAGGAAGAGAGGAATACAGACGTAGGGACCGAAAGAGACAACCCCGGGGTGCTGAGAGACCCCGTTGACAGTCTGGAGGTCGCCCTGGGACACAGGGAATCTGCTATAATTGTGGAAAACCTGGTCATTGACAGAGAGAGTGTACAGCCCCCCAATCGCCCATGGCAGGGTGCCTATTCTGGCCCCATGTCCCCACAAGACCTTCCTCAACAACCTGTTAATTACCCCTATTCCCCTGTTAGTCAGTAACATGTGCCTTCCATCCATCAGCAATGGCGCACACCCCAATAGGGCTGCTTGAGGAAAGACCCTCTTGCATGTTCTGTCACTCCGTTATCCACGAAATGGGATAAAACCAGGGCCGTCTTTAATGCGGGGCAAACAGGGCAGCTGCCCTGGGCCCAGTCATTCCTGGGGGGCCCAAAGCAGCTGCCCCATGGCCCTGCTGCCCGTATCCTGCATACAAAAAACATGTATTTCCCTAAAGGGCCTTCAGTGCTGGTATTGTGGCTGCACCGGGGCCCACTGGGTGGCCCATAAACTTAGGTGAGCATGTTTCAGAAGGGCCTCGGTCGGGCACTGTGGCCCTTTAACAGCGCGACCGGGCCTCATGGGAGGAAGTGAAAGCCTCGAGTCATTTCCACCACAGAGACGATAGGCCTCGCGGAAGGGAGGGACGTGAGCCAGGATGCAGTGAGGAGGGGGACTGAGCAAGGAGAGCCAGACCCCAACTCCCAAACACCCCAGCCAGCACACTGGACCCCAGGGAAGGTAGCCTATTGCAAAGGTAGGAAACTGAAGAGTGTCTTTAAACGTGTCAATTTTTTCATGTGTGTTTGTGTCAGTATGTATGTCTGTGTGTGTGTCAGTATGTCTGTCACAGTTTGTCAGTATTTCAGTGTATCTGTATGTTGTCAGTATGTGTGTATCTGTGTGTGTGTGTGTGTCAGTGTGTGTACCTGTGTACGTATCTGCGTGTCAGTGTGTATACCTGTGTATCTGTGTCAGTATGCCAGTATGTGTGTCTGTATGTCTGTGTGTGTGTGTGTTAGTAAGTCTATCACAATAAATCGTCTATAAAACAATTTGTAACATGCAACACCACATATGTCATTTGTATCCTAAAATGTCCTTGCGGGTTAATATATGTGAGACAAACAACCCAAAAAATGAAAGAGAGGTTTAGTAAACACAAATCAACCATAAGGACAGGAATGTTGGAATTACCAATTCCCTCATATTTTCTGGAGGCACATCACATCATATCTCAACTGAAATTTCAGATTGTTGAGCCATATTGAAGAGAAAGCGAGATGTGGAGACAGACATAAAAGGTTTCTATTTAGAGAAGCCTATTGGATTAAAGAGCTTGATACATTGGCACCTAAAGGCCTTAACCCCTTAAGGACACATGACGGAAATATTCCGTCAAGATTCCCTTTTATTCTAGAAGTTGTGGAGTATGACCTCAATCCGTTTATTTAAAACTGTTTTTATTATATCATAATTATTATTTTAAATGATTTTTCTATTTTTTACAGATTATCCTCAATTTATGATACTGGTGTTGATTCTCAGCTTTTCCACTCATCTCCATCTCTATAAGTAATGATATCTAGTTATCTAAAAGTTTCCTAAGATGTTTCTTTTTGACTGATATAACGTAGAGACACTTATTTTGTAATTTTCTTTTTCTTTTTTTCTCCTGAGACCTATTTAGGTGCTATTTAAGATCTAGTTCATAGATATATTTGAGAAATATTAATATTTCACTTTCATATTATGTATACACTCTATTCACTAGTATGGTACTTGACGTTTGTCCTTAGCTGGATATCACTGTGTTACCAACACAGTACTATAACACATTACCATTTTATTCTTCACATTTTTTGGTGTGACATTATAGCACTTTATGTATATATATACTTTTGTTTATATCCTCAGGTTTTTGTTTTTTTAGATATTTTTGCAAATCTTAATGAAGATGTTAAAAGTATACTATTGCCTATTTGTGGAGTTTTTTTTAAGAATGTGGTTAAGCTCACTTAATTTTTGATTGTTGGGGCTGTCGGCTGATGATCAGGACAGGTGTCTTTCTATATATTTTTTTATATATAGCTTTATATATTTTTTTCTTTTTCTTCCTTTTTCTCCTTTTTTTCTTTTTAGTGGAGATAGCTACTTTGTAGTGGAGATTGCTACTTTAATAACTATGCTTGCGCCTTATTTGGTTCGTTCGCGCATGCGGCCGTTCGTTCCGTCGCATTGGTGCACATGCGCTTGGTTTTATCCCTAGGCGTTTGCACATTGGTGGGGCGGTTTGGGTAGCTTGCATGAATATGTGGATGAGTGACTGAGTGCACATGTACGATCCGCTTAGCTTTGATGTGTGCTTGACTAAGACGTCAACCCCACGTGAGTTAGACGTTGGTATGTCAACATCACGTTTAATGTATACCTGTGTATGTATACGTGCGTAAGTGTGTATATATGTGTATCTGTATGTAGTCAATATGTGTATCTTCGTGTGTGTCAGTGTTTTATCTGTATGTGTTAGGTTATGTATCTTTGTGTGTGTATCTGTACGTTGTCATTGTGTATATGTGATTTCATAGAATTTCAGCTCATTTTGAAAGTTACAGGTCACAAAATACAAGGACTTAGAATTTCCATTTGCTAAAATTTTAGAAGTTGGTATGTTTGTCTAGAAGATTTAGTAACCATCACAGAAAACAAAATTACGACACAAAAGTATATATTTATATAAAGTAGACATCACAGGCTATTTACCTAAGGTTAGTTTGACACTTTTTACGTAGCCATTTCATCGCCAATCTCTGCATAATATTGGAGTAAAATTGTGTTTTTTATTTATTTTGGCATATGCACATATAACAAGGTTTTTGTAATGTGTATTTTGTAAAGCTGGTGTGTACTATTCCTGCATAGAACCCCATATTGTGTTCAGCTACATCTGCTGAGTATAACGATACCCCATTGTATGCCTTTGGCACTTTTCTGTAAAGCTACAAGCTAAAGGGCTTTCATTTGATAAAGCAGACACCCCAGGGTATCTAATATGGTGTATATTGTGCCTTAACTTGTCACCATTTTTACCCTCATTTATGTCAATGTTTGTGGTGGAGGGGGAGGGGAGGAATTGCATTTTCACATATATGTTGCATTTTTGCTGAGTATTTCTTACACTTGATACGTACCACTGTCCTAGAAATCTCCAAATTATACTCCGTTACACCTTCTGAGTAAAACAACATGCCCAATGTATAACCTAAACACTATTTTGTGAAGTTACAGTGCTGTAAAAGAGACGTGACAAGTTCAGGTTTTTAAGTGTGTATTTTCATGGAGGGTTTTGATGCGTCCGTGTCTCACTTTGGAGCACTTGAGCAGGTTACATATTACAACTACACCATAAAGGCATACCATTTCTTAAAGAAGACATTCCAGGGTATTTCAAAAGGCATATTTTGAACCTTAGCGTGGGATCATTTTTCCGCTAGCTTGTACCAGGTGTAGTGGTAATAAGCATTTTTTCTGCCTTTTTGACACACAAAGTGAGTTTGCACTGTTATTTTGCAAATTGTATGTGTACTACCACTGTATAATACTTCATATGTTGCTCAGCTATGTCGTCTGAGTACAGCAACTCCCCCGTATGTACCTTTGCCAGGTATATGTGGATGTTGAAGGGGCACATTTGAGACGCAGCCATTCAGTTTTTTTCTAACTTTATAGTTTTTACGCTGTGTCCATGTTCCAATTTGGAGTAGTTTAGATGGTTGGTTATTCAAACTTCCCCACAATCACATACTATATATTAAAGAATACACCCTGGGGTAATTCAAAAGGCATATTTTGAACCTTAGCATGGGATCATTTTTTCTCTGGTTTGTTCCAGGTGTAGTGGTAATGAGCATTTTTAAATGTATTTTTTTTACTTCTTAAAACTTGTTTTTAAACTTTTGAATTTTTAATTTTTTTGCTTATTAAATTTTTTAAACTTTCCTAAACTTTTTTTTACAGATTTAACATTTTTCTAAACTTTTTTTACCGTTAACCCCTAACTAGCCGTAAGCAGCACTAACAGAAAATTCCCCATTTGACCATAACTCCCACCCACCCCAGCTAGCAAAATATATAATTCTAAAATATTTAAACTAATTAATTAAATAAATTGAACCGCAGAGGGTTAAACAAAAAAATAAGTTAACCCTAAGGGGTTAAAAAAAGAAAAATCTAATTACAGTATGATACTGCGATCTGTATTTTGATCACTGTAGGTACTGATCAACTGGCAGGGAAGGGGTTAATTTTTATTAGGACTGGTTAAAGGGGAGTGGGATTTTTGTAACTTTTTAAAAAACGTTATTAAAACTTTTTTAACTTTTTAAAACTTTTTTTAACGTTAACCCCTAGCTAGCCTAACACCAAATTCCCCACTAACTTACACCCACCCCAGCTAGCTAAATATATCATTTGAATATATTTAAATGAATTAATAAAATGAGCCCCTGAGGGTTACAAAAAATAAAAGTTGACCCTCATGGGGTTAAAAATAAATAAATCATATGACAGTAAAATCTAGTCCCTGCCAATTGATCACTGTAGTTAGTGATGAATTGGTAGGGAAGGGGTTAATTTTATTAAAGCAGGGGAAAGGGGGCGTGGGAATTTACTTTAATGTAACGGCACCCTGGGTATAGAAGGGGTTAACGCCGCCAAAGCTGTTCTTTCTCCCAAATGCGAAGTCAGCTACCGAACACTCCTAAGCGCCTAACGGGAACCATACGAATTATACCCCCAAATATGAGACGAGGCTCTGTATTAAGGGTCAAGCAGGATCTGTTTAATGGTGGCTACATGTCAGCCTTTTATACAGGTCTTCCAGCAAGGGACACTCCCATAGGGACCTTGTGGAAGATTGAGACAGTTTTTACAATAGCCAATCACATGCAGTTACAGAATGAAAACACTCCCACACAAACAGTACAACTCCTCCTCTCTATCCTGGAGATAATTGGGTTAAGTGTGTGAAGTAACTCAATTAGCTCCAGGCATAGAGAATATCCACATTTTACAATAATGGTAAAAACACATTAAAATACATATTTCCCAATATACCGAACAGAACCCCCACATTCAACGTATCCCCAACTAGCTTGGTTCTGAGCGCTCAATATAACCGAACAGCGCTCAGATCCCATACATATAGTTCGATGGCCTGGAGTTAAAGTTTATACATTGGGCATTTGACGAAACGAATGAGCTCCATGGGTTTACTATCTGGTACAGTTCCTTTCGTGTATTGTCAATTTACAGAACGGCACGGCGTTCGTATGAATTTGGAACAGAGTGACAGATGGTCGGTGATTTGAGCGGTGTTCTTGGGAAGCCGTGTCCAAAATCAGTTCCATAGGTTTGTCGATGAACACGGCTGGGCGTTCAACTGTCCAAGATGGCTGCCGCCACGTGTTCGTTCATACTGACGACCACCCAGCCAACTGTTCGGGAGTTGGAAGTGTCTGTGGTTAACCACAATGTTAATGAGGGCGAAAGGTTAACGAGCAGCACACTACCCTGCTTGGTGGCCTGCCATTCGTTAGTTTGTTTGTATTTTGATGAATGCAAGCAGGAAATGTACGAACAACCGGCAACCGCCGAACAAACAGACAAATTAGATTTTAAATAATAACCCAAAGGCAGAGAGGTCTGCCACATGGCTCCTCCTTGTGAGACACTCCGGCAGACCCGGCTTGATCCTTCTCGGGTCAACTTGGAGATGTCTGGAACTAGGAAGCTGGAGTGATGTCTGTTTGCCAGGACAACTCACCGGCATTGCCATTCTGCTTGCCGGGTTGGTAGCTGCTGGTGAAGTTATAGGATTGCAGGGCTAAGCTCCACTGCAGCAACCTGCCATTGTCTCCTGCGACCCGGTTAAGCCAGACCAATGGGTTGTGGTCGGTGACTAGTGAAAATTCTTGTACAAAAATATATGGGGTAAGCTTCTTAAGTGCCCAAACCAGGGCCAAACATTCCTTCTCCACTGCCGCATAACTCACTTCCCGGGGTAGTAACTTTCTGCTGAGATATGCAACAGGGTGTTCTCCTCAATCCTCCCCGACTTGGCTCAGCACTGCCCCCAGTCCAAACATGGAAGCGTCTGTGTGAACAAGGAAACATTTGTTAGGTACTGGGGCAGCCAAGACAGGGGCATTAACAAGTGCTTGCTGGAGGGCTTGAAACGCTGCTTCACAAGCTGGAGACCACAAGACTTGCCTAGGTAAATTCTTTTTGGTCAGGTCAGTCAAGGGCTTGGCTATCGTACTGTAGTCAGGGACAACGCATCTGTAATACCTTGCCGTCCCTAAGAAGGCTAGTATCTGGGTCTTAGTGCGAGGTGTGGGCCAGTTAGCTACTGCCTCCATCTTGGCCGTCTCTGATTCCCACACCCCACTCTGTGACCCAAGTACTGTAGATTGCAAAGTCGTCCAGGTATGCACATGCACAATCCTGGAAGCCATCGAGGAGCTTATTCACCATATGTTGGAAGGTAGCCGGGGCATTTTTCATCCCGAATGGCATGACCCTAAACTGGTACAGGCCAAATGGGCTAACAAATGCCGACTTTGGGATAGCGTCTTCGGGCAATTTCGGAAATTCTGAACTTCGGCAATTCAGCTATTCGGACATTCGGAAGTATCCGAATGTCCAAATTGCCCGAAATTCATCCGAATTGACATTCAGAACAAAACGAATTGCACATGTCTACCTGATACGCCCAACCACCCAACTCCTATAGATACAGCTCATACTCATCCTTTAGGGGCACGTCCAAAGACAAGGATCTCCAGCTCCAAGAATATGAATGATTTTTTAGATGTGGAATGGGGGGGGAAATTCTCGGATATTCCCCCTCTTTACGAGTTCTGTCAGGAGGAACTTTGCGATCTTACAGATGAAAATGAAGGAAAGGGACCTCAGTTAAGAAAAAGGATAAATGAGTCATTTATTACACGTGAGTTTACAGAGGAAGAGGTTCTATTTCAACTGTCAAAAGTAAAGACAAATAAGTCAATGGGACCTGATGGAATACACCCAAAGCTATTAAAAGAGCTTAGTGGTGTACTAGCAAAACCATTAAAAGATTTATTTAACCAATCATTGATAACAGGAGTAGTCCCAGAAGATTGGAAGTTAGCGAATGTTGTGCCCATTCACAAGAAAGGTAATAGGGAAGAGTCGGGCAACTATAGGCCAGTAAGCCTTACTTCAGTAGTGGGGAAAGTGATGAAAACCATGTTAAAGGATAGGATTGTTGAACATCTAAAAACACATGGATTTCAAGATCAGAGACAACATGGGTTTACTTCAGGGAGATCATGCCAAACTAATCTTATTGATTTTTTTGATTGGGTAACTAAAATTATAGATCAGGGTGGTGCAGTAGACATTGCTTACCTAGATTTCAGTAAGGCTTTTGACACTGTTGCACATAGAAGGCTTATCAATAAACTACAATCTTTGAGTTTGGATTCCAATATTGTTGAATGGGTAAGGCAGTGGCTGAGTGACAGGCAACAGAGGGTTGTAGTCAATGGAGTATATTCAAAGCTTGGGCTTGTCACCAGTGGGGTACCTCAGGGATCTGTACTTGGACCCATTCTCTTTAATATTTTTATTAGTGATATTGCAGAAGGTCTTGATGGTAAGGTGTGTCTTTTTGCGGTTGATACTAAGATATGTAACAGGGTTGATGTTCCAGGAGGGATAAGCCAAATGGAAAATGATTTAGGTAAACTAGAAAAATGGTCAGAGTTGTGGCAACTGACATTTAATGTGGATAAGTGCAAGATAATGCATCTTGGACGTAAAAACCCAAGGGCAGAGTACAGAATATTTGATACAGTCCTAACCTCAACATCTGAGGAAAGGGATTTAGGGGTGATTATTTCTGATGACTTAAAGGTAGGCAGACAATGTAATAGAGCAGCAGGAAATGCTAGCAGAATGCTTGGTTGTATAGGGAGAGGAATTAGCAGTAGAAAGAGGGAAGTGCTCATGCCATTGTACAGAACACTGGTGAGACCTCACTTGGAGTACTGTACACAGTACTGGAGACCCTATCTTCAGAAGGATATTGATACCTTAGAGCATGGGTCGTCAACCTGGTCCCTACCGCCCACTAGTGGGCGTTTCAGGATTCCAGGTGGGCGGTAGGGATTTTCAATTTTTTTTTTTTATAAATTGGGCAGGCGGGCGGGCGCGCGCGAGCCGGCGGTACCACTGTGACTGGGTACCGCCATCACCACTTGCGGCCCCGGCGGCAAACCGCCGGGGCCGCATATGGAGGGGTCCATCGGGTGGCCCATGCTGTCAGGGCCACCCGATGGATGTGGATTGTGAGGGGGCCCGGTCAGCGCTGGGCGCTTTAACAGCGCGACCGGGCCCCCTGTGATGACATCAAATCTGCTGGGAGGAAGTGATTCCCCGGTCACTCCTCCCAGCATACAGAGAGCCGCGCGGGAGGAAGGAGGAGGAGGGAGTCAGAGTGGGAACTCTGACTCCCATGCACCTGAGCCACCACTGGACCCCAGGGAAAGTCACCCTCCTGCACCTTAAAGGTAGGAAACAGGAGGGTGACTTAAATATAATGTGTGTTTGTTTGTGTATGTGTCTTTGTATGTATGTCTTGTGTGTGTCTGTATGTATGTCTTGTGTGTGTCTTATGTAAGTGTCTTGTGTGTGTATGTCTGTATACATGTGTCTTGTCTTTGTATGTATGTCTTGTGTGTGTCTTATGTGTGTGTGTGTGTATGTCTGTATATATGTGTGTCTTGTCTTTGTATGTATGTCTTGTGTGTGTCTTATGTATGTGTCTTGTGTGTATGTCTGTATACATGTGTCTTGTGTTTGTATGTATGTCTTGTATGTGTCTTGTGTGTATGTCTGTATACATGTGTCTTGTGTTTGTATGTATGTCTTGTGTGTGTGTGTGTGTGTATGTGTGTCTTATGTATGTGTCTTGTGTGTATGTCTGTATACATGTGTCTTGTGTTTGTATGTATGTCTTGTGTGTGTGTCTGTATGTGTGTCTTATGTATGTGTCTTGTGTGTGTGTGTATGTCTGTATATATGTGTGTCTTGTCTTTGTATGTATGTCCTGTGTGTGTCTTATGTATGTGTCTTGTGTGTATGTCTGTATACATGTGTCTTGTCTTTGTATGTATGTCTTGTTTGTGTCTGTGTGTATGTCTGTATACATGTGTCTTGTCTTTGTATGTATGTCTTGTTTGTGTCTGTGTGTATGTCTTTATATATGTGTGTCTTGTCTTTGTATGTATGTTGTGTGTGTGTCTTTGTATGCATGTCTTGTGTGTGTGTGTTTGTATGTATGTCTTGTGTGTGTGTGTCTTTGTATGTATGTATTGTGTGTGTGTGTCTTTGTATGTATGTCTTTGTGTGTGTGTGTCTTTGTATGTATGTCTTTGTATGTGTCGTGTGTGTGTGTCTTTGTATGTGTCGTGTGTGTGTGTGTCTGTCTGTATATATGTGTGTATGTATGTGTCGTGTGTGTGTGTCTGTCTGTATATATGTGTGTATGTGTGTCTGTTTCTTGTGTCTATCTGTATGTGTATGTGTCTTTGTATGTATGTCTTTGTGTGTGTGTGTGTGCCTGTCTGTCTGTATGTCTGTATGTGTGTCTGTATGTCTGTATGTATGTGTGCCAGTCTGTTATAGTGGGATACCTAGCTCAGCCTTCCTACTGGGCATTGCTATAAGGAAGGTTAAAAAAAGGGGGAAAAAAGGTGGGGAGGGGAATTGAGGAGGGAGAAGAGGGGAGCTGACGCACAGATGAGAAATCATATTATGCGCAAACAGAGAAGTCGTCTGAATATCACCGAAAGAGGAGACCTTCGTTTGTTCCTTACAACCTCAAGGATCTCATTAATCACTAGTAAAGGTAATTTCAATTTACTTTATTGTTTTCTCATTAAACTTTTTATAAAGTTAAAAACATTATAAACATGCATTAATTGCAAATAAAAAGATAAATGTACGTACATTTATTTTTTTTAAAACACCCTCCTTTCGAAAAAAATATTCCGCACTTGCGCGAAAACTGGTGGGCGGTAAGGAAATTTTTTCAACCAAAAAGATGCATTAGTGGGCGGTAGTTAGAAAAAGGTTGACTACCACTGCCTTAGAGAGAGTTCAAAGAAGGGCTACTAAACTGGTTCATGGATTGCAGGATAGAACTTACCAGGAAAGGTTAAAGGATCTTAACATGTATAGCTTGGAGGAAAGACGAGACAGGGGGGATATGATAGAAACATTTAAATACATAAAGGGAATCTACACAGTAAAGGAGGAGACTATATTAAAAAGGAGAAAAACTACCACAACAAGAGGACATAGTCTTAAATTAGAGGGACAAAGGTTTAAAAATATCAGGAAGTATTACTTTACTGAGAGGGTAGTGGATGCATGGAATAGCCTTCCAGCTGAAGTGGTAGAGGTTAACACAGTAAAGGAGTTTAAGCATGTGTGGGATAGGCATAAGGCTATCCTAACTATTAGATAAGGCCAGGGACTAATGAAAGTATTTAGAAAACTGGGCAGACTAGATGGGCCGAATGGTTCTTATCTGCCGTCACATTCTATGTTTCTATGTTTCTAGGAAAAGAATAGCACCCATAGAGGAACAAAAGGAAGTGGAAAGCACCAACCCCAACAAGATTCGATGCCTTCCATGAAAGGAAATCTTCAACATCTCGTCCTTTACACTTAGTTCAGCAGAAATCACTCTTCTTAATAAAGAATTAAATTTTGCTCCTATGAAAATATCCGTCATCTTAGATCTATTCAAGGATCTGAATTATTTTGTGAGGAAACTCACATTAACCAGATACTTCAATTTAAAAGAAGCAAACAGTTTGGAGCATTGTCCCAGATCCCTAAATGATCCACAAGATAAGATCATTCTGAAAAACCTTATGTCTTTACTCCAAGAGCCAAGAGCTTAATATCCAACAAATTGATGCTCTTGAAGTGATTAATGCTAATATCACTTCTGGCCTAAAGACACCTTCTGATAAAGGCCACTTTATACCCATCTTTTATGAGTTAGTCACATCTGATAAAGGCCACTTTATACCCATCTTTTATGAGTTAGTCCTGAAAGACTTTAATGATTTGGTTAAACCCATTAAACAAGATGTCACTAAAATAAATAATCTTAACAATGAAGAAATTGAAGAACAACAAGGAGATTATTATAAAGGAGGGGGGGATAGTTGTACTTGATACCAGTATCTTAAGGAATCTATAAGAATCTTGGGCGATGAGAACTATTATTTGAAGTTAGCTTCTGATCCCACCCCATGTTTCTCTGAAAAATTATGATGTCTCATTGAAGAGGCATTCAATAAAGAAACTATTGATAAAAAAGAAAAAGAATACCTCCTGTCATCTGCTGGGGATGTCTCCATATTTTATTTGCCCAAAATGCATAAAAATATTCAAACCCCCCCACCCTCCGGCCATCCAATTATTTCTTCTATTGGATCCCTTACTGCCACGCTTTCTAAATGGGTCGATTTCCATCTCCAACATTATTTTCCCAACCTACATTCCTATATACGAGATACAGGTCGATGTCACTGCTTTATATTCAAATATTAACCATCTAAAGGGATTACAAGCTCTGCAACACTTCCTCTTTGCTGATCCTCTCCTACCTTCAACCCAAGCCCAAATTATTATAGATTTTACATCTTTTATTTTAACACATCATTATTTTACTTTTAATGACATGTTTTTTCTTCAAACTAGGGGGGACAGCAATGGGAGCAAGTTTTGCTCCATCCTATGCCAACCTCTTTATGGGTTTCTGGGAGGACTCTTACGTGTTACATAACCCACAGTGGAATAACAATCTTATATTTTATTTAAATTGTTTTTTACATGCCACTAGTGGTCATCATCCTACGTGGATACGTAATGTTCCTCAAGGACAATTCACCAGACTACGTAGGAACTGTTCTTCGACTTATGATTTCGAAACAGAAGCATTGATGCTGAGTGTCCGTTTCCTTGATAAAGGATATCCCCCCAAATCTATTCTATCTATTCTATCAGCCTATAAGAAAGTAAGAAGTACAGTTAGAGCCCGACTAATACCTTCTTCTTCTACTAACCCCATGAAAGGTTTTCACTCAGTCCTATCCCCTATAGAGGAGTCCAACAAACATCTAGAGATACTGCAGCTATTTGAAAAAGTTCATTCCTGTTCAAATATGACTCACTGCAAACACACTATCAGTATGAGGGATATATCCCAAAACAAGGGGTCTTTTTTCTCTACTGTGTTCAATTGTGCATTTGATTAAATTATAGATATCGTATATAGACACTGGCCGATCTTAAAGTTAGATCCCTTACTCAAGTTCAGCATCCCGGACAAACCTAGGGTTACCTTTAGAAAAAGTAAGAATCTGAAGAATATTCCGGCCCCCTCAAAATTCAACACTGAAAATAAAACCCATCCTAACAACCTAAGTGCCTCTGGGAATTTTCGATGTGGGAGCCTGAGATGCCTCACATGTAGTTTTATGTGTCACAAATGCACTCAGTTTGGACCCTTTAGGAATGAGATAACGTACCCTATCAATGACCGAATTACCTGTAATTCTACGTTTGTGGTATACCTTCTCACTTGTAAATGTGGCCTGCAGTACGTGGGCCAAACCACTAGGCTATTGAAAATCAGATTTAGGGAGCATAGATATGCGATTTTACATAAAGATAGAAAGTCCTCATTAGCACGTCATTTTGCATCTGTGCACAACAGTAATCCCTTAGATGTCTGTTATGGGCATTGAAACTATACCTACAATTGGGGATACTGCTAAGCGTAGAAGAGTTCTCATAGATGCTGAATCCAAATGGATTTACAAATTAAATACTCTTACCCCACATGGCCTTAATGAGGAACTGGACCAACTACGTCTTTAACAATATAATTACCCCATGCTATCTCTGGTCTAATAGACTTGTGTTTCATTCTATAACTATTATCCCCTTACTTTCAAATATTACATGTACCAATTTTATATTAATCCTCTGATTTTTATTTATTTATATGCTTTTACATGTACCTATAGTTTCATTAGTTCTCTAATTGATACCAATTCCATATTAACCCCCTGATTTTTATTTATATATGTTTTTTGTCATGTATATGATTATAACATGCGTTTCAACATATACAGAATCAGGGTTACTGATCTATCTCTATAAGATATATTTATCTATAGCATTGTATGTTTTTATTGTTGTTTTTATTCAGATTGCATGTTGAGTAAATTGTTCCACAGGAATGGACCCTGCATGGGTTAATTTGGTGCCTCCCATTTAGGCAATTATGCCTCCCATTTAGGTATATAAGCCTCATTAGTGGAGAGGATCTGGAGTCTCGATAAAGTCTCAGCTAAGAGACAAAATGCGTAGACGTTCCTTTTCCACGTGATCATCACCTGCATCATCATCTACACGCTGCTCCACTTGCTTTGCCACTGCCTTTTTTGAAGATAGCGGCCGCGGCGTACCACGTGTTACCAGTCTGGTTGTGCTCCCCCTTTACGGCTAACATTGGAAGATTCTTCTATTCATCTAATCCATGGAACATCATTTGACAATTGTGCCGTATTGCCGAGGTACCCGAGGGTTGGACTCTCTGGGCACTATACGGCTTCAAGCATCAATTCACCGCTAACCTTACTTACTACAGCTTCCATATTTGTGGAGGTGCCCCCGACGGATATACTTTTGTATATCATTGTACTCATTTTCCTATATATTGCTGCTTTAGGTATATGGTTATAGAGTTGCCCTGCCTTTCTTTTTAATTTATTTTTTATGCTATTCATTATTTAGCTAATATACCCCTGATTTTGATTTTATCTGTTTTCTCTTTTTAAAGGTATTCCTACACCTTTTTTTATGATGTTACTATTTTGATCTAGCCTCTGTTGTTATTACTCTCGATATCATTACACCATATTGCTACATCCTGGTTCTAATTGTTTTGATGGCATTAGGACATCGGATGTTACTATTTATATCTGGGTATATACATTTTTTTATCTTGTTTTTCTTGTGGCATTTTCATTTTTACTTCGGATTGGTTATACCCTTTATTACTACATTTTGGTTCTAGTTTCTTTCATGGCATTAGGACCTTGGATGTTTAGATCTGTATCTGTGGTTCAAGTGGTTTTATTTATTTTGAGCAGCGGTGTTTTTAGATACTATATTATATTACACTTTATATCTTTATATTTCACATTTTTTACTATACCAATAAATATTTTCCTGAACTATTACCTCATGGACATATTACTGTTACTAGGAGCGCTTGCACTTTATTTTTATATTTTACTCTTTGTATCTTTCACATCTCTCATGCCCCTTAGTTGGGTATTTTCCCTTTGTTCTGATACCAAGCTAGATTTGGAAAACATAGTCATCGTTAAACGTGAGATTGCACATGGATCTCCTGTGATATTACCTGGGACATAAGCATAAGTGATATTCCGACACAAGAGAGTCCATCCGACTGGCAGACGGACATGGCGATGATAGCTTACTACTTGAACAGTTTTATTGCATATCATGGAGGTATTTACAGGGCTACCGGCTGTGGGCAAAAGCTGTCTGGAGCACTCTTTTCGGCCAGAAAATCGCATGTAAACATCCAGCATATTTCTGCTGCTGTGACATCGAGGGATTTTAGTGCATAGAGGAGCTTAAGGCCTAATGGTTCTTGAGCATACATGTAAATTTCCTCATAAAGGTTACCTAATTTCACTTTTATGCATCTAGATTTGTTCTTAAACTGTTGAGCGTAGCCTACTGATTGTTGAGTGGGGTATGATTTCCTGAATATGGGGTCATATGCTTTGTATAAACAATGTTTTACTATCGGGAGAGGAGTTGGGACTGCTATCAAACAGGATTCTATGGCGTTTTTGGTACTGTGCAAGGTGTTGAGGCAGGTCTGGTTAAGCGCTCCCGCTATCTGCATCCATATATTATCCTGACAAATTTTATTTTCCCTTGCTAGCAGATTTGGGTTACCCCACCCAAAACAACATACAACAAAAAAGGATAAGAGCACTTCCATGTTGGTGGATCGGTGGGGTTCACTTGTTTGCAGTGGCTGGTGTGTATCCACGTGGGCTTGCCTCCCAGTTTTACATATGTAGCTGTAGTTAGCAATACTTGGAAGGGACCATCAAGTCTTGGCTGAAGTCCTTATCTTACGTGCCGTTTTATCACCACCTAATCTCCAGGTTGTAGTTTATGAGTGGTAGAACTGGAGTCTGGATCTGGAATCGAATCAAACACTTGTTTATGCACTTACCCTAACCTTTGGTGGAGGGCCTGAACATAGGAGGTCAAGTTACTATGCTGTAGTCGAAGTGCCTGAGGGAAGTAAAGTCCTGACTTGTGGGCACATCCAAACAAAATCTCAAAAGGGCATAGGCCATTTCTTGGTTGAGGGGTAAATCTCATAGAGAAGAGTGCTAGGGGAAGGCATTCAGTCCAAGGCTTCCCTGTCTCTTGCATGGCTTTTGCAATTTTATTCTTTAGGGTACCATTTGACCTTTCTACTTTCCCACTACTCTGGTGGTGGTAAGGGGTATGGAAGGCCTGGCTGATCCCCTAGTGCATGCATTATTTCCTGCATTATTTCTCCAGTAAAATGACTATCTTTGTCACTTTCATTCACTTCAGGTACCCCGTATCCACCTACCAGTTCCTTCAGAAGCTTACTTGCTGTGACCTTTGTTGTGGCTTTCGACACTAAGTAGGCCTCAGGCCAACCTGAAAAGAGATCAATGCACACCAACACATATTTATACACTCCTACCTTAGACAGTTGAATATAGTCTATCTGCAGTCTCTGAAACGGGTAAAGTGGCCTTAGTATGTGTTTACCTGGTGATTTGACAGCCTGTCTGGGGATGTTTCTAGCGCAAATCATGCAAGCCTGGCTGTGCTTAGCTGCTACAACAGTAAACCCAGGCACCACTCAATGGGGTTTTTTTTTGGTAACTATTATTGTGCTTTTCACACATTTTGTTGTGCATTGTATTTTGAAACGCTGCCATATTGTCTGTATGGGACTCTAGCGCTCACTCTTTTGGTTATTGTACCACTCAATGGGTGTTTACTATACAGTTCATGTTCATTTTGGACAAATGGGTTGGTCCATGCGCCATCTGGGCCATAATAGGGTATAGAGCTTGTGGTAAACATAGTCTTTTACCTGTTCTCCACATCTTGTCATCATCAGGTTCTGCATCTTGTTTCCTCCAGATATCTTGTTATTCTTTGCTTGCTTGCTTCTGCAGGCTCAACAATATATTGTAGTCAACTGTCTTGTCTGGCAGGACAACCTGTAAGGAGGTATTACCTGAAAGTGTTGAGGGATGGGGTTGGACTGCTGCTTGCTTTGCTGCTTCAACAGCCTTATGGTTTCCTCTTGAGATCTCATCTGTAATCTTCACGTGAGCTGCCACCTTGATAATGCCTATTTGAGTATGTTGTGTGATAGCGTCCATTAAGGCACTCACGGCTTCAGAGTTCTTGATTGGAGTTTGTGCTGAGGTGAGAAAATCATGAGCACGCCATATAGGTCTAAAGTCAAGGGCTATACCGAAGGCATAGCGAGAGTCTGTGTAAAAATTAGCTGTCTTACCAGAGGCCAGTTTGCACACTTCAGCAAGTGCCTTGAGCTCAGCCTCCTGTGCAGAGCAGTGAGGGGCGAGTGGTTCAGCTTTGACTACTTCATGTGCAGAGACTACTAGGCATGTGCATGGGGAAAATTTTCGGTTCGGCATTCCGAAATTCAGAATTTTCGCAATTCGGCACTTCGGCAGTTCGACACTTTGGAAATTCGGCAACTTCGACACTTCGGCATTTCAGAACTTCGGCATTTCGGGACTTCGGCACTTCTATTGCAGCCGCTTAGTAGATAACTCCTTAATTCCCACGGTATTAGGGAGATATTTACCAAAAGGCTGAAAGACCTAAATTGATCTTTCAGACAAATTTACTAATACTAAGTAAAAATGACTTAGTATTAGTAAATTTTGCCCCTACTCGCTATACCGCGAGTAGGAGCATGTCTAGTAAACAGTGAGCAGCCTGTGGCCTGGTGGGTGGGGGCCCTAAAGTAAAACGATGGGGGGGGACCTATTGTCCTCCCCCCCGGCCCCAACCCCTGAGCAGCGGGTGGGGGGCCCTAAATTGGTATAAGGAGGGGGACCTAATGTCCTCCCCCCTGGCCCCAACCCCTGAGCGGCGGGTGGGGGCCCTAAATACTAATAAGGGGGGGACCTAATGTCCTCCCCCCTGGCCCCCACCCCTGAGCGGCGGGTGGGGGCCCTAAATTTGTATAAGGAGGGGGACCTAATGTCCTCCACCCTGGCCCCAACCCCTGAGCGGCGGGTGGGGGCCCTAAATTGGTATAAGGAGGGGGACCTAATGTCCTCCCCCCTGGCCCCAACCCCTGAGCGGTGGGTGGGGGCCCTAAATACTAATAAGGGGGGGACCTAATGTCCTCCCCCCTGGCCCCCACCCCTGAGCGGCGGGTGGGGGCCCTAAATTGGTATAAGGAGGGGGACCTAATGTCCTCCACCCTGGCCCCAACCCCTGAGCGGCAGGTGGGGCCCCTAAATTGGTATAAGGAGGGGGACCTAATGTCCTCCCCCTGGCCCCAACCCCTGAGCGGCAGGTGGGGGCCCTAAATACTAATAAGGGGGGACCTAATGTCCTCCCCCCTGGCCCCCACCCCTGAGCGGCGGGTGGGGGCCCTAAATTGGTATAAGGAGGGGGACCTAATGTCCTCCCCCCTTGCCCCAACCCCTGAGCGGCGGGTGGGGGCCCTAAATACTAATAAGGGGGGACCTAATGTCCACCCCCCTGGCCCCCACTCCTGAGCAGTGGGTGGGGGCCCTACAGTAAAATAAGGGGGGGGACCTAATGTCCTGCACTCTGGCTCCCACCCCTGAGCGGCGGGTGGCGGGCCCTAAATCCTAAAAAGGGGGGACCTAAGGTCCTCCCCCCTGGCCCCCACCTCTGAGCGGTGGGGGCCCTAAATACTAATAAGGGGGGGGACCTATTGTCCACCCCTGGCCCCCACCCCTGAGCGGCGGGTGGGGGCCCTAAATAGTAATAGGGGGACCTTATGTCCTCCCCCTGGCCACCACTCCTGAGCAGTGGGTGGGGGCTCTACAGTAAAATAAGGGGGGGGACCTAATGTCCTGCACTCTGGCCCCCACCCCTGAGCGGCGGGTGGCGGGCCCTAAATCCTAAAAAGGGGGGACCTAAGGTCCTCCCCCCTGGCCCCCACCTCTGAGCGGTGGGGGCCCTAAATACTAATAAGGGGGGGGACCTATTGTCCACCCCCCGGCCCCCACCCCTGAGCGGCGGGTGGGGGCCCTAAATAGTAATAGGGGGACCTTATGTCCTCCCCCTGGCCCCCACTCCTGAGCAGTGGGTGGGGGGGCGGGGCCTGGATGCCGAGCTGACTGGTCGCACTAAACCGGAGCTCCGTGTACAGACTTGCAAATAAGTGAGCTAACTCGACAAATTACACCGAAATCACACAAGTTCACTTACCTGGCAAAGCAGAGCAGCGGCAGTACTCCGGGACGTCTCTAACCAGACCTCCGAGAGGCATTTTAAAGTTAACACGGAGTTGCGGCCTACCAACGGGCGCAGGCGTGTGAGCGGCGGCCGACCTCCACGCCGGCAAACCTGCGGAAATCGCTGCGGCGTTGAGACCCTGATCTCCCCCCCCCGCCGGTGTGGGATATCCCGGCACACTTCAGCGAGAAACGAGCTAACAAACTCCTGGCCTAGGTAGACTAAACTCCACGTGAAACCTACGGGGCCCAAACAAAATGGCGGCACAGCCCAAACATACACTCACAAAGCCACCCAAGTATGCACAAGAATTCGTCAACCGACTAAGCACTTACTTGTGGGTGAAGCTCCGAGCACGGAAACAGTTGCACAACCTGGCAATGAGAGAGGTGGTGGCTTGGATCCGCCCGGCCACCCGGCGCAAGCTACAGAGGTACCCTCCTCGCAATTTCAGAGCGGCCCCCAGACTGGAACGGAGCAGAACCTCAAAAAAGCAGGCAGGGGCGCCGGGCCCCTCAATTAAAGACATACCCGAGACGAAGACACGGCACAAGACCCGACCTGCCTACCACTCAGCGGTCCCAACAACCACCGACCGGCACCCAGAGACAGATATCAGAGCCCGTAAAAGGCACAGTAAGAAACAAGGCCCCCTGAGGAACCGCAGCCCCACGCAATCAACCCAGCCGATGGGGCCAACAAGCTGCAACAACAATCCAGCCAAACCACAGTCACGTCAATGTGAGACCAGCCAACATACCCGACCTCACTCGGAGGCTCCGGAGACCTCCGACTTACATACCGCGCTCACCAACCCCAGAGCTCCAGCACGTAATGGAGGGACCAACCGGCACACACAGGCCGGTAACCGGGTCCGGAGAGAGGAACAAGCGACGGCTTCGACACCTGGAATGCTAACAACCGGGAGAGAAAGGCAAAGGTACACCGACAGCCCACAGGACCGCTTACCCGAGGACTCTGTCTGCCCCCTGGAGGGAATAGGCTAAGCGGGCGCCCAATGGACATTCCCTAGATAACATACAAATGATAACATATAAGTCTCACACAAAAGGGACGCTATCCTGCCGTTTTCAAACTGTTAATTTCTTTTGAATTAGCTCCTCCAGCTTGTTTTGCGAAGGTCCACAAACGGGTCACTTCATTTAAGCATAGCCTAGCCAAAAGTTTTCTGTTACAGTTTGTTAGTTGTAAGCAGTTCGACAAGCTCAGGAAAAATCATATGTAAGATGTATTTTAACAAACTGTGAAGTACCCTTAAATGCCAGCTACTGTATACATGATGTATTTATATTCTCAAGGGCACCTTGCTCAGTCACACCTAACAATTTAGACACAAGCATCCCTGTCCAAGCGTTTCCTACCTTACCTGAGTTGCATATGTTCATATTTTTCTGTAAAATGCTAATGTCAAGCGTAACGCTTATCACTTAACTTACGTTGTCATTTTAAGCGCAGCTAGCCATATCTCACAACATGATATACCACAAAAGTGATACCTTCATATAATTTGTAAGCTCAATCTACATTTAAGCCTGTTTACTATGTAATATCAAAAAAAAAAAAAGTGCTATGTCTTTTTACTACCCACTGTAACAAATGTTTACCAATCAGCGTATGGATTGCCGTTGGGGTACCATGTGTAAACCTGTAACCATTACAAGCACTGCAAAAATAAAGAATTACAAAAAAAAAAAATAAAAAAAAAAAAATAAGGGGGGGGGGGACCTAATGTCCTGCACTCTGGCCCCCACCCCTGAGCGGTGGGTGGCGGGCCCTAAATCCTAAAAAGGGGGGGGACCTAAGGTCCTCCCCCCTGGCCCCCACCTCTGAGCGGTGGGGGCCCTAAATACTAATAAGGGGGGGGACCTATTGTCCTCCCCCCCGGCCCCCACCCCTGAGCGGCGGGTGGGGGCCCTAAAAAAATGTCTCCCCCCCAGGTGACTAGGGGTCCCCAAACCCCTAGACACCCCCTCCCCCAACCAAAAAAAATGATCCCCCTACCTACCCCCCTCACCCTAAAAATAATGAGGGGGGGGAATTTAACTAAGAACCTGTAAAAAAAGAAAAAAATAACTTACCATTCGAAAATCTTATTTTTTCAGCCCCAAAAAAGGACAAATAAAAAAAACATAATAACCGACGCAATTAAAAAAACAAACAAACAAACAAAACGAGCGCAAATTTTTTTTATCCTTCTTCACCCATGGAGGGCTCCGCGCAGACTGAGCTCTGCAGGACGGGGGAAGGCTTATAAAGCCTTGCCCCGCCCTGCAATTAGGCTCAGAGCACTCTGGTGGGTTTAAGCCATCTAATCAGAGTGCTCTGACAGGTAAATGAAGAGACTGACAGGTAAGTCTCTACATTTACCTGTCACAGCACTCTGATTGGTTGGTTTGAAATCCACCAATCAGAGTGCTCTGTGTCATTTTACACAACGTGGGAAAGTTCTTTGGAATTTTCCCATGCTGTGTAATTTGACTCATAACTCTCTGATTGGTGGATAAAGTAACCAATCAGAGAGTTATGAGTCAAATTACACAGCGTGGGAAAATTCCAAAGAACTTTCCCACGTTGTGTAAAATGACACAGAGCACTCTGGTGGATTTCAAACCAACCAATCAGAGTGCTGTGACAGGTAAATGTAGACACTTTCCTGTCAGTCTCTTCATTTACCTGTCAGAGCACTCTGATTGGATGGCTTAAACCCACCAATCAGAGTGCTCTGAGCCTAATTGCAGGGCGGGGCAAGGCTTTATAAGCCTTCCCCCGCCCTGCAGAGCTCAGTCTGCGCGGAGCCCTCCATGGGTGAAGATTGATTTTTTTTTTTTTTTGCTCGTTTTTTTTTTATATATTTTTTTATATATAATTGCGTCGGTTATTATTATTTGGCCTTTATTGGGGCTGAAGAAATAAGATTTTAGACGAAAGAAAACATCGAATGGTAAGTTTTTTTTTGTTTTTGTTTTTTTAACAGGTTCTTAGTTAAATTTCCCCCCCTCAATATTTTTAGGGTGAGGGGGGTAGGTAGGGGGATCATTTTTTTTTTTGGGAGGGGGGGGTGACTAGGGGTTTGGGGACCCCTAGTCACCTGCTGGGGGAGACATTTTTTTAGGGCCCGCAACCGCCGCTCAGGGGTGGGGGCCGGGAGGGAGGACAATAGGTCCCTCCCCCCTATTGGTATTTAGGGCTCCCACCCGCAGTTCAGGGGTGGGGGCCAGGGGGAGTACATTAGGTCCCCCCCTTTATTAGTATTTAGGGCCCCCACCCGCCCCTCAGGGGTGGGGGCCAGGGGGAGGACATTAGGTTCCCCCCCCCTTATTTTACTGTAGGGTCCCCACCCACTGCTCAGGAATGGGGACCAGGGGGAAGGACATTAGGTCCCCCCCTATTACTATTTAGGGCCCCCACCCGCCACTCAAGGGGGGAGGACATTAGGTCCCCCCCCTTATTAGTATTTAGGGCCCCCACCCACCGCTCAGGGGTGGGGGCCAGGGGGAGGACGTTAGTTTTTTTTTGTTTTGTTTTTTAACAGTGAGCAGCCACAGGCTGCTCACTGTTTAATAAACATGCCCCTACTCGCGGTATATCTGTTCTCATTATAATACTCCTGAACATTTTTCTTCTGATCTTTTTTCTTACTTCTGGTGTTTATACTAGACCATCCTGTTGCCCCTTCCTCTGCTTCTCCCTCAGATTCTTCTTCCTCCTCAGGGTCCCTCACAGGACCCTTGACTATGACTGAAAATAGATTATTCTTCCCTGTGGAATCTTCCTTAGAGACTTCGGTCTGTATAAAATGATGCACGAGAGGACAGGGGTACCTACAACCTCTACATTTTTCCTCCCACCAAGGGTTTGTCCATTCACATCTAGTACAGATCCAATAGGGTTTCTGTGTGACTGCATTTACAGTGGACACAGGTATTTGGGGATCTTTAGGGACCGTCTTATGGTCAGTCCCTTCCTTACCTGGGTAAGGGGGAGGGTGTTTGATTATGTCCCCTTTATGGTCCATGGATCCCGGGACAAAAATAGCTAAGCCTGAGAGCTGCAACTGCCTTTGTAAATCAAGGTAGATCACGCTGGAACCAGAGGTGTTGATAGCTGCCTGGGAGAGGAACAGAAGAAGCAAAGGCAGAGGGGACGATACCTGCCTCAAATAAGATCGGCAGCCTGGTTGGGTGGAAGAGTTCCTGATAGACCCTGTTCAAGCTTCGGCAACTGTGTTTGAAGTGCTGCAGAGTTTCCTGTGGCATCGGGGAAGTTACCTTGGCGGAGGTACTTGGTTGGCGTACGGGAGCTCGTCACACTGTCTATCTGTCTGTCTAATTACTCCCCCTGCAGTCCATGTAGTGAAGAATAAGTCTATTTTATCAACTTTGTTTGGTAATAGAGAGAGCTCATCACATGCTCAGTATGTGTAAAATTCTTTACTATCACTTTCAGGGTCACACGCTGCTAGCCTCTGGTGCTACTTGTCTATTGAGTTATTGCCAGCTCTCACTTGTCCTAGCATGCCTGCCAGTACAAAGGCTTTTTTTGGAACCTGTGAAACACTATTTAGTGAATTCCAGATGGTGCTGTCATGCTGGAACCCTTTACCACTTGGCCTCACAACAACATTATGCCACTTAGTGAATATAGATTAACTTGTAATTTCACCACTATGGAAGAACGTATCTGCTAATCATCTTACCTAAGGGCACTTATTGCTATGCTCTCTTCTGTGAGGTGAAGGCAAGTGCAGGTCAGAAGTCCAGGAAGAGTAATGGACGAGGGAACATATCTGCCTCTCAGACGTAGACAGAGTTATTCACTAAAGTGAGAATTCAAATCTAAGGCCAAAGTAGCCAATTTGGAAACATTCTCTCAGCTTTGCTAATATTTCAGCTACTTTGGCCTTTAAATTGAGTTCCCAACAGTGACTAACCTTGAAAGATAATCCAAATCATGTAAAAATTATATTATCTATAAAAGTCAGTGTGCCAACTCTTCTACCCACCATATTATACCATCCGGTAAGCGACAGAGGTCCGAACATGTCAAGGTGGCAGTGGGGGCAGTGGGCCCCAGGTAACCAGTAGGAGGGGTTTCACACAGCACCCCTCTCTCAGCTGTCATTCCTTGTAGCATGGATGTGCAGGACCCTGGTAGATTTCATTATCCTTTATCCAGGTCTAGCAGGAAGGGGCAGGGGCAGAGTGGTATGCAACCAGCACACGCTGCTTGGAAACTGCTGTATGTCAAGGGGGAAGCAGGAATGAATCCCTGCATCCCCAACCACTAGACACTATGGACCTTCTCCTGCCTCCTCCCCCATCCTAGAGTGACTGTAAGTGTGGTGTGCATCTGTGTGTATAACATTATGTTTTAGCACAGAAATGGTAGGCACACCCGACAATCAGCCATATACAAATGATCTATGCAAAGCAAAAGAATGCAAGGGTAAGGGTGCTCACTCTAAAGCATTATTTCCAGAGGCTAATAAATCAGTAAATATAATAATGAATGAGGAGCTCAACCAACTAAAATAAAATGCACTTTATTACACAGGTACAAAAATCTCCGGTATTACACAATATTTAACAGCAAATCTCAATAGAGATAGGACCATACCTATATAATCAATCTGAAACCTGTATCCAAATCAGAAGTTAAGCATAGTCAATAATAGATATGCAGAATGAATAGTACCAATCCAGATACAAAATTGAATGGATACCTGTACAACAATAATCACCAAATAATAATACATACCAGAAAAAAATAAAACTATCAGAATGAGTGAGAAGAGGGTGAAAAATCAAAAAGTAGCCCCCAACGTTTCGGCGTGTACGCCTTTATCAAGGGCGCATATTGTGTAAAGGAGAACAACCCCTTTATATACCAAAGCATAAATAAAACATAAGTAACACCTAAGTGAAATGGGTGACCACCCATAATGGTTGGAGACCTCCCAACCACAATCACAAGACCAATAAACAGGAAGTGAACATATATATAAAAAATAACTCAAAACATGATCATGAGTGGTGAAATGCAAATATAGTATAAGCTTGTGGCAAAAAATATTTATATAGCCTAGCATATGTAGAATAGTCACACCCAATACAAAAGGAAGTCAGCGCTAATTAACAGACAATATGTAAATGGTCAGCAACGCAAACAAAGGAAACCCCTCAGATCCTTCAACAAATAGAGAAAGCAATACGAAAAGATGGAGTAGGGCTGTGCCAGCAGCAAATAAAATAAAGTAAAATAATCCCAAAAATCTCACTAGAGCAGCAATGGATGATCAGGGATACTTGATAAAATGTAGATGAGTAGACTCTTCAGTGGGGACAGGTGCGTCAGTATGTCTCAGGATGTTCGTTATATGGAAGAAAGAGAGACAGAGGCAGCCAATAGTGCAATACTGTAACCATGTAAAAAACAGAACCAGCGCTTATATGATTAAATAGCAATATACCACTTGGTGAATAGGTTTAATTAGCTGCTAAATATTCGAGTAATTCCTTACAATATCACAAATATAGGATAAAAAAACACTGTTTTACCCGGTTGAAGAAGCCAAGCTAGTAGTGGCGAAACGCGTCCCGGATTTAGCATATTGATGCTTCTTTTATTTGTAAATTATATTGTGTGAATAAATCTTTTATTTTGTTTCATCGATCCTGGTTTCCAGTACCATTAAATACACAGCAGGGAGTGCAGTCCCCAATCTGCACAACACTTAAAAATTGAGTCACTCCTATATGACTCCATACTTGTGAGTACCCACTTGGGATTTTTTATTTCACTTTTTAAATATTTTCCAGCAATACTGTGCAATCATCTGTGCCTCTATTTTTCCCTATATAACAAAATCCATATTGGGAATAGGGGTGGGTCGCCTGTACGGACCCAGAAACGATTCAAACCAGAGCTGGGTCTATAGCTCTTCGTTTGTGAGTGTACATATACTGGAATTCATATATATTATTTTATCATGTATGGTCTACTATGTATGATTATTTTTAAAAGGCATCCATATGTTTGGCTTGTTAGGGTGAATCTTCTCCAAACTTGGCACAGCAAAGTAACCAAAAGACTTTTATTGATCTAAAATACACAACAAAAAATAAACAAACGCGTTTCACTAATATAGGCTTTCTCAAATGGTATAAGTTTGTGTAGGGGAAAAGTAGTTTAATCCCTTAATGACCAAACTTCTGGAATAAAAGGGAATCATGACGTGTCACACACGTCATGTGTCCTTAAGGGGTTAAGTTGGCACCAAAATTACATCATAGACTGTCCTCCAATCAGCAAACATCACTATTGTATACATCATAAATAAAGAAAACAGTGGTACATATTGATAAATATAAACTTATGGACCAATAACAACCGAGCATTTAGTGAGTGGTTTCGGCTATTTGAAGACGTCATGTGCGTGGCTTAGTTTCCAGGCCGCTAGGTATCATGGGAAATGTAGTTCCCGGTATTGTAATTGCGATGTCAGCAGAAAACCGGCATCTGCCGACCCCGAAACTCAGTGTAATAGGAAACACCAAGTGCAGGGTGTTCCCTCAGGTGGTTGGCAAAAGGGAAAAACACATTTAATTAGGAAATGAATAAGTAATTTAAGATTAATCACGGCGGCTATCTTGGTTGGGGGAAAATAATAATGACAAATGCCATCTACAGGAGGAGTGAACTTAGTGGCCGTGTTTGGGGGGGGGGGGGGGGGAAACATCCCTAATGTTTATTAAAAATTACTTTATAATACATAATAGTGAGTTATTCTAAATAAAAGTTTATAAAATATATAATGAGTAATAATAATGAGTAAAATAAATTAGCTGGATAAGTTATTAGGTAAATATCAGAGAGAGTATTAAAAGGTCTTGTTATAGATTAAAAACATTAAAATGTCATAGGAACTAAGAGGAAGTGGTTATGGTAGGGGTGTTCTCAATCATAATGCCGTAGATAAAACAACTATGATTAGAATAGCCCTAAGATAATAACAAAACAGTCTCAGCTAGAAACATCAAATATATAAATCATAACAATAAATGCTCTAACCAACATAGGTAGGTAGTGCATGGGTGTTATATACAGGAGGATATATGCATTTAGCGTAGTATATATAATTAAATAAATCAAAATCTACGTTCAGACCAGAGGGGGATTAATGTTTTTGAATTGAATACCCATTCCATTTCAGCCTTGCCCTGATATCCCCACCTCTCCATGAGATCACACTTTTTTGATACCTATGCATTTAAGTAAGTTTGTGTCATTGTGTAAAAGATTAAAATATCCCTTTTTAATGTTCACTCAGTCTAGTTTTGAGGTTTCTTGTGGTCATACCTACATACTGGAGGTCACACGGGCACTCCAGTAGGTAGATTACATTTGTATTCTAATTAAGGGCCCCCACCCACCATTCAGGGGTGGGGGCCAGGGGGGAAGACATTAGGTCCCCCCCTTATTCATATTTAGGGCCCCCACCCACTGCTCAGGGGTGGGGGCTGGGGGGGTGAGGACAATAGTTACCCCCCATCATTTCACTTTAAGGCCCCCACCCGCCGCTCAGGGGTGGGGGCCAGGGAGGAGGACATTAGGCCCCCCTTATTATAATTTAGGGCCCCCACCGCTCAGGGGTGGGGGCCAGGAGGGAGGACATTAGGCCCCCTCCTTATTCTGATTTAGGGCCCCCACCTGCCGCTTAGGGGTGGGGGCTGGGTGGGAGGACAATAGGTCCCCCCCATTATTTTACTTTAGGGCCCCCACCTGCCGCTCAGGGGTGGGGGATAGGGGGGGCAGTAGGTCTCCCATTTAGTTTAAAAGCCCCCACTCTCGCGTTTCGGGAGGGGGACCTTTTTTTATAACAGTGAGCAGCCACAGGCTTCGTATTAGCAAATTATGCCCCTACTTTGTATAGTTTTTATTTAAAATTGTATACAGTGTAACATTCTTCATTCTTCCACTGGGTAAGTATATTAGTTCTTAAGCAATACTGTACTTCGGAACTTCGGTAATTTCGGGACTTCGACAATTCGTCGATTCATCTATTCGGACATTCGGAAGTACCCGAATGCCTGAATTTTCTAAAATTGATTGAAATGAATTGCACATGTCTACTGGGCACTTCACAGCGCCTTGTTCCCGAGTTCCAGTTACCACGAATCCAGTGGAGAAGAGTCCTTGTCAGGACTAGAGTTTCGCTACACTGGTAAGTAGTATATCTTTATCTATGTCTGGTTTTCCAGTTACACTGTCCTATTGTCCTATCCAGTTACACTGTCCTATTGTATGGGGCTATGTGTCGTGTTATTAATATGTCATAACATATAATGTGTAATATATAAATATATATATCTTTATAAGTAATATGTATACACATTTTACTAATGTTAGAGTTTGAGAATAATGAAATCTATTTATTAAGATTCTATCTAATTCTATTAAGATTATTAGCGTAGTACTATCTGATATCTTGTTGAACTTAATTATATAGCATAGTATATTTGTATGGGATTGAGCTTTCTTACCCCCCTCCCTCTCCCTTGGGTCTTATCTCTGGTCGGTTTGTTAACACTAGTGGCATCCGATCAGGCAGAGAATAGAGCAAGCGAGAAAAATCAATGTGTCTTTTTATTTTCTGCTACTATCAGTAAGAAATTGAGTCACATCTGGTAAGTAGTGACTTTACGGTATCATTTAATTCAATCTTATCCACATGATGTCTGACAAAGTCCAGCTGATCTCTATTCCCCTCATTAGCAAGATTGTTTTGTCAAGTCTCCAGTGGGATCTGAATTTATATGCTAAAATGGTTTTAACCATAACATTAATGGGGCATGGTCGGCCCATTTAACGGGGCCCATATGGGCCAGCAAAGTTTTTTAGGTTGGCTAAATCAGTCGATAAAAAATATATTCTGGAGTAACTATTAGGACTTTTGGGGGGAAAAAAGTACTTGAGAAAGTGTAACATTTCAGAATTGAGACAATCACACACATGCATAGGACAATGTTTTCGGTATTCATCCACAAGTACTTAAGGAACTAAGTGTAGAAATAAGTGAACCTATGTTTTTAATCTTTCAAGATTCTTTTCTTTCAGGAAGTGTTTCCATGAGATTGGAGGAAGGCAGATGTAGTTCCTATATTCAAAAAGGGTTCAAAATCCTTGCCTGGAAATTATAGACCTGTGAGCTTAACTTCTGTGGCTGGTAAAATATTTGAAAGGTTATTAAGGGATAATATTCAAGAATTCCTTGAGAAGAACATGGTTATCAGCAAAAATCAGCACGGTTTTATGAAGCACAGGTCATGTCAAACTAACTTGATTGTGTTCTACGAAGAAGTAAGTAGAAGTATAGATCAGGGTGTTGCAGTGGATGTGATCTATTTGGATTTTGCCAAGGCATTTGATACGGTTCTACACAATCAATTAGTGTTCAAACTCAAGGAAATCGGTCTCGATGAAAATGCTTGTTCTTGGGTAGAACATTGGCCTAAAAATAGAATACAAAGAGTTGTCATTAATGGTAAATTTTCAAGCTGGACAGAGGTGGCAAGTGGTGTCCCTCAGGGTTCTGTTCTGGGACCCCTTCTATTTAACATGTTTATAAATGATCTTTAAAAGAGCATTGAAAGTCATGTTTCAGTGTTTGCAGATGACACAAAACTCTGTAAAGTAATACAATGTGAGCAAGATATTACTTTGCTGCAGAGGGATTTAGATAGACTGGGCACTCAAATGGCAGATGGAATTTAATACTGAAAAATGCAAAGTTATGCACTTCGGCGTAAAGAGTACACAAGCAACGTATACCCTTAATGGAAGTGAATTAGGGATAACAACACACGAAAAGGACTTGGGAATTGTTATAGACAACAAACTATGCAACAATGTGCAATGTCAATCAGCAGTGGCCAAGGCCAGTAAGGTATTGTCATGCATGAAAAAGGGCATTCATTCTCGGGACGAGAATATCATTTTACCTCTTTATAAACCACTGGTAAGACCACATATTGAATATGCTGTGCAGTTTTGGGCACCTGTTCTAAAGAAGGATATTATGGCACTAGAAAAAGTGCAGAGGCGGGCTACAAAATTAATAAAAGGAATGGAACATATCAGCTATGAAGACAGGTTAACAAATTTAAACCTCTTTAGTTTAGTTTAGAAAAACGTCGCCTGAGAAGGAATATGATAACATTATACAAATATACTCGGGGGACAATACAAACCATTGTGTGGAAATCTATTCACAAACTGGACTTTACATAGAACACATGAGGCCATGCGTTTAGACTGGAAGAAGATTTCATCTAAGGCAAAGGAAAGGCTTATTTTACTTTAAGAACAATAAGGATGGGCAATTCTCTGCCTGAAGAAGAGGTTTTATCAGAGTCCATACAGATGTTCAAACAGCTACTAGATGCATACTTGCAAAAACAGAATATTCAACGATATAATCTTTCAATGTAGGGTAATAACTGCTTGATCCAAAGATAAATCTGACTGCCATTCTGGGGTCAAGAAGGGATTTTTTTCCTAGCTTGTAGCAAAATTGGAAGTGCTTCAGTCTGGGTTTTTTTGCCTTTTAGATCAACAGCAAAAAACAAATGTGAGGAAATCTGAACTTGATGGACACAAGTCTCTTTTCTGCTATGTAACTATAAATAGTGACCCCTAGTGGATAATTTGGGGTATCACAGAAAGGGATTGTAGCGGTTACCCTGATGAGTAGAAGGATTTTTTACCGCCAGAGGGTGTCCTTCTCCAGAGTGTGAGGGTTATTACGGCATTCCAGGTAGTTATCCAAATAGAGAAGCGCTTACAAGAGCTAGTAGTGATAGCTTTATAGCAGTTTTCCCCAATAAGAGACAAGACTCTAGATTGAGGGTGAATGGTAGACAGATTGGCCTTTTATGCAAGTCCCCAGCCAAGGGATACACCCAGGTGGGCCTTGGTGGGGACTGTGATACAAAATTATCAACCATTCATAACAGTGTTGTACAGCATGACACTCCCATACAGGACATACAATATCTCCCCTCTACCTAGGAGATAATTGAGTCAACTGCTGTCTTTAACTCAATTATCACCAGGCGAAAAATATCACAATTTTAATACAATCTGAAAATACTCCCAAAACCCATAGTATCCCCTGATAGCCCCGATCTGGGGGAACAACATATTCAAAAATCACCCAGATCGGTTAAGGGATTCAGAATTTGCATGGAGGTCTTCTCTCTGACCGACCGCACACGAGGCTCCTGCCCAGAATAGTTCCATAGAATCAGACTGTGCGGCCGGCCTCCATCTAGGGTATTACAATAAAGTTTAGAAAGGAACTTAACGTTCGTGCTTCTGTTCTGCTAGTCTTAGTGGTTCGGTAGGTATTATTACCGAACGTAGTCCATTTCGTACGTATAGTGCCGAACATCCGTGATCATGGAAGTCTTAGCGTTGTTCAGGTCGTCATGTGTCCAATTATAGTTCCATATTTTGGATTTGTGCTGCCCTAGGCACAACTAAATTCAGGCACCCCCAAAATCTAAATTTGCCCCCCCCAATTCGTGTCAAGGCCATTTTTTTGACTGACAGACACATGCCCTCATTGAAACATGCACTGATATACACTCACTGACAGATACACAGTCATTGGCACACACAGTCACTGGCACACACACACTTTCACTGACAGAAACACACTGACACACCCACTCACTGACAGGCACACACTCTGATACACATAAAATGACATACATACACTCACAGGCACACCCATTCTCACTTACAGACACACACTGACAGCTACACTCCCTCATTCACAGTAAGGTGGACAGCCCCAGAACACGAGACAAACAATGCATTTGTCTAGGAGCTTGGGGTGGCATTTTTTGGCACCCCCCCAGAAAGTGCTGCCCTAGGCAAATGCCTTGTTTGCCTTGTGGTAAATACATCCCTGGCTGGACTACAAAAGTGCTGTCATCTGCACCCCCTGGTGGGCAGACAAGCTCCCTTGTTAGTGTGAGTAGTATTTGCATCAATTTGAAAATGTAACAGAATGTGGAAAACATCTGGAGCCTATTTATTGTATTTAGCGTCCCCATAGATGTTTGGTTTTTCTTAACTACAATATGGTTTGGGTCCTATAAAGACACATCAGGATCCATTCACACAAGACTTGAAAAACCCTGGCATCTAAAGTGCTGTTAAGTCACATAAATGCCAGAGAAAGAACCAGGAAGTCACAGACTTTTATGCCAAATATTTTGTATTTTTTTTGTACAATAAAAAAAACTAAAGCAAAAAATATCTGGCACATGATACTAAATACTTTACAAAACGTGTATGTGTGTGTGTGTATATATATATATATATATATATATATAAATATAGCATTCAGCAACTCACTCAAAAACAAATATAGATTGGTATTTACATTTTATAAACTCAAGTATCACAAGGGTATGGACTCTTGTGTTTGAGTTTTACATCTAAAGTATTTCTTACATTCAGAACAGAAAAATTTTATTGTTAACACTAGTGGCATCCGGTGGGTTGCCAGACTTCAGTCATGGCCAAAACATTTTTGGCATTCAAAACATGGAAAATGCGTCTCTCCTGTGTCAATTAGCTCATGGGATGCAAGACTTTATCTACTGAACATAATTCTCCACATTTGAGTAATGGAAAGGTGTCTCTTCTGTATGAGTTGTTTAATGCATAACCAGGCTTACATTTTTGAGAAACAAATTCCCAACAATTAAACATGGGAAAGTTTTCCCTTCGGTGTGAGTTCTCTATCTTACAAGATCAGAAATAAGAGGAAGATGGGGGTTGTGTTGACATTCAGAAGACAAAAATATTTTTCCTTTTGTGAATAAGCTGATGGCTTCCAAGGGCTGATTTACTGCTATAACATTTACCACATTCAGAACATGGGAAAGGTTTCTCTCCTGTGTGAGTTCTCTGATGTCTAACAAGCTTTGATTTAGATGTTAAACGTTTCCCACATTCTGAACATGGAAAAGGTTTAACTCCTGTATGAATACTATGATGTCGAACAAGATTTGATTTCTTTTGAAAACATTTCCCACATTCAGAACACAAGAAATTTCTCTCTCCAGTATGTGTTCTTTGATGAGAAACAAGATTTGATTTACTGTTAAAACGTTTCTCACATTCAGAACATGAAAAAGGTTTCTCTCCTGTGTGAGTTTTCTGATGTGTAGCAAGATTTGATTTCCTTTGAAAACTTTTCCCACATTCAGAACACAAAAATTTTTTCTCGCCAGTATGAATTCCTTCGTGTGACACAAGATTTGATTTACTCTTGAAACATTTCCCACACTCAGAACATGAAAAAGGTTTTTCTCCTGTGTGAGTTTTCTGATGTGTAGCAAGATTTGATTTCCGTTGAAAACATTTCCCACATTCAGAACAAGAGAATTTTTTCACTTCTTTGTGTGTTCTTCGATGAGATCCAACATTTTTCTTACTGTTATAACATTTCCCATACCCAGTACATGGGAATTTATCTCCTGTGTGAGTTCTTTGATTAATAAAAAGGTAATATTTAATGGGGAAATATTTCTCCCATTCAGAATATAAGAAATGTTTCTCTTCCACAGTTATTATTGGAGGTGTAGATATATAAGAATTTGAGGAAATTAATGATTCTTCACACATTCTATGAGATTTCTTAACATGCTTGATTAGTGGATTCCTATGACGTCGTGCAGAAGATCTTCTGTTCAAGGACTCAACTGCAAAAAGATTATGAAAAGTTAAAGAAAACATATGGTTAAATATTTAAGGAAACATCTTTAGAAGGATTCCATCATGTGTCTTTAAGAGATAAATTACATATTTAAACAGAAGATATAACATATCCATACCATAATACATTTATATCTCGTTCATCTTTTCTTGCAACTACTCTTTGCAGTAGTTGCAACTATTATACATTAAAATGCTAACAGACACAAAAGGTTAAGGAGGTCCACTCAATCAAGCTTACAATCTACGAGAAAGAAGTAAAGAAACACAAGAGGAGAACGTGCTAGGGGTGTTATAAATAAAGAACAAAATGGAAAACAGCTTAACCTTAAAGGACTCCGATGCAGGAAGAGGCACCAGAGAAGGAGACACTGACTGAACATTCGGAAAGGTAGGATGAAAAATAGGAAGTAAAGAGTCACAGAGGACAAGGTTGTAGAGAGTTTGAAGAATGTCAAAAGCCGCAGAGAGGTCGAGGAAAGTAATGACCTTAAGACTTATTGTCATTTTAGATGAGTAAACAGGATGAAAACGAAACTGCAGAGGGTCTTGGAGGAAGTGGGGAAGTGTATACAAGCTGCTGTAAACGCTAGAGAAGAATGATAGTAGTGATATGGAACAATAGATAAAAAGATGATGGGCCAGGAAATGGCTTTTTTTGGAATGGGATTGAGTGAACTGGGAAAGAAACCATAAAACAGAAAATGTTCATTAAGGGTAGAAATATGCAAAGGAAAATAACAGCCGGGGAGAGAGGAAAGATGCATAGAGCAGTAAAGAGATTTAAGAGTGGATCAGAGAGGAGATGGCAGGGAGCGAAAGCAATGGGGAGATGGCTGGGGAGAATGCATGGAGCAGTGGGGAGATGGCTATGGAGAATGCATGGAGCAGTGGGGAGATGGCTGGGGAGAAAGCATGGAGCAATGAGGAGATGGCTGGGGAGAAAGCATGGAGCAGTGAGGAGATGGCTGGGGAGAAAGCATGGAGCAATGAGGAGATGGCTGGGGAGAAAGCATGGAGCAGTGGGGAGATGGCTGGGGAGAATTCATGGAGCAGTGAGGAGATGGCTGGGGAGAAAGCATGGAGCAGTGAGGAGATGGCTGTAGAGAAAGCATGGAGCAGTGAGGAGATGGCTGGGGAGAAAGCATGGAGCAGTGAGGAGATGGCTGGGGAGAAAGCATGGAGCAGTGAGGAGATGGCTGGGGAGAAAGCATGGAGCAATGAGGAGATGGCTATGGAGAAAGCATGGAGCAATGAGGAGATGGCAATGGAGAAAGCATGGAGCAGTGGGGAGATGGCTGGGGAGAAAGCATGGAGCAGTGAGGAGATGGCTGGGGAGAAAGCATGGAGCAGTGAGGAGATGGCTGGGGAGAAAGCATGGAGCAGTGAGGAGATGGCTGGGGAGAAAGCATGGAGCAATGAGGAGATGGCTGGGGAGAAAGCATGGAGCAATGAGGAGATGGCTGGGGAGAAAGCATGGAGCAGTGGGGAGATGGCTGGGGAGAATGCATGGAGCAGTGAGGAGATGGCTGGGGAGAAAGCATGGAGCAGTGAGGAGATGGCTGGGGAGAAAGCATGGAGCTGTGAGGAGATGGCTGGGGAGAAAGCATGGAGCAGTGAGGAGATGGCTGGGGAGAAAGCATGGAACAGTGAGGAGATGGCTATGGAGAAAGCATGGAGCAGTGGGGAGATGGCTGGGGAGAAAGCATGGAGCAGTGAGGAGATGGCTGGGGAGAAAGCATGGAGCAGTGAGGAGATGGCTATGGAGAAAGCATGGAGCAGTGAGGAGATGGCTATGGAGAAAGCATGGAGCAGTGAGGAGATGGCTGGGGAGAATGCATGGAGCAGTGAGGAGATGGCTGGGGAGAAAGCATGGAGCAGTGAGGAGATGGCTGGGGAGAAAGCATGGAGCAGTGAGGAGATGGCTGGGGAGAAAGCATGGAGCTGTGAGGAGATGGCTGGGGAGAAAGCATGGAGCAGTGAGGAGATGGCTGGGGAGAAAGCATGGAACAGTGAGGAGATGGCTATGGAGAAAGCATGGAGCAGTGGGGAGATGGCTGGGGAGAAAGCATGGAGCAGTGAGGAGATGGCTGGGGAGAAAGCATGGAGCAGTGAGGAGATGGCTATGGAGAAAGCATGGAGCAGTGAGGAGATGGCTATGGAGAAAGCATGGAGCAGTGAGGAGATGGCTGGGGAGAAAGCATGGAGCTGTGAGGAGATGGCTGGGGAGAAAGCATGGAGCAGTGAGGAGATGGCTGGGGAGAAAGCATGGAACAGTGAGGAGATGGCTATGGAGAAAGCATGGAGCAGTGGGGAGATGGCTGGGGAGAAAGCATGGAGCAGTGAGGAGATGGCTGGGGAGAAAGCATGGAGCAGTGAGGAGATGGCTATGGAGAAAGCATGGAGCAGTGAGGAGATGGCTATGGAGAAAGCATGGAGCAGTGAGGAGATGGCTGGGGAGAATGCATGGAGCAGTGAGGAGATGGCTGGGGAGAAAGCATGGAGCAGTGAGGAGATGGCTGGGGAGAAAGCATGGAGCAATGAGGAGATGGCTATGGAGAAAGCATGGAGCAATGAGGAGATGGCTGTAGAGAAAGCATGGAGCAGTGAGGAGATGGCTGGGGAGAAAGCATGGAGCAGTGAGGAGATGGCTGGGGAGAAAGCATGGAGCAGTGAGGAGATGGCTGGGGAGAAAGCATGGAGCAGTGAGGAGATGGCTATGGAGAAAGCATGGAGCAATGAGGAGATGGCTATGGAGAAAGCATGGAGCAATGAGGAGATGGCAATGGAGAAAGCATGGAGCAGTGGGGAGATGGCTGGGGAGAAAGCATGGAGCAGTGAGGAGATGGCTGGGGAGAAAGCATGGAGCAGTGAGGAGATGGCTATGGAGAAAGCATGGAGCAGTGAGGAGATGGCTGGGGAGAAAGCATGGAGCAATGAGGAGATGGCTGGGGAGAAAGCATGGAGCAGTGGGGAGATGGCTGGGGAGAATGCATGGAGCAGTGAGGAGATGGCTGGGGAGAAAGCATGGAGCAGTGAGGAGATGGCTGGGGAGAAAGCATGGAGCTGTGAGGAGATGGCTGGGGAGAAAGCATGGAGCAGTGAGGAGATGGCTGGGGAGAAAGCATGGAACAGTGAGGAGATGGCTATGGAGAAAGCATGGAGCAGTGGGGAGATGGCTGGGGAGAAAGCATGGAGCAGTGAGGAGATGGCTGGGGAGAAAGCATGGAGCAGTGAGGAGATGGCTATGGAGAAAGCATGGAGCAGTGAGGAGATGGCTATGGAGAAAGCATGGAGCAGTGAGGAGATGGCTGGGGAGAATGCATGGAGCAGTGAGGAGATGGCTGGGGAGAAAGCATGGAGCAGTGAGGAGATGGCTGGGGAGAAAGCATGGAGCAATGAGGAGATGGCTATGGAGAAAGCATGGAGCAATGAGGAGATGGCTGGGGAGAAAGCATGGAGCAGTGAGGAGATGGATGGGGAGAAAGCATGGAGCAGTGGAGAGATAGCTGGGGAGAATGCATGGAGCAGTGAGGAGATGGCTATGGAGAAAGCATGGAGCAGTGGGGAGATGGCTGGGGAGAAAGCATGGAGCAGTGAGGAGATGGCTGGGGAGAAAGCATGGAGCAGTGAGGAGATGGCTATGGAGAAAGCATGGAGCAGTGAGGAGATGGCTATGGAGAAAGCATGGAGCAGTGAGGAGATGGCTGGGGAGAAAGCATGGAGCAGTGAGGAGATGGCTATGGAGAAAGCATGGAGCAATGAGGAGATGGGTATGGAGAAAGCATGGAGCAATGAGGAGATGGATGGGGAGAAAGCATGGAGCAGTGAGGAGATGGCTGGGGAGAAAGCATGGAGCAGTGGGGAGATGGCTGGGGAGAAAGCATGGAGCAGTGAGGAGATGGCTGGGGAGAAAGCATGGAGCAGTGAGGAGATGGCTGGGGAGAAAGCATGGAGCAGTGAGGAGATGGCTGGGGAGAAAGCATGGAGCAGTGAGGAGATGGCTGGGGAGAAAGCATGGAACAGTGAGGAGATGGCTATGGAGAAAGCATGGAGAAGTGGGGAGGTGGCTGGGGAGAAAGCATGGAGCAGTGAGGAGAAGGCTGAGGAGAAAGCATGGAGCAGTGAGGAGATGGCTATGGAGAAAGCATGGAGCAGTGAGGAGATGGCTATGGAGAAAGCATGGAGCAGTGAGGAGATGGCTGGGGAGAATGCATGGAGCAGTGAGGAGATGGCTGGGGAGAAAGCATGGAGCAGTGAGGAGATGGCTGGGGAGAAAGCATGGAGCAGTGAGGAGATGGCTATGGAGAAAGCATGGAGCAGTGAGGAGATGGCTATGGAGAAAGCATGGAGCAGTGGGGAGATGACTGGGGAGAAAGCATGGAGCAATGAGGAGATGGCTATGGAGAAAGCATGGAGCAGTGGGGAGATGGCTGGGGAGAAAGCATGGAGCAGTGAGGAGATGGCTATGGAGAAAGCATGGAGCAGTGAGGAGATGGCTGTGGAGAAAGCATGGAGCAGTGAGGAGATGGCTATGGAGAAAGCATGGAGCAGTGAGGAGATGGCTGGGGAGAATGCATGGAGCAGTGAGGAGATGGCTGGGGAGAAAGCATGGAGCAGTGAGGAGATGGCTGGGGAGAAAGCATGGAGCAGTGAGGAGATGGCTATGGAGAAAGCATGGAGCAGTGAGGAGATGGCTATGGAGAAAGCATGGAGCAGTGAGGAGATGGCTGGGGAGAAAGCATGGAGCAGTGAGGAGATGGCTGGGGAGAAAGCATGGAGCAGTGAGGAGATGGCTGGGGAGAAAGCATGGAGCAGTGAGGAGATGGCTGGGGAGAAAGCATGGAGCAGTGAGGAGATGGCTGGGGAGAAAGAATGGAGCAGTGAGGAGATGGCTATGGAGAAAGCATGGAGCAATGAGGAGATGGCTATGGAGAAAGCATGGAGCAGTGAGGAGATGGCTATGGAGAAAGCATGGAGCAGTGAGGAGATGGCTGGGGAGAATGCATGGAGCAGTGAGGAGATGGCTGGGGAGAAAGCATGGAGCAGTGAGGAGATGGCTGGGGAGAAAGCATGGAGCAGTGAGGAGATGGCTATGGAGAAAGCATGGAGCAGTGAGGAGATGGCTATGGAGAAAGCATGGAGCAGTGAGGAGATGGCTGGGGAGAAAGCATGGAGCAGTGAGGAGATGGCTGGGGAGAAAGCATGGAGCAGTGAGGAGATGGCTATGGAGAAAGCATGGAGCAGTGAGGAGATGGCTGGGGAGAAAGCATGGAGCAGTGAGGAGATGGCTGGGGAGAAAGCATGGAGCAATGAGGAGATGGCTGGGAAGAAAGCATGGAGCAGTGAGGAGATGGCTATGGAGAAAGCATGGAGCAGTGAGGAGATGGCTGGGGAGAAAACAGAGGGGGGATAGCTGGGAGACAAAGCAGAGAGGGGATAGCTGGGAGAGAAAGCAGAGAGGGGATAGCTGGGAGAGAAAGCAGAGAGGGGATAGCTGGGAGAGAAAGCAGAGAGGGGATAGCTGGGAGAGAACGCAGAGAGGGGATAGCTGGGAGAGAACGCAGAGAGGGGATCGCTGGGAGAGAAAGCAGAGAGGGGATAGCTGGGAGAGAAAGTAGAGAGGAGAGAGCTGGGGGAGACAGCAGAGAGGGGATAGCTGGAAGAGAAAGCAGAGAGGGGAGAGCTGGGGGAGAAAGCAGAGAGGGGATAGCTGGGAGAGAAAGCAGAGGGGGGATAGCTGGGAGAGAAAGCAGAGAGGGAATAGCTGGGAGAGAAAGTAGAGAGGAGATAGCTGGAAGAGAAAGCAGAGAGGGGATAGCTGGGGGAGAAAGCAGAGAGGGGATAGCTGGGGAAGAAAGCAGAGAGGGAATAGCTGGGAGAGAAAGTAGAGAGGAGATAGCTGGAAGAGAAAGCAGAGAGGGGATAGCTGGGGTAGAAAGCACATAGGGAATAGCTGGGGAAGAAAGCAGAGAGGGAATAGCTGGGGGAGAAAGCAGAGAGGGGAGAGTTGGGAGAGAAAGCAGAGAGGGAATAGCTGGGAGAGAAAGCAGAGAGGGGATAGCTGGGGGAGACAACAGAGAGGGGATAGCTGGAAGAGAAAGCAGAGAGGGGAGAGTTGAGAGAGAAACGAAAGAGGGAATCGGTGGGGGAGAAACCTGAGAGGGGATAGCTTGGAGAGAAAGCAGAGAGGGGATCGCTTGGAGAGAAAGCAGAGAGGGGATAGCTGGGAGAGAAAGTAGAGAGGAGAGAGCTGGGGGAGACAGCAGAGAGGGGATAGCTGGAAGAGAAAGCAGAGAGGGGAGAGCTGGGGGAGAAAGCAGAGAGGGGATAGCTGGGAGAGAAAGCAGAGGGGGGATAGCTGGGAGAGAAAGCAGAGAGGGAATAGCTGGGAGAGAAAGTAGAGAGGAGATAGCTGGAAGAGAAAGCAGAGAGGGGATAGCTGGGGGAGAAAGCAGAGAGGGGATAGCTGGGGAAGAAAGCAGAGAGGGAATAGCTGGGAGAGAAAGTAGAGAGGAGATAGCTGGAAGAGAAAGCAGAGAGGGGATAGCTGGGGGAGAAAGCACATAGGGAATAGCTGGGGAAGAAAGCAGAGAGGGAATAGCTGGGGGAGAAAGCAGAGAGGGGAGAGTTGGGAGAGAAAGCAGAGAGGGAATAGCTGGGAGAGAAAGCAGAGAGGGGATAGCTGGGGGAGACAACAGAGAGGGGATAGCTGGAAGAGAAAGCAGAGAGGGGAGAGTTGAGAGAGAAACGAAAGAGGGAATCGGTGGGGGAGAAACCTGAGAGGGGATAGCTTGGAGAGAAAGCAGAGAGGGGATCGCTTGGAGAGAAAGCAGAGAGGGGATAGCTGGGAGAGAAAGCAGAGAGGGGATAGCTGGGAGAGAAAGCAGAGATGGGATAGCTGGGAGAGAAAGCAAAGAGGGAATCGGTGGGGGAGAAACCTGAGAGGGGATAGCTGGGAGAGTAGCAGAGAGGGGATAGCTGGGAGAGAACGCAGAGAGGGGATAGCTGGGAGAGAAAGCAAATAGGGAATCGGTGGGGGAGAAACCTGAGAGGGGATAGCTGGGAGAGTAGCAGAGAGGGGATAGCTGGGAGAGAAAGCAGAAAGGGGATAGCTTGGAGAGAAAGCAGAGAGGGGATAGCTGGGAGAGAAAGCAAAGAGGGAATCGGTGGGGGAAAAACCTGAGAGGGGATAGCTTGGAGAGAAAGCAGAGAGGGGATCGCTGGGGGAGAAAGCAGAGAGGGGAGAGCTGGGTGAGAAAGCAGAGAGGGGGGTAGCTGGTAGAGTAGCAGAGCGGGCATAGCTGGGAGAGAAAGCAGAGAGGGGATAGCTGGGAGAGAAAGCAGAGATGGAATAGCTGGGAGAGAAAGTAGAGGGAATCGCTGGGAGAGAACGCAGAGAGGGGATAGCTGGGAGAGAAAGCAAAGAGGGAATCGTGGGGGAGAAACCTGAGAGGGGATAGCTTGGAGAGAAAGCAGGGAGGGGGTAGCTGGGAGAGTAGCAGAGAGGGGATAGCTGGGAGAGTAGCAGAGAGGGGATAGCTGGGAGAGAAAGCAGAGAGGGGAGAGCTGGGGGAGAAAGCAGAGAGGGGAGAGCTGGGGGAGAAAGCAGAGAGGGGAGAGCTGGGGGAGAAAGCATAGAGGGGAGAGCTGGGGGAGAAAGCATAGAGGGGATAGCTGGGAGAGTAGCAGAGAAGGGATAGCTGGGAGAGTAGCAGAGAAGGGATAGCTGGGAGAGAAAGCAGAGAGGGAATCGCTGGGAGAGAAAGTAGAGAGGGGATCGCTGGGAGAGAACGCAGAGAGGGGATAGCTTGGACAGAAAGCAGAGAGGGGATCGCTGGAGAGAAAGCAGAGAGGGAATCGCTGGGGGAGAAAGCAGAGAGGGAATAGCTGGGAGAGAAAGCAGAGAGGGGATTGTAACAGATCCTTACAAGTCTCTGGTGGCTGTGAAGCAAGCAAGGGAATTACAACTTAATCATCTATTCGTTTCATTTTCCTCTGTTCGTATGGTTTAAGTGAATCCACTGTGTAAAGTATAGGGGGATTCGGTAGAAAAACCGTTCGTTTGATTCCGTACGAATTCCGTGTGTAAAATATAGGTGGCCGCCATTTCGGGACTTTACACGTGTTCGCGGCCATCTTGCGCACGAACAGCGGTGTTTGCCTGTAACCGCATTGAACTAAAAACGGATACGCAAACAGGCGAACACCGCTGAGTCCTCCAGACCTCCACAAATTCGTACGGAAACTACCGAACGTCCCACCGTTCGGTAGTTATACTTAATCGTCTATGGGGATTTCAGCGAACCCCGAGATTCGAATGGATGGCAAGATTTTCGTACCTTTTTACCGTGCGAACAGAGACCGACCGCAAGGCCAAAACTCATGGAACTATTTTCGGCTAGTTGGTCTGTGCGGTCGGTCAAAACTTTGGAACTCTGTATCTCCCGAACCATTCATCCGAACGGGCTGATTTTTGGACAGATTGTTCCCCTAACCAAGACCTTTCAAGCGGTGCTGGACTTAAAGGTGTACCCCCTGTTTTTGGGGTACATCCAGAACTGGGGTAAAATATTGTACGTTATAATTGTGTTATGTGGTTATCTGAGGGGAGGAGACGTGGGGGTGTTACCCTGTGTATAATTGGTTGTTTTCATCCTCCCCCTGGGAGTGTCCTGTGTGTGCCTTTTCCTAATAAAAAGCAGGCTGGGTGTTCCAGTCCTCAGTTCATCTTGACCCTTCAAAACGTAGCCTCGTCTCGTTCTTGGAAGGGGATTATTTGGGGATGTTATTCTGCTCCTGTTACAGCTGAACCTGATTCTCGCTCTGGATATCGTGGATGGGATTACATCAGCTTACTTCTCCACAGCAGCTTGCAGGGAAAAAGGACGTCTTCAACGGCAGATACCCTCTCTCTACCTGGGTAGCCGTTACATTGGTGGCAGCGGCGGGATGGTCCTTTTATCCAAAGAACAAGCACTGAATGGAGTCACAGTATGCCAAGCTGAAAAGACCCACACTAAAGGATTTATTGGAGAATCGTGGTAGGAGTGCCAGCAACAGACCACGGAGGGAGCTGATAGCTGACCTGCTGGAGCTGGACGAGATGGATAGGTCCATGGAGGTAACTGAACCCATGGCACCCATCAGTGAGGACGATGTGATTACTGCAATTGTACAGCGGAGATTTGCTTTGTATCCAGTCACGTCTACAGAACTAATAACCCAACTGTTCCGGGAAACAAGGGAAGAGATCCAAACCAAGAGGGAACAAGAAATGGAACTGGTAAGAGCAAGACAGCTCACTACACAGACAGTTCCTACCCCGCTACCCACTACTAGGGTAAAGAAAATTCCCTTTACTGCATTTAAAACCTTTGTGGAAAATGAAGAGGAAATTGATGGGTATTTGGCTGACTTTGAAAGGCAGTGCTCGCTACATCAAATACCGCCAGAGCAATGGGTCACTATCCTGGCGGGAAAACTGTCAGGAAAAGCTAATGAGGCTTTTCGAGCACTCACTACAGAGGAGATCACGCAGTACCAAAAAGTAAAAGAGGCACTGCTCACCAGGTATGCGGTAACCCCAGAAGCATACCGTCGCCGCTTCCAGGAGTCCAAAAAGAAAGCTGTGGACTCCCACATGGAATGGGCCAACAGACCTTCCAAGGGTGTAAGGCCAACACCGGAGAGGAGGTATTGCAGTTGTTCTTAATGGAACATTTCTTCCAAGATTTGGCTGCGGACATACAACACTGGGTACGAGACCGGCGCCCCGCTAATTTAAATGAGGCGGCTCGGCTGGCCGATGAATACGCCGAGACAAGGAGAGTAAGCTAGGGTACTACACGACAAGCTCATAAGATAGAGCCACGTACCCCAGCCGCTGTCTCACGCCCAGAGTTTCGAGCTCCAGTCCCACCAGGACCACCACGTCCTCAGGGACCTACCAACTACCCCCGGGATTTGTCAAAGGTGACGTGCCATCACTGCAGCAACCTCGGACATATTGCCCGATATTGTCCCCTAAGATCTAATAACAACAACTGGAGACGTACAACTCCCAACACAGAGGCCCCTGCATCACGACCCGCTGCGGCTCACTATCTGGAAGCCGAAATGGGCCCTGAGGAATGTCTGGGGATTTTGTATGAAGCAGATCCCATACAAGCTGCTTCTCCAGATAACCGACAACATCACCGACAGGAGGTTCGGGTGAATGGACAAATAGCACAAGGCCTAAGAGACACCGGGGCTACCATCACTTTGATCCAAAAACACCTAGTAAAGCCGGAGAATGTGTCTACCCGCACTGTTGCTGTTCGGGTTGCAGGGGGCGCTGTTTTTCCCTTGCCCACTGCCAGAGTACACTTAGACTGGGGAGTCGGATCAGGAAAAACCACAGTTGGCATTATGGACATCTTGCCTGCCGAGGTCGTATTGGGAAATGACATTGGCCTTTGACTTCAGCATATTTGCCCACACCTGCTGCCGCTTGTCCCGTAACCACCCGCTCACAGACCCGTGTCGCAGATGATCCTAATACAGGCCGGGAGACCCAGGTAAGCCAAGCACCCACATGTAACCCCACTACGATAAGCAGGCCCATAGCTTGGGACACCCCAGAGGAGTTTGGGAGGGAAACTAGAGAGGACCCCACCCTCCAAAAGTATCGGGAATTAGCTGACAGTAGGGGGGACGGACAAGAACGTTTTCTATGGGATGGAGACAGGTTATACAGACTGACGGAAGGCAGAAAGAGAGGCTGTGCCCCTTCGCAGAAGCGCCAACTAGTGGTACCCAGAAAGTACCGGTTGGAACTTCTTCGAATCGGCCACGACATTCCGTTGGCAGGGCATCTAGGGGGTAACCGCACCACCTTCAGGATCACCCAGACCTTCTTTTGGCCGGGGATCTCAAAGGATGTGCGACGTTACTGCAGTACTTGTGACGTATGCCAACGGGTAGGGAAGAGAGGGGATCACCCTAAAGCTCGACTGTTACCTATGCCTGTGATCGAGGAACCATTTAGCCGGGTGGCAGTCGACCTAGTAGGACCCCTACCTAACCCCAGTCCCTCTGGTAAGAAATACATCCTTACCGTAGTGGACTATGCTACTCGCTACCCGGAAGCCGTCGCTCTGACGAATATCCAGGCTGACACTGTCGCCAGTGCTTTAGTCGGGATATTCACCCGAGTGGGATTTCCTCAGGAAATCTTGTCCGATAGAGGGACCCAGTTTACCGCAGACCTAACCCAGCAGCTATGGAAGGTCTGTGGTATTAAGCCCCTACTTAGTTCCCCGTACCACCCTCAGACTAACGGTCTCTGTGAACGCTTTAACGGTACCCTAAAGCAATTGCTGCGGACCTTTACAGCGGAATACAGAGACTGGGAACGATTCTTGCCGCACCTCCTGTTCGCTTATCGGGAGGTGCCACAGGAATCCACAGGGTTCTCTCCCTTTGAACTGCTCTATGGCCGGAGAATACGAGGCCCTCTCGACCTCATCCGAGAGCACTGGGAGGGAGAGACAGAACATGAAGGTGTCCCCATCGTACCATATGTGCTGGAAATGCGGGACCGTATGGAACAGTTAGCCCGGATGGCACGGGACCATCTCCATGCGGCCCAGGGGCGTCAGAAACGTTGGTACGATCAGGGCGCCCGCCAGAGAACGTTCCAAGTAGGCCAGAAGGTGCTGGTGCTTAGACCTGTCAAAGGGAATAAGCTCCAGACCTCCTGGCAGGGCCCTTACAAAGTGGTAGCACAGGTCTGTGACACCACCTATGTAATTGCCAGCAGCAAAGATGAAAGGATCCAGAAGTCCTTTCACGTAAACTTATTAAAAGAATATCAGGAAAGACCCGAGGATATAGCCGCCATATGTATACCAGCCACTGAAGACCCTGACAGCTTACCCATACCCGACCTATTAGCTAACTCGGAACCTAAGACCCTGCTCAATACCGTACAACTAGGGGAGCGGTTAACCCCCGCCGAAAAGGGGCAGATCCGACAGCTGCTGACTGAGAAAGGGTTGACGTTTTCCCAAGAGCCCGGGTACACCCCCTTAGCAACTCACTATGTAGAGACCCCAGGACAAACCCCTCTCCGACAAACTCCCTATAGGATCCCTGAGGCAGTAAAAGAGGAGATGAGGAAGGAAATCCAAGAGATGTTAAGACTGGGGGTGATAGAGCCATCTGACAGTCCGTGGGCCTCACCTGTGGTCCTAGTTCCCAAAAAGGATGGAACCACCCGGTTCTGTGTCGATTATCGACGTCTCAATGACAGAACCGTGACAGACGCATATCCCATGCCCCGAGTAGACGAGCTATTAGATCGTATTGTCAGGGGACGTTATCTGACCACCATCGATTTGTGCAAAGGGTATTGGCAGATTCCCCTGGCCAAGGAGGCTATCCCTAAGTCGGCCTTTGTCACCCCATTTGGCTTGTACCAGTTCAAGGTCATGCCATTTGGGATGAAAAACGCCCCGGATACATTTCAGCGCTTAGTGGACCGCCTCCTTGATGGCTTCCAGGATTTCGCTTGCGCGTACCTGGATGACATTGCGATTTATAGCGAAACCTGGGGAGAGCACTTAAGGCATGTAGAGGCCGTACTGGATCAGATTCGGGCCGCAGGCTTGACTCTGAAACCAGAAAAGTGTAACTTCGGCATGGCCGAAGTCCAGTACCTGGGACACCGGGTGGGATGTGGGAAGCAGCGCCCAGAACCCGCTAAAGTTGAAGCTGTAGCTAACTGGCCCACACCCCACACCAAAACTCAGGTCTTAGCATTTTTGGGGACGGCAGGATATTATAGGAGGTTTGTCCCTGACTATAGCACCATCGCAAAACCCTTGACAGACCTAACCAAAAAGAACTTGCCTAGGATAGTCCTGTGGTCTCCCGCCTGTGAAACCGCCTTTCAGGCCCTAAAGAATGCTCTAATTCATGCACCTGTCCTGTCTGCCCCCGTCCCTAACAAAAGATTTGTCGTTCATACAGATGCATCCATGTATGGACTGGGGGCAGTTCTAAGCCAGGTCGGAGAAGATGGGGGCGAGCACCCTGTCGCGTATCTCAGTAGAAAACTGTTACCTAGAGAAGTGAGTTACGTGGCAGTGGAAAAGGAATGCTTGGCCCTGGTCTGGGCACTAAAGAAACTCACCCCATATTTGTACGGACAAGAATTTACTCTAATCACCGACCATAACCCCCTGGTATGGCTGAATAGAGTAGCTGGAGATAATGGACGTTTATTGAATTGGAGCCTAGCACTGCAACCCTACAACTTCTCCATTCAATACCGCCCTGGCAAGTTTAATGGGAATGCCGATGGTCTGTCCAGGCAAACAGAACTATTGCCCTAACAAGGGACCGGACAGCCCCAAGTTGACCCGAAAAGGATCAATCCGGGTCTGCCGGAGTGTTCCACAAAAGGGGAGCAGTGTAACAGATCCTTACAAGTCTCTGGTGGCTGTGAAGCAAGCAAGGGAATTACAACTTAATCATCTATTCGTTTCATTTTCCTCTGTTCGTATGGTTTAAGTGAATCCACTGTGTAAAGTATAGGGGGATTCGGTAGAAAAACCGTTCGTATGATTCCGTACGAATTCCGTGTGTAAAATATAGGTGGCCGCCATTTCGGGACTTTACACCTGTTCGCGGCCATCTTGCGCACGAACAGCGGTGTTTGCCTGTAACCGCATGGAACTTAAAACGGATACGCAAACAGGCGAACACCGCTGAGTCCTCCAGACCTCCATAAATTCGTACGGAAACTACCGAACGTCCCACCGTTCGGTAGTTATACTTAATCGTCTATGGGGATTTCAGCGAACCCCGAGATTCGAATGGATGGCAAGATTTTCGTACCTTTTTACCGTGCGAACAGAGACCGACCGCAAGGCCAAAACTCATGGAACTATTTTCGGCTAGTTGGTCTGTGCGGTCGGTCAAAACTTTGGAACTCTGTATCTCCCGAACCATTCATCCGAAACGGGCTGATTTATGGACAGATTGTTCCCCTAACCAAGACCTTTCAAGCGGTGCTGGACTTAAAGGTGTACCCCCTGTTTTTGGGGTACATCCAGAACTGGGGTAAAATATTGTACGTTATAATTGTGTTATGTGGTTATCTGAGGGGAGGAGACGTGGGGGTGTTACCCTGTGTATAATTGGTTGTTTTCATCCTCCCCCTGGGAGTGTCCTGTGTGTGCCTTTTCCTAATAAAAAGCAGGCTGGGTGTTCCAGTCCTCAGTTCATCTTGACCCTTCAAAACGTAGCCTCGTCTCGTTCTTGGAAGGGGATTATTTGGGGATGTTATTCTGCTCCTGTTACAGCTGAACCTGATTCTCGCTCTGGATATCGTGGATGGGATTACATCAGCTTACTTCTCCACAGCAGCTTGCAGGGAAAAAGGACATCTTCAACGGCAGATACCCTCTCTCTACCTGGGTAGCCATTACAGGGATAGCTGGGGAGAAAGCATAGAGGGGATGCTGGGGGAGAAAGCAGAGAGGGGATAGCTGGGAGAGAAAGCAGAGAGGGGATCGCTGGGGGAGAAAGCAGAGAGGGGATAGCTGGGGGAGAAAGCAGAGAGGGGATCGCTGGGGGAGAAAGCAGAGAGGAGATAGCTGGGGGAGAAAGCCGAGAGGGGATAGCTGGGGAGAAAGCAGAGAGGAAATATCTGGGAGAGAAAGCAGAGAGGGGATCGTTGGGGGAGAAAGCAGAGAGGGGATCGCTGGGGGAGAAAGCAGAGAGGGGATAGCTGGGGAGAAAACAGAGAGGGGATAACTGGGAGAGAAAGCAGAGAGTGGATAGTTGGGAGAGAAAGCAGAGAGTGGATAGTTGGGAGAGAAAGCAGAGAGGGAATAGCTGGGAGAGAAAGCAGAGAGGGGATAGTTGGGAGAGAACGCAGAGAGGGGATAGCTGGGAGAGAACGCAGAGAGGGGATAGCTGGGAGAGAAAGCAGAGAGGGGATAGCTGGGAGAGAAAGCAGAGAGGGGATAGCTGGGAGAGAAAGCAGAGAGGGGATAGCTGGGAGAGAAAGCAGAGTGGGGATAGCTGGGAGAGAAAGCAGAGAGGGAATAGCTTGGAGAGAAAGCAGAGAGGGGATAGTTGGGAGAGAAAGCAGAGAGGGGAGAGCTGGAAGAGAAAGCAGAGAGGGGATAGCTGGGAGAGAAAGCAGAGAGGGAATAGCTGGGAGAGAAAGCAGAGAGGGAATAGCTGGGAGAGAAAGCAGAGAGGGGATAGCTGGGAGAGAAAGCAGAGATGGGATAGCTGGGGGAGAAAGCAGAGAGGGGATAGCTGGGGGAGAAAGCAGAGAGGGGATAGCTGGGAGAGACAGCAGAGAGGGAATCACTGGGGAAGAAAGCAGAGAGGGAATAGCTGGGAGAGAAAGCAGAGAGGGGATAGCTGGGAGAGAAAGCAGAGAGGGAATAGCTGGGAGAGAAAGCAGAGAGGGGATAGCTGGGAGAGAAAGCAGAGAGGGGATAGCTGGGAGAGAACGCAGAGAGGGGATAGCTGGGGGAGAAAGCAGAAAGGGGAGAGCTGGGAGAGAAAGTAGAGAGGGGATAGCTGGGAGAGAAAGCAGAGAGGGGAGAGTTGGGAGAGAAAGCAGAGATGGAATAGCTGGGAGAGAAAGCAGAGAGGGGATAGCTGGAAGAGAAAGCAGAGAGGGGATCGCTGGAAGAGAAAGCAGAGAGGGGATCGCTGGGAGAGAAAGCAGAGAGGGGATCGCTGGGAGAGAAAGCAGAGAGGGGATCGCTGGGAGAGAAAGCAGAGATGGGATAGCTGGGGGAGAAAGCAGAGAGGGGATATCTGGGGGAGAAAGCAGAGAGGGGATAGCTGGGAGAGAAAGCAGAGAGGGGATAGCTGGGAGAGAAAGCAGAGATGGGATAGCTGGGGGAGAAAGCAGAGAGGGGATAGCTGGGAGAGAAAGCAGAGAGGGGATAGCTGGGAGAGAAAGCAGAGAGGGGATAGCTGAGAGAGAAAGCAGAGAGGGGATAGCTGGGAGAGACAGCAGAGAGGGGATAGCTGGGAGAGAAAGCAGAAAGGGGATAGTTGGGAGAGACAGCAGAGCGGGGATAGCTGGGAGAGAAAGCAGAGAGGGAATAGCTGGGAGAGAAAGCAGAGAGGGGATAGCTGGGGAGAAAGTAGAGAGGGGATAGCTGGGGAGAGAAAGCAGAGAGGGGATAGCTGGGAGAGAAAGCAGATAGGGAATTGCTGGGGAAGAAAGCAGAGAGGGGATAGCTGGGAGAGACAGCAGAGAGGGGATAGCTGGGAGAGAAAGCAGAGAGGGGATAGCTGGGGAGAAAGTAGAGAGGGGATAGCTGGGGAGAGAAAGCAGAGAGTGGATAGCTGAGAGAGAAAGCAGAGAGGGGATAGCTGGGAGAGACAGCAGAGAGGGAATAGCTGGGAGAGAAAGCAGAGAGGGAATAGCTGGGAGAGAAAGCAGAGAGGGAATAGCTGGGAGAGAAAGCAGAGAGGGGATAGCTGAGAGAGAAAGCAGAGAGGGGGTAGTTGGGAGAGAAAGCAGAGAGGGAATAGCTGGGAGAGAAAGCAGAGAGGGGATAGCTGGGGAGAAAGTAGAGAGGGGATAGCTGGGGAGAGAAAGCAGAGAGGGGATAGCTGGGAGAGAAAGCAGATAGGGAATTGCTGGGGAAGAAAGCAGAGAGGGGATAGCTGGGAGAGACAGCAGAGAGGGGATAGCTGGGAGAGAAAGCAGAGAGGGGATAGCTGGGGAGAAAGTAGAGAGGGGATAGCTGGGGAGAGAAAGCAGAGAGGGAATAGCTGGGAGAGAAAGCAGAGAGGGGATAGCTGAGAGAGAAAGCAGAGAGGGGGTAGTTGGGAGAGAAAGCAGAGAGGGGATAGCTGGGAGAGAAAGCAGAGAGGGAATAGCTGGGAGAGAAAGCAGAGAGGGAATAGCTGGGAGAGAAAGCAGAGAGGGGATAGCTGAGAGAGAAAGCAGAGAGGGGGTAGTTGGGAGAGAAAGCAGAGAGGGAATAGCTGGGAGAGAAAGCAGAGAGGGGATTGCTGGGGAAGAAAGCAGAGAGGAGATAGCTGGGAGAGAAAGCAGAGAGGGGATAGCTGGGAGAGACAGCAGAGAGGGGATAGCTGGGAGAGAAAGCAGAGAGGGGATAGCTGGGGAGAAAGTAGAGAGGGGATAGCTGCAGAGAGAAAGCAGAGAGGGGATAGCTGGGGAGAAAGTAGAGAGGGGATAGCTGGGGAGAGAAAGTAGAGAGGGGATAGCTGGGAGAGAAAGTAGAGAGGGGATAGCTGGGAGAGAAAGCAGAAAGGGGATAGCTGGGAGCGAAAGCAGAAAGGGGATAGCTGGGAGAGAAAGCAGAGAGGGGATAGCTGGGAGAGAAGGCAGAGAGGGGATAGCTGGGAGAGAAAGCAGAGAGGGAATTGCTGGGGAAGAAAGCAGAGAGGGGATAGCTGGGAGAGAAAGCAGAGAGGGGATAGCTGGGGAGAAAGTAGAGAGGGGATAGCTGGGAGAGAAAGCAGAGAGGGGATAGCTGGGAGAGACAGCAGAGACGGAATAGCTGGGAGAGAAAGCAGAGAGGGAATAGCTGGGAGAGAAAGCAGAGAGGGAATAGCTGGGAGAGAAAGCAGAGAGGGGATAGCTGAGAGAGAAAGCAGAGAGGGGGTAGTTGGGAGAGAAAGCAGAGAGGGAATAGCTGGGAGAGAAAGCAGAGAGGGGATTGCTGGGGAAGAAAGCAGAGAGGAGATAGCTGGGAGAGAAAGCAGAGAGGGGATAGCTGGGAGAGACAGCAGAGAGGGGATAGCTGGGAGAGACAGCAGAGAGGGGATAGCTGGGAGAGAAAGCAGAGAGGGGATAGCTGGGGAGAAAGTAGAGAGGGGATAGCTGGGAGAGAAAGCAGAGAGGGGATAGCTGGGAGAGAAAGCAGAGAGGGGATAGCTGGGAGAGAAAGCAGAAAGGGGATAGCTGGGAGAGAAAGCAGAAAGGGGATAGCTGGGAGCGAAAGCAGAAAGGGGATAGCTGGGAGAGAAAGCAGAGAGGGGATAGCTGGGAGAGAAGGCAGAGAGGGGATAGCTGGGAGAGAAAGCAGAGAGGGAATTGCTGGGGAAGAAAGCAGAGAGGGGATAGCTGGGAGAGAAAGCAGAGAGGGGATAGCTGGGGAGAAAGTAGAGAGGGGATAGCTGAGAGAGAAAGCAGAGAGGGGATAGCTGGGAGAGACAGCAGAGACGGAATAGCTGGGAGAGAAAGCAGAGAGGGAATAGCTGGGAGAGAAAGCAGAGAGGGAATAGCTGGGAGAGAAAGCAGAGAGGGGATAGCTGGGAGAGAAAGCAGAGAGGGAATTGCTGGGGAAGAAAGCAGAGAGGGGATAGCTGGGAGAGAAAGCAGAGGGGATAGCTGGGAGAGAAAGCAGAGAGGGGATAGCTGGGGAGAAAGTAGAGAGGGGATAGCTGGGGAGAGAAAGCAGAGAGGGGATAGCTGAGAGAGAAAGCAGAGAGGGGATAGCTGGGAGAGACAGCAGAGAGGGAATAGCTGGGAGAGAAAGCAGAGAGGGGATAGCTGGGAGAGAAAGCAGAGATGGGATAGCTGGGAGAGAAAGCAGAGAGGGGATAGCTGGGAGAGAAAGCAGAGAGGGAATAGCTGGGAGAGAAAGCAGAGAGGGGATAGCTGGGAGAGAAAGCAGAGAGGGGATAGCTGGGAGAGAAAGCAGAGAGGGGAGAGCTGGGGGAGAAAGCAGAGAGGGAATAGCTGGGAGAGAAAGGAGAGAGGGGATAGCTGGGGGAGAAAGCAGAGAGGGGATAGCTGGGGAGAAAGCAGAGAGGGGATAGCTGGGGTATACTCGGCAGGGAGCAGAGAGGTCATAGAAAGCCAGCCACAGAGAGTGTGGCCATTTAGACAGTCCGCAGTCGATATAGTAACTCTATTCCTATTTGGAGAGAATTCATTGGATGAGAGCCACCTGAAACTCTCACCTTATTAACTCGAACTAAAGAACTGCCCCTATGAGGAGAGGTTGCCAGGAGGAGCTCAAATAACCCAGCTAATTGTCAAACCTCTTAAAAGCCATTCGACTTACTGCGAAAGGGTCATATGAGAATATGTAGTGCAATGTGAAAAACAAACTCTCATAATTCTAGTCCTATTCTGATTTTTATTTCAGAAATCAATGGAGACTCAGCTTGCACACTGTCTGAGAATAATGAACTCCCTTCATTGAAACTGTAACCAGAGTCTCGTTCCCCTTACTGCTTATTACTAACCTGGGCCAGTAATGATAGGATTCGCTGTCTCCTTAGTCTGACGGTGACTCCTCACACACGGCTGCTCTCCTCGCTCCATCAGTGATATAACTAGAGGCGTTAAAGTGAGATGTCCTGTAGGGGTTTCATGCAAGACATTAATATCGTTAAGAGTTTAGCATCCCCTAAACATTTCAGAAATATGACACGAGTCATCAAAAAATATCTAAAGAAATGTCTCTTTAGCCCTAGATATAAATGTAAAGTACAATAATATAAAATATCTCGTATAAGGATGATGAGATTCCCTTACCCAGAGACCTGAGGGTCTTGTAATTCTCCATCATCACATCCCGGTAAAGCTCCTTCTCAACTTCATTTAAACAGTCCCACTCCTCCTCGGAGAAGTAAACGGCTACTTCCTCAAACTCACATTGTTCCTAAATAAGAAATGGTTTCCTCGGTTACAAATAATCCATCTACAAACAGCCTCTGCAATAGGATTCCTTGTCCTGATATAGAAACAAAGAAGCAATAATTCACAAACTGAATATAATGCTAACTGGAGATAAAAAAAAGTAGGCACAAAGCATCCAGTGGTACGGGACAATGTAATCAGAGGAAGACCACTAAATATCTGAAGTAATAGAAAGTATCAAGACAAAAATAAACTAACTCCAAATAATAATAAATACCGAACTAGCCTTATACTCCAAGTAGTTCCCTAACGTGCCTTCTTGGGCACACCTTAAAAAAATCTAAACCCTACCCATTCCCCCCACATCCAAATAGTTGTCTGACAGTAAAAGAAAAATAAAGTAAATGAAAATAAAGGTGTGATAAAACCAAAGAGTGGTGGCTATATCTGTAGAGTCATAATAAGCTGCAGCATCATCCCTAATCTATCCGCCAACTACTACACTAAACTGTCCCGACGTGCGTTTCGACAAATAATGGCTCTTCCAGGGGAAAGTTTGGGTTGTAATATTTATTTTCCTCCAATCCCCTCTCTGTTTCAGTATTCCCCTGTTGTGGTTTTCCGTTTTAATTTCAACAAGAGTGTGTTATATCCTGTGTCTATTCTGGTATTATGATCTTGGCTTTCTACTGACTATTCTACGTTCTATCCTTCCTGACACGGCTGACGTTGTTTTCACTTCCCTGATTTCTGGCTTCCCTGACTCGGCTTGTCCCTGACTATTCTAATTCTAACAGCGTATACCCGGCCATTCTAAGGACCGGTAAACGTTGTCTAATCTATTATCATATTTATTTAGTCTGCGAGTTGGGTTAGAAGTTAGCATGACAGTATCTAATAAAGCCTATGTTCTCCCTGTGCCCACCATCACACTATGGAATATCATTCTTTCTCATTTAATATCCTCGAGTCAATCCACGCCCAATCAATGCAGGAATAAAGGAGGAGATAAGAGAAGTGTCTCTGTGAATTTCTCCCGTACCTGTCCATTCAGCTGATCGTCCATCACTGAGAAATTCTCAATCACCTGCACCTTCTGCTAGTTTGTTCTCCGGGAGTCACTTGATGACTTGCTTTCTCCAAATCATGGACTCTGGTCCTTGTGGAGATGCTAACCTTGTTGGATTAAAAGCATTTCAGATATCAGAGAATGTATTTGATGGGCCAAAATGAAATAGATCAGTCATTCTCATACAGAAAATGTCACAGTGTCATGGCAGCTTTATTTTAAAACTTTTTTTTCTTTTTATAATTTTAAAACAAGCTCTGAAAATCGTCAACAAGGTCTTACTGCAAACTAACCAGTTACCTTCATTGTTATTCTATTCATCCATCTCTCTCCCACCATGTTGCCCCCCTCCTCCTTCTCTCTCTCTCCATTTGCCCTCATCTTCAATATCTCTCCATGGTGCCCAATCATCTTCCATCACTCTTCGTGTTTCCCCTCTCCTTCTCTCTCTCTCCATGTTCCCCCCTCTTCTTCTCTCTTTCTCTCCATGTTCCCCCTCTCCTTCTCTCTCGCTCTCTCCATGTTCCCCCTCTCCTTCTCTCTCTCTATGTTCCCCCTCTCCTTCTCTCTCTCTCCATGTTCCAATATGACCTCGCCACTGGTTTTTGGAGGGGCCGGTTTGCCAGCCTCCTGCCATGCGACTATGGCCCTGGGATGTATTGCCCTTCTAGGAACTGATTTGGGCATAATTGATGTTTATATTGCTGTTTCTGGCCCTTTAATTCCCAGAGAAAGGATTTGTGCTTTTATACTGGTACTTCGGATGCAGTTGAAGTGCCGAAGTTGTCAAAGTGGCTGCCATTCGAAAACCGAACAAGTGGCAGTGGCCATTTTAACTCATTCGAACGCAGTCAGCGGTGTGTGCAGCCAAATCTATGGAACTGTTTTCGGCTACCCAATTGCACGAACACCGCTGACCCATACCTTCTACTCTACTTCGACAATGCGGCTGGAGACTAAGTCCCGATTGAAGATTCGAACGCTCGTTCGAATGGGACTTAGTCATTTTCTCAGTGTAAAATAGACCGACCGCACAGCCCAAATCCATGGAACTGTTTTGGGCATGAAAATGTGCTTGCGGTCGGTCAAAAGTGACTTATATCTATCTCCTGAACGGCTGAACGGATTCTAATGATTTTTGGGTATGTTTGTATTTGAAATGTGCTGATTAATAATAAGTGACTTTTATTAATATTGCATGTATAGTTTTAGAGTTATGAAAGTTGGGTAAAAAGTATGTTTTAAACTGTACGGCTAATTGTGTTACCTCTCAGGCTAAGGGGAGGGAATCTGTGGGTTGTAACCATTGTTTGATTGGCTAATGTATAATTGTCTGTGGGCATCTCCCTTGCATGGGATAATTTCATAAAAGCAGAGTGTGTGTCATTAAACCAGAGTTCTTCTTCACCCTCAATCTAGAGTCCTGTCTCTTATTGGGGGAATTGCTATATCACTACAAGGGATTGCTATGCTCTGCATGCTCCCTTGGATAATCACTTCTAAGCTCTTGTAAGAGCTTGTTCCTGTCTTGCTCTCTGAAGGAGTCTACAGTGGTTATGGTGTCGGCTGGAGTGCTTGGAGCCCTCAGGAAGCGCTAGGAGCATCCTTCAACAGCAGTACCCAGTCGGGGTGCCATGTGATCCGTTACAGTGGTTGCAGCGGTGGGATGGCGTCCTAATGCGAGGAGAAGCAACTCGGAGACACCGGTAACGTGTGGAGTTACAAATAGAGGGATAGAGCTAGCTACCTGTCAGTGTCCCTATCTACAGCAATATAGAGGAAGAGTTCCACTGGAGATTGCAGGAGCTCCTGTCCCTGCAGGATGGGCCTATATCAGAGGAGGCCATGATGGACTACCGGGAGGCGGCCAGAAAGGAACTTTGGGACGAAGCCCTGGAGTATGTGCAGCGTCAGCGAGGTGAGAGGCTCCCCAGTGAAGAGCAGCGGATCCAGAGGCAAGTGGCTCTGCGAATGTCTTTCCTGGGAGCAGCCCCTGGACGAGGGGGTAACAGAGCTCGAGAGACTGGTATGGAAGGAGATTTGGCTGGAGGACGCCTACCAGGCCCTCGGGTGGTACACAATGCAGCGTACCCCTGAGATGGAGGAGCTTGACAGGCCTGAGGGGGACGAGTACGATGGTCCTGGTCTACTACTGGATGCCATGGAGGAGGATCCTGCTTTCAGCAGCATGGAGGAGTTCCGATTCTGGGACATCCTTGAATACCGGATGGGCATGCACGATTGGCCTGTCGACTGCATGGTGAAACCCGACATGATGCACCTGGCAACCATGGAGTGGGAACTGGAGCAGGCTTACCAACGCCTGCTCTGCGCCATTCAGCCCCAGTCTACCCTGCAAGCAGAGCTAGAGAACTGGGTAGCAGAACCAGGTCTAGAGCCCTTCAGCTGGAAGGATATCGTAGAGGTTTACTGGGAGGAACCCCAGCCGTCAGGTAGAGATGGGACCAAGGTCTATCAAACCCAGAGTGAGTGTCAGGGAGCGGAGAGCATCGACCTCCCTCCCCAGCGGCAGTGTGAGTTCCAGGGAGCCGAAGGTGTCGTCCTTCCTCCCCAGCAGCAGTGTGAGTTCCAGGGAGCCGAAGGTGTCGTCCTTCCTCCCCAGCGGCAGCGTGACTTCCAGGGAGCTGAAGGTGCCGTCCTTCCTCCCCAGCGGCAGTGTGCATTCCAGGGAGCCGGCCTCTGCCCCCCAAACTCCCACAGTGTGTTGCCCAGTGACCTTAGAGGAATACCCAGGTGCAGTAACTGTTTGTTGTGGGTGGGCTGCTCTTGCACTTTGCTGACTAACTCAGGTACCGACCGACAGAGGGTCAGGTACCTGGTTAGTCTACCCCCCAAAGGGGAGATATGTGGCGAAAGTGACCTCACCACTGGTTTTTGGAGGGGCCTGTTTGCCAGCCTCCTGCCGTGCGACTATGGCCCTGGGATGTATTGCCCTTTAATGAACTGAGTTGGGGCTTATGGACTTATATTATACTATTACTGACCCTTTAAGAACTGTATTTGGGCATAAGGGATTTTTATAATGCTGTTCCTGGCCCTTTAATTACTTTGGAGCAGTGTTGCAACTTTAAATTGGCACTTCGGAAGCAGCCGAAGTGGCCGCCATTCGACAAACGAACACGTGGCCATCTTTGTTCATTCGAACGAGGTCAGCGGTATGTGTAGCCAAATCCATGGAACTGAAATCGGCTACACATTTCAACTAACACTGCTGACCCTTACCTTCTCCTGCACCGAGTTTTCAGCCACAGAGAGCACGTTCGAATGGGACTTAGTCATTTTTTCTGTGTGAAATTGACTGACCGCACAGCCCAAATCTATGGAACTGTTTTGGGCAGGGAAATGTGCTTGCGGTCGGTCATAAAGGACTTCCAGCTAACTCTTTAACCCCTGGATGGAATTGGCTGAATTTTGGATATGTTTGTAAGTAAAGTATGCTGAGTTCGAATATGTAATTTTTAGGTAATTTAAAAAAAAAAATGAATGTATAGTTTTAAAGTAATAAAAATGCATAAAAAAGTATAAGTTTTAGCTTGGGGAATCTGTGGGATGTAACCGTTGTCTGATTGGTTAATGTCTAATTGCCTATGGGCGTCTCCCTTGCAGGGGAGCACTGCATAAAAGCAGAGTACCTGCCATTAAACATCAGTTCTACTTCACCCTCAATCTAGAGTCCTGTCTCTTATTGGGGGAATTGCTATATCACCACAAGGGATTGCTATGCTCTGCATGCTCCCTTGGATAATCACTGCTAAGCTCTTTTAATAGCTTGTTCCTGCTTCACTCTCTTGGAGGAGAGGTACACCCACTGGAACCTGGAGCCTTGTCGTAGGTCCAGGGTGGGTAGGTGACGGCGAGACCCCAACCAAGCTGCGGCGCTTAGTGGGGTCTGCGGAGCGCTTGAAGCCCTCAGGAAGCCCTAGGAGCATCCTTCAACGGAGGTACCCAGTAGGGGTGCCAGGTGATCCGTTACATCCCCCTCTCCTTCTCTCTCTCTCTCTCTCTCCATGTTCCCCGTCCCCTTCTCTCTCTCTCTCTCTATGTGCCCCTCCCATTCTCTCTCTCTCTCCATGTTCCCCTCCCCTTCTCTCTCTCTCTCTCTCTCTCCATGTCCCCCCTCTCTCTCCATGTTCCCCCCCTCTCTCTCTCTCTCTCCATGTTCCCCCCTCTCTCTCTCTCTCCATGTTCCCCCTCTCCATGTTCCCCCTCTCCTTCTCTCTCTCTCCATGTTCCCCCTCTCCTTCTCTCTCTCTGTCCATGTTCCCCCCTGTCTCTCTCTCTCCATGTTCCCCCCCTCTCTCTCCATGTTCCCCCCTCTCCTTCTCTCTCTCTCTCTCTCTCCATGTTCCCCCCTCTCTCTCTCCATGTTCCCCCCTCTCTCTCTCTCTCTCTCTCTCTCTCTCCATGTTCCCCCCTCTCCTCCTCTCTCTCTCTCCATGTTCCTCCCTCTCCTTCTCTCTCTCTCTCCATGTTCCCCCTCTTTCTCTCTCTATGTTCCCCCCCTCTCTCTCTCTATGTTCCCCCTCTCTCTCTCTCTCTCTCTCTCTCTCTCTCCATGTTCCCCCCTCTTTCTCTCTCTCTCTCCATGTTCCCCTCTCTCTCCATGTTCCCCCCTCTCTCTCTCTCTCTCCATGTTCCCCCCTCTCTCTCTCTCTCTCTCCATGTTCCCCCCTCTCTCTCTCTCTCCATGCCCCCCCCTCTCTCTCTCTCCATGCCCCCCCCCTCTCTCTCTCTCCATGTTCCCCCTCTCTCTCCATGTCCCCCCCTCTCCTTCTCTCTCTCCATGTTCCCCCCTCTCCTTCTCTCTCTCTCTCTCCATGTCCCCCCTCTCTCTCTCTCCATGTCCCCCCTCTCTCTCTCTCCATGTTCCCCCTCTTTCTCTCTCTCTCCCCATGTTCCCCCTCTTTCTCTCTCTCTCCCCATGTTCCCCCTCTTTCTCTCTCTCTCCATGTTCCCCCCTCTCCTTCTCTATCTCTCCATGTTCCCCCCTCTCCTTCTCTCTCTCTCCATGTTCCCCCCTCTCCTTCTCTCTCTCTCTCCATGTTCCCCCCTCTCCTTCTCTCTCTCTCTCTCCATGTTCCCCCTCTCCCCCTCTCTCTCCATGTTCCCCCTCTCTCCATGTTCCCCCTCTCCCCCTCTCTCCATGTTCCCCCCTCTCCCTCTCTCTCTCCATGTTCCCCCCTCTCCTTCTCTCTCTCTCTCCATGTTCCCACCTCTCCTTCTCTCTCTCTCTCTCCATGTCCCCCCCTCTCTCTCCATGTTCCCCATCTCCCTCTCTCTCCATGTTCCCCCCTCTCCTTCTCTCTCTCTCCCTCCATGTTCCCCTCTCCTTCTCCCTCTCTCTCCATGTTCCCCCCTCTCCTCCTCCTCCTCTCTCTCTCCCCATGTTCCCACCTCTCCTTCTCTCTCTCTCCATGTTCCCACCTCTCCTTCTCTCTCTCTCTCTCTCTCCATGTCCCCCCCTCTCTCTCTCCCTCTCTCTCCATGTTCCCCATCTCCCTCTCTCTCCATGTTCCCCCCTCTCCTCCTCTCTCTCTCTCCATGTTCCCCCCTCTCCTTCTCTCTCTCTCCATGTTCCCCCCTCTCCTTCTCTCTCTCCATGTTCCCCCTCTCCTTCTCTCTCTCCATGTTCCCCCTCTCCTTCTCTCTCTCCATGTTCCCCCTCTCCTTCTCTCTCTCCATGTTCCCCCTCTCCTTCTCTCTATCTCCATGTCCCCCCCCCTCTCTCTCTCTCTCTCTCTCTCTCTCTCTCTCCCCATGTTCCCCCTCTCCTTCTCTCTCTCTCTCTCCATGTTCCCCCTCTCCTTCTCTCTCTCTCTCTCCATGTTCCCCCTCTCCTTCTCTCTCTCTCCATGTTCCCCCTCTCCTTCTCTCTCTCTCCATGTTCCCCCTCTCCTTCTCTCTCTCTCCATGTTCCCCCTCTCCTTCTCTCTCTCTCCATGTTCCCCCTCTCCTTCTCTCTCTCTCTCCATGTTCCCCCTCTCCTTCTCTCTCTCTCTCTCCATGTTCCCCCTCTCCTTCTCTCTCTCTCTCCATGTTCCCCCTCTCCTTCTCTCTCTCTCTCCATGTTCCCCCTCTCCTTCTCTCTCTCTCTCTCCATG